>NC_140651.1:34179394-34554394 GCF_978046115.1 Saccoglossus kowalevskii
CCTTTCTCAGATTTGTTCATTTCGTGATGATATCTTAAATTCTCTAATTTTATTGAATATTTTTGTCATTTTTGGTAAAAAGTTATATTTTTGACTTCTTGTTAAAAACCAAAAGTCCAATTGCTTTGATATTACATATATAGATGCTACATGTAGACCTTTCTGAGATTTGTTCATTTCGTGATGATATCTTAAATTCCCTAATTTTGGTGAATATTTTTGTAATTTTTGGTAAAAAGTGATACTTTTGACTTCTTGTTAAAAACCGCAATTCCGATTGCTTTGATATTACATATATAGGTACTACATGTGGACCTCTCTCAGAATTGTTCATTTCGTGATGATATCTTCAATTATCTAATTTTGATGAATATTTATGTCATTTTTGGTAAAAAGTGATATTTTCCAATTCTTGGTGAAAACAGCAAGTCCGATTGCTATACATACTATACATATTGTTCATTTTCTACTAATATTTTCAGTTCTTTAATTGAAATGTGCATTGCTAACAGCGGAGCTATCTCAGCCGAGAGGCTGCTTGTTTTATTGAGTTCTTTGAAGACCATTTTTGTCCACCTTACTTCATTTATTATGACTAACAGATGGCTCTTGTAGTGTAGTGAAATGTAGTGCAGTAAGGGACATACATTGCTTTTGTGGAGCCTGACTCAAACAGTAATACCGGTAATTGAAATGTCATTGATAATAGTGCCAATCAATTTTTAGTTCTGCTGTAGACTTTGTCAAGCGGAGCTTATCATATGAGTGATTGTCCATCTCTGTCCGTGTCAATGTTTTACATTTTCGACTTCTTCTTGAAAACTACAAGGCTGAATGCTTTGATACTTGATGTATATGTACCTCTCTTAGATTTGTTCATTTCATGATGATATCTTTAAATCTCTAATATTTTTGTCATTTTTGCTAAAAAGTGATATTTTCGACTTCTTGTTGAAAAAATGCAAGTCCGATTTCTTTGATATTACATATATAGATACTACATGTGTACCACTCTCAGATTTGTTCATTTTGTAATGATATCTTCAAATTAAAACACAAATATGACTACATAACCTAGTATGTTTTTGTGCTAATATTTTTTTTATTTAGGCGTTGCCTTTTCCTAGTTTTTGTACAAATTGAAAAGACTTTGCTATAAATTTGTTTATGCGTATGTGGTAAACCAGCTGCCAGGAAATACTAGAAACGTTTCCAAACATGGTATTATTTTGATATTGG
This sequence comes from Saccoglossus kowalevskii, assembly GCF_978046115.1. NCBI lineage: Eukaryota > Metazoa > Hemichordata > Enteropneusta > Harrimaniidae > Saccoglossus > Saccoglossus kowalevskii. The sequence goes on from NC_140651.1 coordinate 34,180,634, forward strand.
CTTGTTTCAAATTGCACCACTTGCAACAGAATTTTTTTCAAATATTTCTTTGATCTTGATTGAAAACTGTTATGAAAAAGTATGACAGAAATAATTGAAATCTGTTTTTTTTGATGGTGTATGTATCTATCTACTGTAAATAGCTTATTTTATATTTAATTAATCGATAATTTATAAGGTTTATAACTTCACATTTTTATATGGCGTTTTGAGCTTTTTCAATTTTTTTTCTTTTTTTCTCTATAGACATGTAAGCGATCTAGATCTCCACAACTCAGAAAGGAGCTGTATGATTTAATTGTTGAGCTTCTGAAAAGAAAATTCCCTATTCCAGTTAGTGAAAGGAATGCACAGCAAATAATGGGCTATGAGAAGATTTCCAGATACAAACTATCATTGCAAATGGTCTATGATCCAGTGCTTGGAAAGCAGTGTGACAGAATAATGCATCGTGGATCTATTTTATTGCATAACGATGAACTAAAAAATTATGTTCTCAGCTTTAGTTCTGAAACAAAAGGAGCAGGAGCCAAAAAAATATCCTTGTTAATGAGCCATCATTTCAGTGGAATTGGTGAACGTTTAGTTCGATCAATTTTAAATAAAGAAATTGAGGCTTGCAAACTTAACCCGGTATTTGCAAATAGAGCACCAATGACTTCTGTAACAGCGAATAGACACCAAGTTGACTTGGTTGACTTTTCAGGCAATCCATGTGAAGACAAACATGTACAGTTTAAATATATCCTCAGTTTGATTGATGTCTTCACTAGATTTTTATGGTTGCGAGCATTACCAGATAAATCATCAAGTGCAGTGGCTGCAGAACTTTACAAAATTTATCTTGAATTTGGACCCCCTGTAATTTTACAGTCTGATCAAGGCTCAGAGTTTAAAGGTGTCCTTAAATTACTGTGCTCACATTTATGCACAAGGCTGATACACGGAAGGGCACATCACCCACAAAGTCAAGGAAAGGTACGAGATATATTCAAATTTCAGTCTTTGCAGGGTTTGAAATTTTTGCACTGAATCAGTGTAACTTCATTGTTTAGCATGTATTTGGACGTATTTTCAGCATCAAGTACAGTCAAATATCTTACTTTCTATCATAGGACGAGAGATCTCATCGGACAATAAAAGATAGAATACGTTATGATGTGTTGCGTTGTGGAAGTGAAAATTGGGCTTCAATTTTACCTGTGTATACACGGATTTACAATGAAAGTCCACATAGTTCACTCGGTAAGTACAAATACATCATTTAATTTTACATTACTAATATATTTTTTTAACCATATGACACAATTGCTAATATATTGGTAATTAATAGAGAATGAAATTCTATTTAAATATCTTTTATTCATTGAATCCTGCTGTGTAGAACCACAAACATCTGATATGATTTTTTTTAGTGTTATCACCATTTCTATACACAAAAGTAGCTAAACCTATATCTAAAGGTTTTGTCACTTAGTTAGGGGCACTGTATATTTTATTATAAACATTTTCATAATTTTTATTTGAATATAATTATTTAGTATATTATAGTATTGTTTTCTTTCACTTTAAATATTAGGTAACAGAAGTCCATATGAGGCATTTTTTGGTTTTAAATCCAATCATCAAACCAGGATTTTGAAAGTGGGAGCTGAAAATCCAAATTCTGATTATGACCCCGAGGAGATTGTAAGTATAATTATGTTAACATTACAATGTTTGAAGCTTTGTGCAATACTTATTATATTGAATTTAAATCACATTGTTAATCTGTGATATTCAAACATGAAATTAACAAAAATATTTGTTTATGTAGTGCTCACTTTATATATAGTGGCATTGGTAAAACATTAAAGCCAAGACTGTGTATCTTTTATATATGAAATAAATTTTAAATAATGATTGATATAGGCTACTGATGGTGGTGTTAAAATATCACCTGAAGACATTAGTCAGCACTTGGAAATGTTGTCTCTTATGCAAAAAGAAGTAGGATTGCATTCACAGAAAGTCGCAAAAGAAGCTGCTGAGAAGAAACTGGCAAAGAATCCTCCTATCTATGACATAGGTGATGATGTTTTGGTAAAATTTAAAGGAAAAGATGCCAGACTAGTTAGAGGGGGCAAGCATGTGAACAATCCTAAAACTGTTGAAGCAACTGTTATTGCTAGAAATCTTGAAAAGTATTTGTACAAAGTCTTGTATATGTCTTGTGATGGCCAGAAAGAAGTGACTGAATGGAGAAAAGTAGATGACCTCACTTCTATTACACGTATGAAAGAATCTCAAAGGCAGTCAACAGTAAAAAAGTTCAAAGGTTTGTAAATATTTTGTTCTTCTTCACTAAACAAAAATTTGTTGGGGCTTAATTATTCAGAAAAGGATCATAAGTGTGATATGTCTTGATCAGCATATGAGTAATATTGTATGAAACTGAAAATGACTGTCATATGTGTTTTATTGTACAAGACTGCAAGTGACTGCCATTTGTCTGTCTCAATGTATGTGACTGCAAGTGACTGCCATTTGTCTGTCTCAATGTATGTGACTGCAAGTGACTGCCATTTGTCTGTCTCAATGTATGTGACTGCAAGTGACTGTCATTTGTCTGTCTCAATGTATGAGACTGCAAGTGACTGTCATTTGTCTGTCTCAATGTATGAGACTGCAAGTGACTGCCATTTGTCTGTCTCAATGTATGTGACTGCAAGTGACTGTCATTTGACTGTCTTAATGTATGAGACTGCAAGTGACTGCCATTTGTCTGTCTTAATGTATGTGACTGCCATTTGTCTGTCTCATTGTATGAGACTGCAAGTGATTGTCAGTTGTTTGTCTCATTGTATGAGACTGCAAGTGACTGCCATTTGTTTGTCTTAATGTATGTGACTGCCATTTGTCTGTCTCATTGTATGAGACTGCAAGTGACTGTCATTTGTCTGTCTCATTGTATGAATATCTTTATCCACAGAAACATGTAGATGTGATGATAAGATGTGTCGAAGGATAGCAACTGGTGTATGTAGTTACAAAATGCACAAGGTGTGTTGTAAAAAAGCAAAGAAACCTGGCCCTTGCTGTATTACTGGTCACAATATTGCAAACCAGGTTTGGTAAGTTATGATTACTCATTACAAGTTATATTGTGTTTGTGATTTTGGTGATAATGTTTCTGAATTTTATGGAAATGAGAGAACACACAACTGTTCATTATTCATCATTATTATGGAATACATAATAATACTGTTCAGGCTATGTTTGCAAACTGTTTATTTTTATCTCACATGCAATGTAATATTCACTTGGCATAAATAACTATTTCTGTATAGAATTACACTTGATAGATTGGTAGACATTTCACTTTATTTCCATTCAGGCAAGACCATATGAGGATGAAAAAATCTCCAACTCTGTTAGCATACACTGTAGGTAAGTACATGGAGAAATATTTTGTAATCATCACAAGTGTTAATAATTACTTCTAGTGACATGACATTATCAAAACCTTGCAGATGACTAATCAAATTATTTTTCTTTAAAAATTGTAGGACATGAAACTATAGAAAATGAAGATGTCAGAATATTAGTTGGACAGGAACAACTGAATGATAAGGTAAGTATAGAAACGGATACAAGAAATACATTGTGACAGTGACACTAAACTGTGAACTTTGCCTTCTTTTAATTTTATAAAAAGGTATGCATGATTTTGGTGGATGATATTCTCAATATTGCAATGAAGCATTGTTTATATTTTAAAATGTTATGTCTTTCCTTTTTTTCAGATTATCAATTTGTACATGGAATGCCTGAACAAAATGACTTCAAAGGTAATTGTTAAGTCTGTTATATTGTGTATCATTATCAGGTTATTTAACTTTGTGTGAAATCAACACACCCTGGTGGCACAGCAATCAAAAAGTTAGGTTTTACAGTATATGAACTGCAACTAGTATATGCATTACATCAACATTTTTTTTAGTTGTAATTGGTACTTTATTGAAGAAAAACAAATTGGGAACAAGGCATTATACTAAACACATGAGAAAGGTAAGCAAAATATGTTTGCCCTGATTCATTAGTTTAATAGGTAATTTTTAATCCCCCTTCGGACAAATTGGACTTTGTACAAATTGTAGTTTAGTCTCAGTGTGTCTCAAACATGTCTGGGCTAATTAGTCCGTTGAAAGTTCGAAACTGAAATTTATAATTCGGTCCCTGTCCGTCAAATTTCAGAACCCTGTGAACCAAATCTTTTCATTCTATGCATGTGCCTAGTACTTTACCTAGTGGTCTACTGATTCAATTTGGTACATGCATTGTAATTTTAGATTACATTTCCATAAAAATTTGTTTTACAATCGAATCAGTCATCTTGCTTTTTGACCATACTACTGTATCTCAAAGGCTTAGATACCAGATGACCAACTGGCAGCCATATTGTTTTTCAAAATATATCGTTCACATGTTTTTTTTTCTCTTCAAATTACAGCCGTTCTGAGAATTATTCGGACTGTCAGTTAGCAATATATGTTGGAACTTTGCAAAACACTTGGGTCTTTTCCAATCTAGACTTGATGGCGCCGTTGTATTGGCACACCCACAATTGGAATCTTTCCATTATCTTGCAAGATGCGAATAAAACGCTGTTTTCAAAGCGACACGCGGGACGCGCTGCAGTTTCGCGACAGTTTTGGGCCATACAAAAGTTGTTTTTACATTACTGGTGCTGTGAGTACGTCAGGAATACACAGACGGAAAACTCGATTATAATGGTTTGATGGATTTTGTCAAATCAAAAGTGCCTTCCTTGATCGAATCACTTTTTCAACTGCAGTTTGAAAATGACGGGGTATAACGACCGTTATTATGTCTAGTCCATTTTTGTAACAGGTACAACTGACTAAAATGAGCGCGGGGTTGACATTTTTCGACAGATTTAAGCAACATCCAACTTGTGATTTTCAAAATTATTGAAAATAATTACAATATAATTATAAAGAATAATTGCTGTGAACGCACGCTAGATAATACTTACAATTCACCAAGCAGACAACCCCTATGAAACAGTAATCCCAAACCACGCGCCCGTCACTCAAGTGGCTATGACAAGTCTAGATTGGGCAAAGACCAAAGTGTTTTGCAAAGTTGCAAGTCATTTTGCTAACTGACTGTCCGAATAATTCTCAGAATGGCTGTAAACATGTTAGGATACATGTCCTTGACAATTAGTTTCACATTCTTTCTTTTTTGACCATACTACTATGTCTCTCACATGAGCCTGGACAAATTAAATTCAGTTTTGACACAAGAATGCATGAACACCATACATATTCAAATTCTGACCATCTATTTTGATTTTGGAAAAGTAATTTAATACATCTAATTTCTGTTAATACTAACCAGTCATTTATATACTTTTAGTCAGTAACTTTATTTATAAAATTCCAATGGGGTCTATAAAAAGGTCCAACTGAAAACAACTTTTCAATGCATTGGCAGTGTTACATGTATTTCATTGTGGTACAAGAGGCAGCACTTTATGCTGATCTCTGCAGGTCTGTGCAATACTGCCAATACTGTAGATGTCAGCTGCTGCATAAATGTTTTACTTTCTCCATTTAAGTGCAATTAAGCAGTGACTTTATGTTGTAACTAAGGTTTCCCTAGAGTATAATTCGGTGATAATACAGTTAGTAAACTGCTAGACAATTTGCGAATAGACATGACACAGGCGTCTATGATATTATTTAATTATTCAAACTTCAGGTACCCGGATTATTTGCGATGAACAAGATGGTTATTCCTGTGCATGTGAATAATAATCACTGGATATTAGTGGTATGTTGACAAATTTTAAAATCCTACATCATTTTCTATAAAAAAAACATTTGTTTAATGATTGTTTGTTTGAATTAGAGAATTAATTACATAAACCTATAGATGTTGTTATCAAAATAATTATACTATGGATATTTCCTTAATAATATTAATTTTGTATACGGTTGTATGCAGTTTCATAGTTACCAAATTGAATGTGAAATACTGATTTATTACTTATCAGAATAACTGCAAGGATTATAAACTACATATATTTTGTTTTTCATTTTATTAAGGAAGTAGATAGTAGAAATAAGAAAATAAGCTTCTATGATTCCTTGGATGCATCACCAAGATATCCATTGGTAGAACTACAAATAAGGTATGGAATAATATAGGATTATTCGAGGATACCAGAAAGTGTATTCAAAGGCAGTATAGCTGGAGTATCAAACTTTCGTAAGCACAATGTATTGAAGCAAACCCTTTAAAAGTAATTATGACACCACACCCACATTAACAATTATATTTATTTTTACAGAAGCTTTATCAGTGAAGAATGCAAGTACATTAATGTCACATATAAAGAAGAAGAATGGAGTACACACTATGTGAAGGTTTTAACAGTTTTTAGTAGATGTAATTTGTTCCATGGTTCTGATATGACAAACATTTTTACCCTTTCCCGACCAAAATTTAATGTAAATGCTCTCCCCCTCCCAAATTTAAAAATTATTCATGTAATACTTAGCACGTCATGTGTACTATGTTTATATAAAATTGGTTCATGCATGATAACGTGTATGGATGGAAACAATGTTATCAGCCAATCTTTTACACATCTATGTCTGGAATGGACTTAAATGTGATTATTTATTTGTATCTGTGTGATAATCATCAATAAATGAGGCAGGAAGGTGAACACTTGGAGATACCTGTGGAGTAATCCGCGATGCTGCTTTCACTATTCCTATTGAGTCAAGGATACGCATGTAAACATGTATGTAGATGTGACCAATTCTGGACAAAGGTATCAATAATAGAGAATATAAACACCTGATATGGCCCAATTAATTTGTGGCTGGTAGCCAATTTCATCTTATAATTGGTCAGTGTTTTTTCCTGTGATGCATTCCCTTGAAATTTGTATGTGATATCAACAATTTACTAATCATCTCTATTTGTGAACCAGGAAGTGCCTAAACAAGGAGAAGATAATTTTGTTGACTGTGGTGTTTACATGTTGAAGGTATGTAATGAATTATGCAATTCTTTGTACATATACTGGTTTCGCTTTTTAAAGACCTTTACTAATGCAGAGGTGAATGCAACCATGGTCTCTGATGTGACAACTTTCATTAATCGATCTCACCGATTGTTGACTTTTTGTCAAATAGTACACCTGAAATCAACATATGAGCATGTAATTGTTTCTCAGCCATTCATAAACTGATTTCATTAAAACTTGGTATGAACAATACACCTTTTGTTTTGTGACCTAACAACCTTTTATTTCTGGGAGGTGTCATGAATGAACAAATTTAACCTGCCGTTTGACGTAGCATATGCTCCCCAAACATTTTTGATTGTTTATAATCAAGTCACTGAATGGGAACTATGTTATTGACAATGATTTGTTCAATTTTCTTTTCATTTCATTTCATTTCAGAATGCAAAGTGTTTGATTTTGAAAGGATGCCCCATGTACAAGGTAATAGTATACCATATAAAAGCTACTGTTATTAATGTTTTAAGTATTGTACAGTAACATTATTTGTCAGAATATATTCTTATTTAATTAAAATTGAGCTAATTCTAAAACTATTTGAATTCCATATGAATGTATATTCCTTTTCTGTTTCTGCAGATCTTGCTTCTGCAATTGTATGCAAATGTCTGATATATGCTAAATAAATATACTTATTATACGTTGTTCAGGCCTATCACATTTTGAGATCAGATATTTTATCTGAATGTGATGTCATCTGTAAGAAAGGATTCCAGGTGTCATTATATTGGAACACATCTGGTTACAAGTTCATGTATTTGAGATGTAACAATTATGGTCAACTGCACCCATTCTGAATTTTTGACATAATCTTACAATGTTGGAGCACATTCTAGTTATTCTACTTCTGTTCTTTTATAGGATAACATAAAAACTATTCGAAAAGAGCTGATGGATGATATTACAAAAATGTGAGTACATGATAAAAAAATATCATAAATCCTCTGTCACATATAACAAGAGAATGACCGAAGTCATGAGGTCATGTCTACATTGTTCGTGTTCTGTTGGATTGAATGCTGGTTGGATAACAGAACTTTTGGGGAACATTGGTTAAGGTCTGCAGGTGACCATGTTAGACTGGGACTGTTTATCCACATGGTATTGCATTTATTTGCCATTTTAATCACAATGATAGGTGAGATGAGCTCACAATCCTGTCATGTAATCCCAAAAATATATGTTGCTTAGCCATTGCACTATACATATAACAAGCTGGCACACCTATTACTGTGAATGAAAATAAGCAACACATTCAGCAGTATTGCAATATAGCTCACTGGTTTGCGAACAGTCACAATATTGATATCAGGCTCAATATCATTACAAACTGTTAAATTTGAACTAACAATATTGCTATTGTGTTTGCAAAACAGTGAACAATATTGCAATACTGTATTTGTTCATAGTAAATAAATATAAACTAATACAAGTTTACACTATGACCAGCGAAAGGACTTTTTTCTTTAGAACACTATGTCTAAGTTAAGAAATCAAAGTCATTACACATGACAGAGTTGTATCAGGCATGCTTTTTCAACTTTTAAAAATATTTTCCTTTATTTTTAGAGCAAACAGACCGAACCCATCAGAGAAAGGTAAATTATTTTAAATTTGCAATACAAGAACTTGAAACGTATGTTTTTATGAACATTGCTGAAACTCTGATAATCTTCCAACAGTAAATCCTAAAAAAGAAGTATTGTTTAGTCATGACCATATTAAAGAGGCCTGTCAGATACTTGGACTAACAGGAAAATACAAAAATGAAATTTCTGGTGAAGGTTTGTCTGTTGAATAATTTCAGTAGTGTGTAGTTCCATTCAACTCGTAGTATTGCAATTATGATGCAATCTCAATATGTTCACTTGATCAAAAATAAAAAGTGAATTATATTTTGTTTGTCTGTGGCACATCAGAATGTTCTCAATGACATTGTTCAATTGGAAATGTTTCACTAATTGAAAATATTGTCAATGCTCTTTTTTTTTAAGATTACTATCAAATTCTAAAAGTTTTAACAGTTCTAAGAGAATCAAAGGATGCATCAGATGGTGGGTTTGAAAGAAATGATCAAGTTAAAGGAATTGAACATGAAGATTGCAGTTCCTGAAACCCCCGGAGATGTAAAATGTTTGTTTCATGCACTATCAGAACAAGTATGCAGAACTCGAAACTATCCATCGAAGACACTAGATCATGCGACTATGAGACACTGTCTGATACAATACATGGAGATGCATAAAAGTGATTTGGAGGTACAGAACACTTATCCTATAAAATAATGTGATCAAAAGCACTCACTTTTTTTTATCATAATTTACGCCACCACCATATTTTCTCGGTTAGATGCAAGTTATTTTTTGCCTTCATTTGAGAGCAGAGCACAGCTTAAGTCATCTTAATGTGTGAGTGTGTCTGTATGGCAAATTTAGTTTAGTGCAATTATAAATCAAAAAATTCTAGTAAGTGGGGGGGGGGGGGGTTCACTCACTGTTGGAAAGGTTGGATTATTATGGGTTTTGACTGCATGCATTGACAGCATACATGTTCCACCAACTTTATATTTGTTCAGCTATCAAAATGATGGCTCTTTTGGAGGGAACATTTATATAAATGTTAAAGCATAATGTTGAGATGACTTGGTTATAATGATGTGGTATTTAGCACTAACAATATGGTTTATTTGTGATACAATTACCTGGCTACTCAGTTTTTCCACGCAAATCCATGGTAATTTAGGATTTGACTATGACTATGACTAATGTCATTTACCACAACTTATTATTATTACTGTTTTCTTAATATAAGATAGTACAAGGCATGATTTGGATGACATGGGACTATAAAGTTGGGATGAGTATGTACTCAGGATGAGTTCTTATGGTGAATGGGGTGATCAGATAATGCTTGCTGTAGCTGCAGTAATGTTGCAGTGCAATATAGAAATTATTGCACCAACATTTGCTAGATGCATAGAAACTAAAACCCAGAAATACCCCACATTGTATATTGGTTATATTCCAAGTCTTCATTTTATGTCTCTAGAATCTGCAGGTGAGTTCATGTTTGTAATTTCTCTTTATCTTACTTTATGTTCTTAAAAAAAAACATGCTTATAATATACCATACACCTGTGAGTATTTTTTATTTACAACTAATAATTTGGCTCAACATTATTATCAATCTGATTCTCAATTCTAAATTACATTACACCCACTATCTGTACCATGGAAACCCTTCCCTCCTATCACCACAAGCTTATGGAACCAATCATAATAGTCTGGTGGCTTTCTTGTTTGACTTCATTGCTGTTAGCAGGAATTCAACTTTAAAAAAGTGTTAATACTGAATATACTGTTTTTATCTCAGTACACATTTGAAAAGTTGCAACACGGGTAGTAAATATTTCAAGTATATTTTTTACTCATATTCATACATTGTATGCACAAAAAATAGTTGATTCACTTTCTTAAATTGAATGTGATTCATTAATAGAGATTGAAGAAAACACTGAGCTTAATAGCAATGATGAGAGTGATGAGACTACAACAATCCAGGTAAATCTGCAGTTAAATTACATGACCTTTTCAGCTCCATTGTTGAAATTGACAAAGTGGAGCAAGTCAGATTACTAATTATTCAGTATCTTTTTGTTCCTATTTACAGTATAGATTTTTTCAAAACTATTAATGCAAAATGCTCTCATGTAGGTGGGTGCCAAGGGTGGTTTTCTCTCATTTCTGTCAAAATGTAATTTTTGTGAATATTTTTGCTGATACATTTCATTAGACAGTGTCCACATAAGTGATGAGTGGATGTATGCAGGCATGCATAACCACTAAATGACTTCAGTGTACCAGATATTCAAGGGCAAGATAAGATTAGTTTCTAATGTGTGCTATATACAAGCTATATCATCAGGTCTGACTAGTACTAGAATTACTTTCTTTCTCATTTTCAAGTTATCTCTCACATTTTCTCAGGGACTTTGCAGCAGATGTCAATGAAACTTGGCAGGTTGATGAACAAGTCTGTGTTACATATGCACGTAAATTTTTTTTCCAGAACTAAAAATCCTAAGTGGGTCGTTTTAGTCCCTGTGAGGACGCAGTCCAAAAACAGGGACTTATGTTTTGAGCTGCGTGCATCTGTGCGTGCGTCCGAACCTGTATCTTAGAAATGCCTGGACCAATCACATACATACATGATATTATACATATGCACGTCAATTTGTTTCACGATCTGATTCAAGATGGCCGAATGGCGGCCATTTTTGTACTCAAAATCGAGCATTTCTCGGCTGTTTACAAATGGATTTTGTTCAAACTTGGTATATACATTAGACATTATGGGACCTTGATGCAAATAATTTTGTTTTTCAGATAAGATTCAAAATGGCCGACTGGTGGCCATTTTGTATTAATGAATGTGGTTCTCGTTATGCATCATGTCATGGATAGACAGATATATTGGTTTGACAATCCTATTCAAAATGGCCAAATGGTGCCCTTTTTTGTGCTAAACAATCATCAAATATCAAGCATTTCTGGAATTTATGGATGGATTTTGTTCAAACTTGGTACATATATTAGACATTACAGGTTCCTGATGCACATTATTTATTTTTCAGATCAGATTCAAAATGGCTGTCTGGCATCCATTTTGTTTTAATGAATGGGCTTCTAGACCCATATCTTCGACTTGTTTTGATTGATAATATTTTAAAATTTTAAATATTCATTATACATCTTGTCATAGATAAACAGATATATTGGTTTGACTATCCTATTCAAAATGGCTGAATGGTGGTCATTTTTGTGCCAAAAAAATCATCAAATATCAAGCATTTATGGGTGGATTTCGTTCAAACTTGGTACATACATTAGACATTATGGGTTCCTGATGCTCGTCATTTTATTTTTCAGATTGGATTCAAAATGGCTGACTGGCGGTCATTTTGTTTTAATGATTGGGCTTCTAGAGCCATATCTCTTAAATGCTTTGACTTATTATTTTTAAATTTTATATATTCGTTATACATCATGTAATATATATACATGTATTCAAAATGGCTGATTTTGAATGCTGTTCCAGAGCAATATCTCTCAATATGGACAAGTACTTGTTTGACGATCAGATACAAATGTCAATCATTTTAATGTTAAAAAATCATATTCCTGACATGGTTATATTCCCGCTATATTACTATAAACAAAACTATATATCTTAAATTTGATAACTAACGGGGACTGTGCCATGCGTGGCTTGTTTTCAAGATTTTCATTCAAAATTACCTCTCACTGACAGAGCAACTGAGCATGCTCAGAATAATTGATTCTGTTAAATTCAGATTCATGAATTCCTGATTACTGATTCACAAGTTTAACCTAATATATTCGAACCTAACTATATGAAACAGAAACTCAGTTTGCATTATACATAACAAATACAGAGCTGTCACTAAGAAACCAAAAACACTAATCCTAAGTGGGTCTTTTTTCAAGATTTTCACCCAAAATTACCTCTCCAACTGCACTGATAGAGCCAACTGAGCATGCTTAGGATCTGTGTACTTTCTGTTCATCATGCTCTGAATCTCTTATCCATTTGTTTTACCAGTGTCAATGCCCCCAAGATTTTTGGTAATGTACATGCTTGGGGGGGGGGGGTTAAGCTTAGCCTGAGGGCATTCCTGAATGCACAACAAATCATTCTTGGGGATGAAAACTTTACATGTTTAGTCAACTTCCTCTCTCTGATAGCAAAAAAATATATTTACTTGTGTGGATATAAAAATCAAAACCAGAATTCTTGGCATACAAAAGATATGTAAAATATATACTGGAGATAGAGTACTTCATTGCTGTCTGACGGAATAGGTTGACTTCTCATAAGAAGAAATGGGGAAATTTTATGAAAAATATTTCCCAGTCCATTTCACGTTATGTAGATTAATTGCAATTTGTAATGTACAAACCAGGTATGTAAGATGACCTTGATCTGAATCAGTGACAAATGGGTTGTACCATAGCAATCTCAGCAGGAAATGTTGAGGGGTGTCAGGGCTAAATTTTGATGGGAATTATAGTGGTGATAATGAAACAAACCTAGGTCCTGGTAATATACAAAGACCTGAATTAACAAAGAAGTCAAGTTGTTATTAAAGGTACATCAAGGTTTACTCAAATTTATGAGTGCAATTTCTTGAGCATTTATGAGACAGTTTGGTTGCACATCTCTACTCTGAAATTTTGGATGGGATCAATGAAAGTTTTCAGTTACCAGATTAAGGGAAATCACTTTATGATGCACCCACATAGAGTACATATTAATTCAATGCTTTGCAGATGTTCCATGTATTAATTTAACATGAGTATTTTATAATTAAATAATGGGGACTGTGACATTTATGTTTTGTTCAGCTTAAGTACTGTATATTAATTACAAATAAACTTGGTGTTTAAAGCAATATCAAAGATTTAAATTTCTATTGACTTATGTCTTTTAGAATCTTAACAGTCTGCCTGCAGAAGTTTTAACGATGATAGTCCGCTATGCCTGTAATGATGAAGACGATGCTAGAAAACTGAAATGTGTGTGCAAACAATGGAATTTATTAATTACACCAACATTTATGGATGATATGCATATGAAAGCACTTAGCAGTAAGTATTCAGATGTATGCCATATAATATTCACAAGGGCAAATCTAAAGCTGATGTAATGCACACAGTATGTTGTTCCCATTAATTGTTGAATTGACTTGTTTGAGTACTAATTTAGTTAAATTCATTACATTCATTTTTTAGAACCATTGGTACATATTGCCAAGTTACTTAGTAATAGCAGTCATCTGAAAAAGAAGGATGATGTGAATTACTATGATTTCACTGATAGTGATAAAACATATTTCACATTAGAAGAAGCTGCATCATTTCTATCTGAGCGAGCAGAAATGGACATGGTAGGTGACACCCCATTTACTAATTGTGTAGATCTACAGTTGGCATTTCTAGATTTAAAATATGTGCGTGTAGTTCCCCTTCTGAAAAGGCACAGCCTGAAAAGGGGCCTAAACTTAGATTTCATCTGTGCATCGACATCATTTTCTCAGAATTTCGGCAGCAAATAGATATTTTCTGTGTACGAATGCCATAATCGGTATTGCTTATCTGGCCTAATATTATGATAGAATATCACGTCATTATGTTCGACTAGCTTCTTGCCCCTGGTAACATATATAATCATCTTTTCCTGGTATTTCTGCTAGCCGAATTGTCTTTAGATTGAGAAAATCATTTTTTTCACAACAGAGCCCAGGTTTTCTACAATATCTATGCTATGTCATTGTTTCCTATGAGCAACCTGTAAGCCAACAAAAAGAGTTTCTGTGATTGCCTGTTGCTCTAGCAAGATTTTAATGCAAGATTCCTGTTGTTTTTCGCAAGATTCCAATTAATAATAATAATAAATCAAAGAATGAAATAAAACAAATTGAAATAGCTTAAATAATAAATAATAGGAAAATGTACTCTATTATTATTAAAAAAAATATCGACTGAAATTAATTTTATTTCACAGATTATCTGAATATTGACACTGAGAAATGAGAAAAAAAAAACTTTGTTCCACATTAAACTGTATGTTGATTTTGATTACATTCTAAACATTAGTGAATGCCTGTTAGCTCCAGGTTTATACAACAGTAATTAATTCAATGATAGAACATTCTAACAAGTAACAAGATTAAAGTGTATAATTAGTCAGTTTTCTTATACAATGTAAGACTGCATTGGGCCATTCCAGTTTATATCTGCTATAATTCCTACTTATGGTGTTGATGAGTTCCATTGTGCCACCATACAGAGTAGGATTTCCAAATATAACTCATCATATGCTAATTTACCAAGTTCAAAATTTTATATTTGATAATCAAAATCCAAACTAGTCCTGATTCACGGTGTTGATGAGCTCATTCGTGCCACCATCCTTATCTAATTTCCAACTGTTTCATACTGGCCCAATTTTTTTACCATATACAGTCAGAATTCCAAGTTTTTTTAGTCATTCTGTTGGAAATCCAACCTCATCAACCGGTATGTGGCGAGATAAACTAGGCCATATTTTATTTAGTAGCCATAACTGCCTGGATTTCCAGGAATTTGTTTTCCATACTTGCCTGGATTTCCAGATTCTGTTTCTCATATAGAGTTGGAATTCCGGGGTATTTTCCCCATCATACATTGCTGGAAATCCAACCACATCAACAGGGAGGTGCAGATATAAACTGGAATGGCCCATTATGGTGTTATTTTTTATTATTTTATACAATGTAACAATTCTTTCTTTACCTTACAGCCTGAAACTGGTGCTGGTGATGCAGACACTCAGCGATCATTTTTGATTATAGATTGTGCCAGTATTAGTTTTGTATATTTTCTGCACCTTAAAGGAATACATATTCCTCTAGATAACACAAGAGAATTTTTCATTGTTCCTGAAGAGCTTATGAGAGTTTATGACGAATTTAGAAAATTTAAGTTTCCTTATTTGTTCAATACACGGCTTGTGAGAACTTTTTTGACAGAATTCTCACCAGAATATCAGCATCACAGAAATATTATAATATTGTCTGATGATGGTTATGAACAATATAAAGAGTGGGTGCATTTTTTAGAGATGCTGTAAATTAAGTAGTCCTTGTGTTCTTAGTAAAAGTAAATGTATGTTTGAGTTTAAGTAAACCACAAAGATTTAGAGTCTCATATTATATTCACATATTTATTTTTATTGTTAACAAGTAAATTAAAGTATTTTTTGCAAACAAAGTTGAAATTCAGTGTCTTAGTTTTTTCATTGAACGAGTCACAATCTTTTTTGCTGGAGTCTGTGTTGGCACTTTATGATTCTTTGCTGTTGAACCTTCAGGAGTTTCAGCTGAAAATATAAAAAAAATGTTACAAAAGGGATATTTTACAATGACATACAGTTTACCCAAGTTATGGCATTTCATTCATTGAGAGCACAAAATTATAGGACCCATGTCTAAAAATTATGGCATCTCATTCAATGAGACCACACAATTATGGCATCTCATTCATTGAGACCACGCAATTATAGGACCCGTGTCTACAAATTATGGCATCTCATTCATTGAGACCACAGAATTATAGGACCTATATCTACAAATTATGGCATCTCATTCATTGAGACCACACAATTATAGGACCCATGTCTACAAATTATGGCATCTCATTCAGTGAGACCACACAATTATAGGACCCATGTCCACACAATTATGGCATCTCATTCATTGAGACCACTCAATTATAGGACCCGTGTCTACAAATTATGGCATCTCATTCATTGAGACCACAGAATTATAGGACCTATATCTACAAATTATGGCATCTCATTCAATGAGACCACACAATTATAGGACCCATGTCTAAAAATTATGGCATCTCATTCAATGAGACCACACAATTACAGGACCCATGTCTAAAAATTATGGCATCTCATTCAATGAGACCACACAATTATAGGACCCATGTCTACAAATTATGGCATCTCATTCAGTGAGACCACACAATTATAGGACCCATGTCTACAAATTATGGCATCTCATTCAATGAGACCACACAATTATAGGACCCATGTCTACAAATTATGGCATCTCATTCATTGAGATCACACAATTATAGCACCTATATCTACAAATTATGGCATCTCATTCATTGAGACCACACAATTATAGGACCCATGTCTACAAATTATGGCATCTCATTCAATGAGACCACACAATTATAGGACCCATGTCTACAAATTATGGCATCTCATTCATTGAGATCACACAATTATAGCACCTATATCTACAAATTATGGCATCTCATTCATTGAGACCACACAATTATAGATCCTATATCTCTAAATTATGGCATCTCATTCATTGAGATCACACAATTATAGCACCTATATCTACAAATTATGGCATCTCATTCATTGAGACCACACAATTATAGATCCTATATCTACAAATTATGGCATCTCATTCGTTGAGACCACACAATAATAGGACCCATGACTACAAAATTATGGCATCTCATTCATTGAGACTACACAGTAATAGGACCCATGACTACAAAATCATGGCATCTCATTCATTGAGACCACAACATAATAGAACCCGTAAGTTACAAAAGTAAACTAATAAAATACTAACCATTGCTCTGGATACTTTTTCTGGATATACGGCGATTACATTGAGGACATGGAACACCGCATAGTCTGCACTTGATGTCTTCATTTAATAATTTAGGCACCATAACTCTGTAATATCTGTTTTTGACAGCTTTTTTCAAGGACTTGAAAAATGTTTTATCGTGTTCCTTGTCGACTGGTATCTTAGAGATGACTGCAGTATACAGATTTTCGAATGTAACGACATCCGATTTCTTCAGATCGACGCAGATTTTGTCAATCATTGGAAAATACTGTGCAAATGGAGACAGTTTCACCATATTTACAAACGGTGCTTCTACAAATTGTTGCACTTCAGATCAGAAACAATGGCGAAACGCGTGGATATCAATAATATTAGAAACACAAAAGTGATGCGGTTCTGATACGCCCTAGCTTTGTGGGAAAATAAACATTTTGTTAGATAGTCGCTTTTGTCAGATAGTCGCGCTACAGGCGTAGTCGCAGGGGCCGCTTTTAGAATTTTGCTCACAGTATATGCAGTATTGTATCACTAAAATCTACTACTAACGTCACTTACATAAGTCAGTGTCAATATTACCTCAAACTTGGTTTATATGATTCAGTCAATAAGTACATATTTGGGTTCCTGACGTTATTACGGCAAATTTGAATGAAGAAATAATCATTTTTTTCTCTTGAAGAAAAAATCCCAAAATTCCAACAAGATGAACAGTTAGATGATACCTAGTTGCTCCATATCACGTCCCGTGTATACTGATAAACCTTTCATGTAGTCTATTTCGTGTAGTTTAGGATCTTAGAACACGGAATGTTTATTTAAAAGTACATTTAAACGTTTATGTGTTTTTATTGAATCTCCGCGATAACATCCGGGACAGAAAAGTGAATCGGAAATGATTCATTTTGTTTTGAATTAAATTTCTCAAAATATTCAAGAACTGAATATAGTTATTTGTCGCCATCTTTCCAAAATGCCCTGCGTAATCTGTGATATATTTTCAAATAAAGATACAGGTTCAAGTATAGATACAAATGGACATCACGCCGGAGTGATATAGTAAAATTAGAAGTATACCTAGTATATCGCTACAAATGATCTTTTAACACTTGGAGATCATTGGTTACGTTATAAACATAGTATTCGAACTTTAGGGTCACCATTTTTTGTTGTCTGTTGTTTAGCCACTTTCGAGATTTCAATTACAAAATTCTTTTTTTAATCGTGTGTATAATGGTATTGTTTTTATCAGGATGTTGCCTTCTACGTCTGTAAAATTTGTAAATAGTGCCACCAAGTGTCAACCATTGATGAATACTTTGATTAAGTTTGACAAGTTATACCTCTTACCATGCTTCCAACAAAACACCTACATATTTATGAATTGCAATGTAGAAGGAGTATGTAAAGAGTATTATAATTAGATTGCAAATTTGCTTTATTTTAAATTAGGGTATAATGAGTTAGTATTGAAGACCGCGATCGTTTTATATTGTAAATATCGCCACCAAGTGACAAATATGAATACCGCACTCGTGTTATATTGTAAATGTCGCCACCAAGTGACAAATATGAATACCGCAATCGTTTTAGATTGTAAATGTCGCCACCAAGTGACAAATATGAATACCGCAATCGTTGAATCGCTTTATATTGTAAATGTCGCCACCAAGTGAAAAATATGAATACCGCAATCGTTGAATCGTTTTATATTGTAAATATCGCCACCAAGTGAAAAATATGAATACCGCAATCGTTTTGATTGTTTTAGATTGTAAATGTCGCTACCAAGTGACAAATATGAATACCACAATCGTTGAATCGTTTTATATTGTAAATATCGCCACCAAGTGACAAATATGAATATCGCAATCGTGTTATATTGTAAATGTTGCCACCAAGTGACAAATATGAATATCGCAATCGTTTTATATTGTAAATGTCGCCACCAAGTGACAAATATGAATACCGCAATCGTGTTATATTGTAAATGTCGCCACCAAGCGACAAATATGGATACCGCAATCGTGTTATATTGTAAATGTCGCCACCAAGTGACAAATATGAATACCTCTCAATCGCTTTGATCGTTTTATATTGTAAATATCGCCACCAAGCAACAAATATGAATACCGCAATTGTTTTATATTGTAAATGACGCCACCAAGCAACAAATATGAATACCGCAATCGTTAATATATTGTAAATGTCGCCACCAAGCAACAAATATGAATATCGCAATCGTTTTATATTGTAAATGTCGCCACCAAGTGACAAATATGAATACCGCAATCGTTTTATATTGTAAATATCGCCACCAAGTGACAAATATGAATACAGCAATCGTTTTATATTGTAAATGTCGCCACCAAACAACAAATATGAATACCGCAATCGTTTTATATTGTAAATGTCGCCACCAAGTGACAAATATGATTACCGCGATCGTTGAATCGTTTTATATTGTAAATATCGCCACCAAGTGACAAATATGAATACCGAAATCTTTTTATATTGTAAATATCGCCACCAAGTGACAAATATGAATACCGAAATCGTTTTATTTTGTAAATGTGGCCACCAAGCGACAAATATGAATACCGCAATCGTTTTAGATTGTAAATGTCGCCACCAAGTGAAAAATATGAATACCAAAATCGTTTTATATTGTAAATGACGCCACCAAGCAACAAATATCGATGCCTACTTCGAATGAAATTGCGTTTGATAGTTATATGTATTGCGCTTGAATGTTTTCACACCTTCAAAATTTCTTTCACATCGAATAAGAAACATCGTGAGTGCACGATGCATTGTATTTACTTTACGTGTTGGGATTTCACTAATTCTAGGTAAATACTTTAATGCCAGAACCTATCGAATTTGTGTTTGTCTTTTTGTTTTTAAATTACCAAAACATGCATGAAATAGTTTGGAGTTATTTCTAGTTTTGTTCGGGTTATTTGACCATCATGATTCAAATCCTAGTTAGCAATAAATCATTAAAATATTGTTCGATGACGCAATAATACTAGATCTCGAAAGAATTGAATATATAATTAATGAGAAAAGTTATGAATTATTCTATGCTGTGTAGGTCCGTGGCACGAAGATGATCTACAATTTACACTTTTATAGTTGTGTGGAAAGACGAAAAATGAGTTGTTAATGTGGGTGAAATTAGCTGGAAAGTCGAAAATGTTAACCATCATTTCAAAAACCTAAAAAAAAAACATTACATACTACATTGCAGCAATGTTGTGTTTTTCGCACAATGAAACTGACGTTTAATAAGCAAGGTGTACTCTGGGAATACCGTCATATTGTTGAACTCCGGTCATGAAGTAGTGATTTGTTTTACTTTAAATTATAACTGGGTGGCGCCCAAACCATTCTGCGTGAGATTTATACACTCGTTTGAATTCTCGGATAATACATGTCTGCGAAATAGTTTTCTCTTTGCACAAAGGTGAGTTCTTTTCATTGGAATTTCTAACGATAGAGAGCAGGAGGTAAGTTTATTACACGAAAGTTTTATTCCGAAATTAAGCGCATCGCCACACTTCTAGAACATAAAATAAACGTGCTTCAAGTTCGTATTTAATGGTATTTAGTTTGATTTGTATGGCAATCAAGCTAGTATTAATGTTTTCCACGCCGTATTATTAATTATCAGGAATTTTGATTTCTCTTACGAAGATATTCGGTATGTAAGTGTCCGTAAATTTAATATTTCATTCAAATTTAATTGAAATGTGTGAATCGTATAACTATTGAGTAGTACGGCCTCTACATTGCGCAAAAGATTTAACCAAAGTCGCAGACAATATAAATAGTTTGTTGGTGTTAGAGGGCGCACTTCAAATTTGATTATAATATCTTTTCCACGTTGACGCCGCAGCCTGAGGTCGGCGTCCTTCCTATAGCGCTTCCTGTGACGACACAACGATATTCTCCCCGGTGACTACCGATTGTTTACCCAAGTCTCAGCATGAGAATAGACGCACATGGCCGCAGTATTCGTCCATGTTTCATTGATGTCACCCCCCCTCCCCCGGGGGGCCCCTTCGGGTATTTGCAAAAAATACTGACAGGGGTGTGTAGCTGGCGGTTTGAAACCTCTACCCCTTATCAGACAGAAATAAACTAAAATTGCCTACCCCTTTTCAGACAAACTGTGGATATTTGACACCCCTTTCCAGACAGTAAGCACAAATGGTACCAAGGGAAAAGCAGGTGGACTCCCGGGGATGAACTTTGACGATTGAAATGAAATTACAGAAACTTAAGAAAAAATCAGCTTCATTCTCCTGATTGTTGGATTACTCAAGCTCTAGAGACAGTCTTTGAAAAATATGGATCCCTTTTTCGACAATGAAAAAAGGATACCCCTTTTCAGACAGACAGGGTTAAATAACATACCCCTTTTCAGACAGACAGGGTTAAATAACATACCCCTTTTCAGACAGACAGGGTTAAATAACATACCCCTTTTCAGACAGACAGGGTTAAATAACATACCCCTTTTCAGACAGACAGGGTTAAATAACATACCCCTTTTCAGACAGACAGGGTTAAATAACATACCCCTTTTCAGACAGACAGGGTTAAATAACATACCCCTTTTCTGACAGACAGGGTTAAATAACATACCCCTTTTCAGACAGACAGGGTTAAATAACATACCCCTTTCAGACAGACAGGGTTAAATAACATACCCCTTTTCAGACAGACAGGGTTAAATAACATACCCCTTTTCAGACAGACAGGGTTAAATAACATACCCCTTTTCAGACAGACAGGGTTAAATAACATACCCCTTTTCAGACAGACAGGGTTAAATAACATACCCCTTTTCAGACAGACAGGGTTAAATAACATACCCCTTTTCAGACAGACGAGGTTAAATAACATGCCCCTTTTCAGACAGACAGGGTTAAATAACATACCCCTTTTCTGACAGACAGGGTTAAATAACATACCCCTTTTCTGACAGACAGGGTTAAATAACATACCCCTTTTCAGACAGACAGGGTTAAATAACATACCCCTTTTCAGACAGACAGGGTTAAATAACATACCCCTTTTCTGACAGACAGGGTTAAATAACATACCCCTTTTCAGACAGACAGGGTTAAATAACATACCCCTTTTCAGACAGACAGGGTTAAATAACATACCCCTTTTCTGACAGAAGTAGTAAATTTGGGACCCCTTTTGGCGGCACATATACATATGTATAGAAAACAAAAATCCTAAATGGTTTACAAAAGATATCAATAATATGAAAAAAGAAATAAAAAAAATATCATCAACACTCAGTCAGCATCCATACAATAAACAACTTAGAATAACATGCTATAGTCTCAAGCGAAATTACAGACGGCTCCTTAAAAAACGTAAGAGAGATTTAAAAAAATGACATTATTAATAAACTAGACACAATGAGAAAATTTAATCCAAACAAATATTGGGACCTAATTAAACAACTACAAGGTTCTGAACAAAATGTAAATAAAAATGATAGCATCCCAGATTTTATGTGAATGATCAAGAATTAGAAAGAGCTTCCTCATCTTGGTATAAAACTAAATACCACTGAGAACCTAGATATAGCACAAGTAGACTTGAAAAACCGGGCTCTGAAGGCATTTTTCAAATTGAAGCAGATGCTCTACTCGGGAACACAAGTTCCCATCAAAATCTATCTGAAAATGTTTGACACTATGATCAAACCAATACATATTGTGCAGAAATTTGGACATGTGACATAATAAAAAATAATTGTCACCAATGGAAAAAATGCACTTAAAACTGTACATACTGAAAGTAAACTGCAGGATCACAAACCTTGCGTGCTTATTAGAATTGGGACGATACCCCCTAATAACTACATGTATCAGACAGATGTTTAAATATTGGTTGAGATTGCGTAATATGCCTGAAAACAGCCTCATAAATGAAGCATACAGATTGGCAATCAATATGGATAACTCAGACAGCCAAAATTGGGTCAATTATATTAAAACAATTCTGAAAGACTTTAATATGGAACATGAGTGGGAAAATGTAAAGATTAATGAGAACAAATACCTAATAAATAATGTTACTACAACACTTGAAACAAACTTCAAAATAAACAGTAGGGATTCTCTAAACAATGACAATAAAGGTATTAACCACAGAAATAAACTACGTACTTATAGAAAATTAAAAACTGAATTTGGACTTGAAAATTATCTGCTGACAGTAAATAACCCACTACAAAGATCATCAATGACCAAACTAAGATTAAGACAAATTGAAATGGGCAGATACCATAAAATTGACATTACCGAAAGAAGCTGTCCTGTATGCAATACAAATGATATTGAAGATGAAGAACACTTTCTGTTAAAATGTCAGTTATACAAACGTGAAAGACAAATCCTTCTCAATAGACAGTGTTCTGAGGGCAACACGGATACAAGCTTTATTGACATACTAGGCACAAAGAATACTGTCATGCTAAAATGTCTAGCAAAATATATACTAGTTTACGAATGTTTCAACATAAGAGAGAGCAATTTAAAAAAAACAGCTGCCTCACAGATATCTAAATAAGTAATCCTAACATTTACTTAATTAATTTGCATTTCTAACCCACTTTCGGGAAAGTTTGATGTTTTAGTTGTGTTTAGTTTAGTTTTTTTATACTAGTGTATCTTCTAGTGTATCATGTTTCTGACATGGAATGACAACCATGCTTTATTGTACTTAGATCTATGTCCATTTTTAGGATACGACTTCAATAAAAACTATTACATATAGCACTTCAATGTGAGTACCCCCCCCCCCCCGGTGTCAAAAATATATTCACTATATTAAACAAGAATCCTTTACCTTGCCGTTTATTCAGTTTTATTTGCTTAAGAATCCTTTTAGCTTGTTAACCACACTCTAGGGCCAATCTTCAATTTCACCAAGATTACACCCGGAGACGTTACTATCGGATTATCGTTGTAAACCGGGGGGGGGGGGGTTACTAGGGCGTTGTTCTTATTTCGTTAGCACGGAACAATTTGATTTGCAATACAACTGATAGTAGAGCTACACCATGTCAGTATTTTTTTGCAAGTACCCCCCGGTGGAGTCCGGTCAAACCCTTGTGGCAGCCATGCTTGTTTTTATTATTAAAGGACGCTTACTCGCGTAATCATTCCATATTTGGAATTCGCATTTCCTTATATGGTAACTGTAACTTATGGCCTCACGGTGACAGATGTATTATTTTATGCATTATTCTGTATTATGTTAATGTTTAGTTGAGAACACGTCTGTTAGGAGTTCAAAGGACCCTTACGTTCAAAAGTCTCCCCTGTATATTTTTTATATCTTAATTACTCACTAGTTTATGACTCTTACATTCATATTTTAGCAGAAAGTTGTTTAACTTTATATTATCAACAGATACTGTTGGCGTTTCCTTATTTTTGCGAGACTCTATTTATTATTAATAACTCTTTTTCGTCGGAAACCCCGTTCTACTTCTTCAAATGTGCGAAAAAACCCGTCGATAGTTGACTACTAGCCTGAGGAGTATGAAAATGGCATCATGGGAAAACTTTAAATTTGTCTACCGGAAATCAATGGCCGTTCTGTTGCTGTTGAACCGTTCCGCGAATCTTCCACATAGATTGCTATTTTACATCACTGCGACTAAAAGGTGGGTAGTTATTGCATTCAATTTGTTAACAAATATGTACAAATACTAAATAATGGGAGGTAGGTGTTTCATGATTGTAATCGCTTCGTGGACAGTTGTCGCTGACGATGGTTCCAGTGCCAAAGACAGAGTGCTCGTTTACTAGTGCAGTGATGTGATGGTGTGAGCTGCAGTCCGGGTGCTATGAATTGGGAGATACAATGTAATCAGCAATCATAGCTAGCATATAAATTGTTCATGTTGCTTCTAAAATATGCCCGACAAACAGCTCGTCGCAGTTTAGTCGGTCGCCACTTATCCTGATCATGGAGGTAAAAAACATCCGTGTCCTGATAGACAATCTGCATGGTGCTGTCTCCAGTGTTTTTGTAATTTTGGTAATGTGTTTTGAGAAATCTGATTATTTTTAAATATGCCTGTGCGTCGTACAGCTCTGAACACGAAAATTAGAAGCAGACTGGCAACGCAAGCCCCATCAAGTCATTCCATGTGTGCCTCCAATTGATCGAATGTACAATGATACGCATTATTAACTTGTCGAGATAAATTGATACACTGTAATACCTCTACCCAAAGGAGGGCAAGTATGTTTGAGTTACAAATTTTGAGTTACAAACAAGTCTTATCATAATTTAAAGGTCACTGTGACCTTATTCAAAATTATTTAATTTGTACCCCATAAAAGTATATACTGAACATTACCATATGTTTTGTGTTGTTGATGTAACATTTTCTGTCTGCATTTGGTCAAGATCTAAAGAAAAATATGTTTACTATGAATTTATTATTTTATTCTGTTTTAAAAAGAATGAGAACCTGTTTAACATTTTATATAATAAATTTAATTTAAGAAAAAACACAAACTGTACACACTTTATTCTTTTATCCAAGATTTTGTATGATCATATTTTTATAATTTATACTATTTTGAAGTACTGTTTTTGAGTAAACTTAAAAAACATTTTTTAGAGAAATTTAGAAATAATACAGCAAAGGAAACACAGGCGTACACTACTGTACACTATTATGTAACACATATTTACAACAGCATAGTATACAAAACAGAAAATGTTGTATTTAAGTTAAACAATTCTCACATGTTGCGCATCTCCATACCTGTCATAAAAGTGGTATCTCCCAACTGCCTGCGAAACATGTATCTAAACTCCAAAGGCGCGGCCTTTGATCTGATTGAGTTTTGTCTAAACAATCATGTACATTTCATGATCGACCTGATCGCTTTTATCGAAGGTTCTAACTGGCAAATCTGCACGTCTGTGTTTCCGTTACTGATTTATCTGCATGATTGGTTGGAACTCCATTGACAATCCCTTTTCACAATGTTTGGTCCAGCATATTGGTTACAAGTGTACGAACAGTCATATCTCTGCCATTTCTATGCCAATCTTCTCCAAACTGGGTATGATTAGTGTACTTATGGGTCCGGTGCTGACAATATATAGTGTGTGTGCTAATTTGCATATTTGTAAATTGTAATGCTTATGGATGAAGTCATATCTCTGGCATGGCTGATATTCTTCACACTTAGCATGATTAATGTAATTATTGATCCGGTGGTGACCATATATAGTGTGTGTGCTAATTTGCATATCTGAATATTATTTGCATATATTAATGTTCATGGACAAAGTCGTATCTGGTGTTTCTATGTTGATCTTCTCCAAACTTGGTATGGTTAGTGTACTTATGGTTCTGGTTCTGACAACATATTGTGTGTGTGCTAATTTGCATACGTTTGCATATATTAATGCTTATAGACCAAATTGTGTCTGGCATTTCTATGCTGACTTTTTCCAAACTGTATTGACTGTCACGCTTATTTTTAAAACTGTTGCTCTCAATTTACAAATTCTCTCTATTCACACTAAAGCTTTTCAGTGTTTAACTTAAATTGCAAGAACAAAGAGTTCAAAAATTTCTAGCAACTACATACAGATTTGTTCAGTGTAATCAACCAGATTTAAAAATAGCATACACTGCCTTATAGTCACTGTAATAGTACATTGGTAATAGTACATTGGTAAGGTACCCAAAGCTGTAACTGCTAGTGAATGATTCCAATTTTCCATGAACAGCTTGGGAATCAACCATCTCTGATGGTTTTCTTGTTTTATTTACATATTAAGACATTTGAACAAAGTGATTTATTGAACTTAACACACAAAATCACCATTACCTGTAAGTAGCATTTTATCTATTTGGAAACTGTACATGTATAACTAACCGGATGCAACACATACATGTGCGGTCAGAAGGGATTTAAATTTTGAGCAGTCTGTATGAAAAGGGGGATGATTTTTAGCAACGCTGTCGACTTTGTCTTCGTCCGTCCGTCGTCCTTGTCAATGTTTTACTTTTTCGACTTCTTCTTGAAAACTACAAGCCTGAATGCTTTGATACTTGGTGTATATGTACCTTGGGTAGATCTCTCTCAGATTTGTTCATTTTGTATTGATATCTTCAATTTTCTAATTTTGGTGAATATTTTTGTCATTTTTGGTAAAAAGTGATATTTTCGGCTTCTTGTTAAAAACCACAAGTCTCATTGCTTTGATATTACATATATAGGTACTACATGTGGACCACTCTCAAATTTGTTCATTTCATGATGACACTTCAATTCTCTAATTTTGATGAATATTTTTATCATTTTAGTAAAAGTGGTATTTTCGACTTCTTGTTAAAAACCACAATCATATATGGTGAAAAATGATATTTTTGAATTCTTGTTGAAAACAAGTCCCATTGCATTGATACTATGCATATTATTCATTTTCTAATCATATCTTCTGTTCTTTAATTGCAATGTGCATTGCTAACAGCGGAGCTATCTCAACCGAGAGGCTGCTTGTTAAAAACTTCTCTCTGAAAAGGGGTTTAGTTTTCTCACTTACAAATGTATTACTACAGCTGCTAACAATATTGTATAATTTTATCTTACCACTTTGTTGTAAATTCATATTTTACCCCATTTATGCATTTTATCGTTTTTTCGGACTGCTATGCTTTGTCAGTTTTCATTCAAACTTGGTACATAGATTATACATGTTAGGATACATGTCCATGACGATTTATTTCACAATTGGATCAAAGATGGCCGACTGGCAGTCTTCTTGTTTTTTGAAAATGTTGTATTTTAAACATGCTTTGTCAGTTTTCATTCAAATTTAGTACATAGATCATACATGTTAGGATACATGTCCCTGGCCGTCCGTGAGTTCCTGAGTCTGTCCGTCCGTGTGTCCGTCCGTGTGTCCCTCTGTCCAGAGTCATATTTCAGAATCCTGTGGACTGATCCTGTTCATTCTTTGCATGTGCCTAGTACCTTATGTGGGGCATATGCACATGCCGTGGTTTTGTGATTCGATTCAAAATGGCTGACTGGCAGCCATCTTGTTTTCTGAAAATGTTGTATTTTGGACATGCTTTGTCAGTTGTCATTCAAACTTGGTACATAGATTATACATATTAGGATACATGTCCATGATGATTTATTTCGCAATTGGATCAAAGATTGTTGACTGGCAGGCATCTTGTTTTTTTTATGCGGTATCTTGGACGTGCTCTGTCAGTTTTCATTCAAATTTCGCACATACATGTACTTTATACATGTTAGGATGTATGTCCATGACAATTTGTTTCAAAATCTGGTAAAGGATGGCCGATTGACAGCCATCTGACTTTTTGGCCTTACTACTATATTTCCACAATTTATGTACCATTTTCATTTGTATTTGGCATACATCATACATATCAGTGTGTTTCATAATCAGATCATAGATGGCCGAATAACGACTGTTTTTATTTTTGGCCATATTACTACTACACAGAACACGTGTTTTGATGTAAATAAACAATCTGTTGTATACGCCACTTGGAACTCAAGTTTCAAGGACACGCTCGTGACAACTCTTCCGCTTTAATATGACGAGCACAAAGAGAACTTTGAAAAATTTTACGGGGACTGTGCAATTTTCAATGACTTGTTTTTAATTGTAATTTTATCATATTATTTCGTAGTCATTTTATTTTATACCCTATTTATGCATTTCTTTATTGTATTCTCGTCATTTTTGCAGTGGATTGTTCAATTTTATGTAAAATTTTATATTACATGTATATGCTGTGCATGAAAAACCATTTATGGATGTACTGTTTTAAATGAATAAATTACAAATTACAATTACAAATTTTGACCTCAAAACAAATCGATTTGTCCATGGTGTCAGCGATTATTTCCCCCAGCACATTTATCATCCCTATCCAACCACATCTGGTGCCACTGGTAACTTCACTGTCCCTTACATGTGTTTAACCATTACACAACATAATTTTCAATACGCCACTATTAAACATCTGAACTCTGCCCCCCCCCAACCCTAAAAAGCATGGGCAGTAGAAGCATTTTCAAACAAGAGCTGAAGAAAATGCTTCTCAGTGAGTGATATTTATCTATGTACATAGAGCATATTCATTTTAAAAGTATGCAAATTTGAATACTCTTATTAAATAATTTTAATATCATTCATTCATTGTGATGATTGATTATACTATTTACTGGTTGATCTCATTTATTTAATTCATTACTTTTGTTTGTTTACTGTGACTTTTATGACGACTTATTTTTTTTATTTAATATTAAGCGCCATGGACTAGACTAGTCCAAATGGGCTATTTCCTTGGTCCCCACCAGTATTATACAATTTTGTCCCATACATGAACATGTCAATATTTTGTTTGTATACTGGTGAAATAAATAAATATAAATATAAATCTAGAACCAGTGATCATATTCAGACAAAACTCAGCAATCGGATAGTATGGGACAAACGAAAGGTTTTGTTACAAATCTGTGCATATTTAATCAGGAAAATTTGCATTATAATGAATTCTTCTGGTGCTAATATCTCAAAACAAAATCGCCACATACAACCCAGAACACTGAAAATTATATTTCTAATATCCAGATGAAATCACAGATAATTTAAGGCACTTGTATAAGATCTAACTAGTTGTTGTTGTCAATCTGTGCATCATTAACTTATAACTTTTTTGTATGAATAAATTCTTGTTCCAATTGTACCTTGATAACTAATCTTAATATTTAAGTAGTAGATATGCAGTAACCGTATGTCAACAAGCTATTCTGATATCTGCATTAGGAGCATATATATTGCATGTTTTATATTATATATTTACTTCTCAAGAAAGCTGGCACAAAATAAAATGTTGTAGTATATTTCTGTACGGTTTAAATTAAGGTTCATTATACATTTCTTTTTATTCACAGGATGAATGCAGTACACCAATTAACTAAGGAGTTGTAATGAAGACTGGATTGGTGGAAATTTGTCAGATCCTGACCCTCCTGAACCTTGCATACATGCAACCTGATATTATTGTTTTGTTTTGCAAATGTGTGTTTAATATTAACTTGAATAAATGATTTTCTCAAATGATACATTTTAGGTGTTTTGTTTCCCCGTCTACTTCACGAATAGTTCAATAATTTATAAAACATGATGTTCAAAAGTGCCCTCAATAAATGTCTACTAATATTAATTATAAATAAATGGAAGTTCAAAAGTATCCTATTTACATTCAAAAGTATACTGGTAATATCTTACAGTTAGGTAATAGAAGATTTCAATAAATGTCTACTAATATTAATTAGAAATGAATGGAAGTTCAAAAGTATCCTATTTACATTCAAAAGTATACTGGTAATATCTTACAGTTATGTAATAGAAGATTTCAATAAATGTCTACTAATATTAATTATAAATAAATGGAAGTTCAAAAGTATCCTTTACATTCAAAAGTATACTGGTAATATCTTACAGTTAGGTCATAGAAGATTTCAATAAATGTCTACTGATATTAATTAGAAATAAATGGAAGTTCAAAAGTATCCTATTTACATTCAAAAGTATACTGGTAATATCTTACAGTTATGCAATAGAAGTTTTCAATGAATGTCTACTAATACTAATTATAAATAAATGGAAGTTCAAAAGAATCCTATTTACATTCAAAAGTATACTCGTAATATCTTAATGTTATGTAATAGAAGATTTCAATAAATGTCTACTAATATTAATTATAAATAAATGGAAGTTCAAAAGTATCCTATTTACGTTCAAAAGTATACTCGTAATGTTATGTATTAGAAGATTTCAATAAATGTCTACTAATATTAATTATAAATAAATGGAAGTTCAAAAGTATCCTATTTACATTCAAAAGTATACTCGTAATATCTTACAGTTGTATAATAGATTTCAATAAATGTCTACTAATATTAATTAGAAATAAATGAAAGTTCAAAAGTATCCTATTGACGTTCAAAAGTATACTCGTAATATCGTAATGTTATGTATTAGAAGATTTCAATAAATGTCTACTAATATTAATTATAAATAAATGGAAGTTCAAAAGTATCCTATTTACGTTCAAAAGTATACTCGTAATATCGTAATGTTATGTATTAGAAGATTTCAATAAATGTCTACCAATATTAATTATAAATAAATGGAAGTTCAAAAGTATCCTCGTAATATCTTACAGTTGTGTAATAGAAGTTTTCAGTGAATGTCTACTAATATTAATTATAAATAAATGGAAGTTCAAAAGTATCCTATTTACATTCAAAAGTATACTCGTAATATCTTACAGTTGTATAATAGAAGATTTCAATAAATGTCTACTAATATTAATTATAAATAAATGGAAGTTCAAAAGTATCCTATTTACATTCAAAAGTATACTCGTAATATCTTACAGTTGTTTAATAGAAGATTTCAATAAATGTCTACTAATATTAATTAAAAATAAATGGAAGTTCAAAAGTATCTTATTTACATTCAAAAATATACTCGTAATATCGTAATGTTATGTATTAGAAGATTTCAATAAATGTCTACCAATATTAATTATAAATAAATGGAAGTTCAAAAGTATCCTCGTAATATCTTACAGTTGTGTAATATAAGTTTTCAATGAATGTCTACTAATATTAATTATAAATAAATGGAAGTTCAAAAGTATCCTATTTACATTCAAAAGTATACTCGTAATATCTTACAGTTGTGTAATAGAAGATTTCAATAAATGTCTACTGATATTAAATAGAAATAAATGGAAGTTCAAAAGTATCCTATTGACGTTCAAAAGTATACTCGTAATATCGTAATGTTATGTATTAGAAGATTTCAATAAATGTCTACTAATATTAATTATAAATAAATGGAAGTTCAAAAGTATCCTATTTACATTCAAAAGTATACTCGTAATATCTTACAGTTGTTTAATAGAAGATTTCAATAAATATCTGCTAATATTAATTATAAATAAATGGAAGTTCAAAAGTATCCTATTGACGTTCAAAAGTATACTCGTAATATCGTAATGTTATGTATTAGAAGATTTCAATAAATGTCTACTAATATTAATTATAAATAAATGGAAGTTCAAAAGTATCCTATTGACGTTCAAAAGTATACTCGTAATATCGTAATGTTATGTATTAGAAGATTTCAATAAATGTCTACTAATATTAATTATAAATAAATGGAAGTTCAAAAGTATCCTATTTACGTTCAAAAGTATACTCGTAATATCATGTTATGTATTAGAAGATTTCAATAAATGTCTACCAATATTAATTATAAATAAATGGAAGTTCAAAAGTATCCTAATTACATTCAAAAGTATACTCGTAATATCTTAGATAGGTAGTAGAAGATTTCAATAAATGTCTACTAATATTAATTATAAATAAATTGAAGTTCAAAAGTATCCTATTTACATTCAAAAGTATACTCGTAATATCTTACAGTTGTGCAATAGAAGATTTCAATAAATGTCTACTAATATTAATTATTAATATATGGAAGTTCAAAAGTATCCTATTTACGTTCAAAAGTATACTCGTAATATCGTAATGTTATGTATTAGAAGATTTCAATAAATGTCTACTAATATTAATTATAAATAAATGGAAGTTCAAAAGTATCCTATTTACATTCAAAAGTATACTGGTAATATCTTACAGTTATGTAATTTAAGATTTCAATAAATGTCTACTAATATTAGTCATAAATAAGTTTACATTGAAATTCTTATTTTTCAACGAAGTTAAAAAGCATCATTTTTTGGCATTCTAAAACCTCGTAATATCGCAAGTTTAACAAATCTTAGAAAGGGTATTGAGACCAGAAATAAAAATCTTGTACTGAAGCTCAAAAATTACAGTTGTACCAAATATGTCAAAACTCAAGATTGTTCTAGTTAGCTCATTGATATACTTAAAATAAAATATTCAGATATGTTTTTCATGCATAGTTTATCTCTAGAAAATGGGGGAAACATTTATCATTCACCATTTTTCATGAAATTAAACAATCATTAGTATTCTAATTTGCATATTCAGATAATTACCACTAGTAATATGGATGCAGACTGCATCAATGTATGTGCCTATCATATTTCGTCCAAATCTGTCGAGTTGTTGAGATAATCTATATTTAGTAATGTGCAAATGAAGCAATTTACATATGCAAATTATCTCTAAAAGTAGGGGCCATAGAAATGATGTCAATGTATATCCCTACCAAATTTAGTTGAAATCTGTTGAGTGTTGATGAATGAATCCAAACTTAGTGAAAAAATGCAAATTGGATAATTTACATATGTAAATTACCCAATAGTAATATTGCCTGCAAATAACATCAATGAGCACCCGTATCAAATTTGGTTCAAATCCGTTGAGTTTTCATGAGATAATCCCAATTTACTAAAGAATGAATATGGAAATTGTCTAATTTACATATTTAACATGAACAGATTTTGTATAAGTATTCATATTTCTTTTCAAATGTCTTCAAATTTCATTTATCTTCCTTTTAGACAACCTCAGAAAGTGAAGTTTATGTGTAAAACGCCTGCATTTGTGGTGAGCAGGCAGTAACATGAATTAAATATGCTATCAGACAGTACCTATGCAGTACCACCTAAGCTTCTGTTCATTGGGACATGGGAACCTTTTGAACGCAAGGACCCTTTGAACTCCTAACACAATCGAACAATTTAATGGTTCCCTACTGGAACATCTTCTGTATAAATAATTCTCTACTCTCCAAAATTTGACAATGGCAGTAGCTCAAAATAAACTTCCTATTCAGCACGTCTTTGATTGTATCAATAATGTTCACGTTGATGTATGTAAAGACACACTCGAACTTGACAATATTCACTCTTAGACTACCAAGCAAATAGATGGAAATACCAGTTACATCACTCATGAAGACTGGTGACTCTAATTTTGGCCGGGATAGTTGTATTTAGTGTTCATTTCTATGCAATTGCGATTCTCAATTTCTATGTGTAAAATCATACCAATGGTGTGGACGGCGACAGATTGTTTTGATTCTGTGGCTCTCTGACGTTTTCTTGGTCGCACTCCGTATATACCAGTCAGACACTGATCATGATAAGTAAACGGTCCGGGACATATTCAAATGTTTCGACCAGGGCGGACGTTTCGGCTCGTGGCTCTCTTCTGTAAAATAAAGTAATGTTGCCGACCTAAGTGAAGCCATACAGAAATATCTCCAAATCAGATCAAGTAAACAGTTGTGGTATAAGAAAGCAACGTTTTACCACATTTATTGTTAATATACATAATGAGCATAAGAGGACATAATGATTTCTTTCATTGTGAAATTTACATCTGTTGTTATAGGTTTTTATATCCGTTATTTCATAGAGGTTTGTTTAAAGATATTATGTTTATTCAGGAGTGGAAAACAGTGATTGTTTGGCCAGTGGAAAAGTACACATTGAGTGAAATGCCATTTTACACGGGCATTTAGATATCCATTGTTTTTTTTAATTGTATATATTTACTTGGTATTGAGTCAATATTATTATTATATTATATAATTATTATTATCGGAAATATTTACAGAAATATTGAACACAGTCTATTACGTGATATCGGCATTCAGTTGTTTACAGAAATATTCAAGACATAGTTGCTCTGTGGGCGTAGGCGTCCTCTTATAATAAACACAAACATGGCTTCCCCCAGGCTTTGACCGGTCGCTGATTCTATTCTAAACTTTTTGGAATTCGGCATTCTCATGATGTATCCTTGGAAAGGAAAGATGTATAATAATAATAAGCTTATTACGAGGATACCTCAAAGTATGCACTCAGACAGTACGCCGTCGCATCGACCTCATCTGCGCGTCGTTCGATACTCAAACTGTACCTTCTCTGTGCATACTTTGAGGTATCCTCGTAATAACCTCATATTATTATCGGAAATATTTAACACATAGTCTATTTCGTGATATCGGCATTCTGTTGTTTACTTTTAATACATAGTCACTCTGTGGCTAAGATTATTGGCCGAAAAGCCCAGGGCCGCAACAATCATCGACCGTCAATATTGGACTCTAACAGGTAGGACCTGAAGATGGCGTCACCTTACAGCATTAAGTTCACATTACAATTTTATGTTTCTGAATAATCAGATATTTATACTGGAGAACACAGTATACAAGGACTGGAAGCCTGTAGCTCCAACCGCAAGTATTGCTAAACCGTCAGTTTTAAACATTCTCAAGTCCGATGAAAAAACAAATTGCTGCCCCCACCGCGAAAGCCACTCATCGCGAAGCTACTAGTTATTTGAGCAAAAATGTTTCAAGCATCAAGGCTATTCCACCAACTAGACAGTTATCAATACCCCTTCCCCCGTTTCAAAATTTTCAGACCCGCCAGTGGGTTAAAGGGGAAGTCGAGCCAAACAACATAATGCTCCCCGGGAAAAGAGCTCCACAAATGTAGGACAATGCAATTTACAGTTTTTGTTTATCACTTTTCTTTCTCTAGATATTCGACATTTTATCAATATTACATAATCCGCCATCCTGATTCTGCAGCAAAGGAGTGTGGGTAAAGTGTAACAGTGTTGTGAAAAATTGAGAAAATGCTTTCATTTATAACATGAGAAATACTGATGCGAATTAGTTCATACAACTCATGTATATCATTATAGTAATGGAAATTACTAAATTAAAGTGAAAATATTGCCACAGACGTAAAAAATGAAATCAATATTTTAGTCGTTAAAAACATAATGACACTTTTTAGTCCCCGTTTTGTTTCGTCAACAGGTTATATATCACCTATATAACCTACTAACATCCATAAATTGTATACAATATTAGGAAATGTTAGCATTTGGTAGAAAAACACAAAAATGAATATTTTCAGTAATGTTGCCATGACAACTATTTTATATGAACCGGTACATGTACCATGTTCTAAACTTTCAGTCAATTTGAAGTTCAACTTTTGAAGTTACAGATGAAATCATTTTCTCAATTTCTTACAACAGTGGATGGTGGACTACATAATACTAGTGAAAAATTGAATATCTAGAGAATGAAAAGTGATATAAATAAACTGTAAAATGCTTGCCCTTACATTTGCCAAGCTCTTTCATCATGGGAGTATTATGTTATTAGCCTTGACTTTTCTGGGATCTGAATAGCATAGTCTCAGTGATACCAATATTTGAGCAACCCATGCACAAGTTAATTCAATTGCAACGTTCGTCATGATATACATTTAGTGTATGTACAGCCAGAAGTGGGATTATTATATTATTACAGATTTTACACACTTACACACGTCACGAATCTACTCTATTCACAAAAGACTCGAGTCCTATTGGGAGTTAAGATAGACAAATTAAAAATAATTGGGACCCTAAGTTAAATTAATACAAACATGTGAGAACAGCTTTCTAATCGTTTCAACATTTTAATAAACGTTCGTATAAACACAGGGAACCCAGGAACTATAATCAACTGTAATACGCAGTCTCTATGAGCGTGGGGGGGGGTATCGGCTGGTATCTAGTGTAAGAAATAGACAAGGGATGAAGGCTCCAGCCAGCTCACATTTTTTAAACTCAAAAAAATAGACGAAAAGAATGAAAAATAAAATCTAAAAAAAATACCAGGTTGAAGAATATTAGTTGCTCCTTCGAATTTCGCCAAAGCCTTACCTACATTTTACCCATATCTATTTTACCCATATCTATATTTACCCATATCTATTTTACCCATTTCTTACACTAGATACCAGCCGATGCCCCCCCCCCCCCGCGCTCATAGGGAGTGCGTACAGTTGATCATAGTTCCTTGGGCTCCCTGTGGTATAAATATATATATTTTTTTACTTTATCGTTGTTACTTTCATCATAAAAACAATAACATTCACAACTAAAACTAGAATTATGGCTCAGAGTTGGTGCCATTTTGAGCTGATCGTTGTTTTAGTGAGGCGTCACTGGCGCTATGATTTTAACTGTTGAAACATCGTTTATTGTACAAGGAGATACTTGGCTGATTTCCAAAACGACGTTATTATATAACCAACACTTTAAACATGTACTCAAATATACTGTTCCATACATGTATGAACAGATAAATTCGGAAAATTGTAAATTGGTTAATTTGAGCAAAATAGTTGTCAGCTATATACTATATACTCTGTGATGCATTGTCATGTCGCTCGTACGGTCATCCATCATTTTCACATTGCTATCAACAAGCGTGGTTTCTAAAACAATATCTGTGTCGCTTTTAGCAAGTATGTGGTATAATAATAATAACTTTATTTAATTAAGCGCAACAATTCCAACATATGAAGATCAAAGGCGCTGATACAATAAACAATCAGTCAAATATTAAAAGCACATTTAAATAAGTGCGTTTTCAGTCTGGATTTAAAAATGTTTACTGAAGGACTAGAACGAACAGACAGAGGTAATTCATTAAAAAGTTTAGGACCTAAATTTTCAAAAGCACGGTCTTTGTATAACACCTTGGACTTTTTACTACACATCTGACGAGTTTTAATAAGAAACTTCGATTCAGATCTTAAACTACGACTCGGTACATAAAATTCGATTATATGGGCAACTGACAGTGTATGGCACCACGTGTACTAATATAATTCGTAAAACATTATCACCTGTGACAAACCAGCCTGTAAAGCATTTCATCACGATGTGGAGATGTTAAATCATTTTTGTATTTTCATTCAATGCATTTTTCTGGAAACTTATGCGGGTGTATTGAATCACTGTCCTATCATAAAAGGTGTTTTGAGTCATGTGATGTATCGGTTTTGATCACGTGATTTACCTTATAAAAAGACATATTACTTTAGATATACTCAGATAGACTTAGACATATTCAGACATAGATACATACATGACCTGAGTTTACTTGTTTGCTCTCTGGGCTTGACCGTTTGGCCAACGCCCATGGACAACCATTGTACTCTATGCACTGTCGATGCACTGTCTATTACAGTGGACAATCATATACTGACACATGCATACATACCATGGATATACTCTACCGATGTTTGGTCGTAGATCACTAATTTCGTCAAGACTGTTTTCCGTGTCGTTCACATGATTCAAAACGATCGGTTTGTTGGGTCCATAAAAAGAGTGATGGTATTGTGAACATTGTTCGATAAGTATGTGTTGACCTCTTCCACGCACGGTTCGAGATGTGTTTCAATTTTTTTTCTTTGTATATGCAACATTTACAGACGACACTGTTATATACCACCTTTCTATGTCAATGAGGACAAGATATTATTAAACATAATCTTGATGACATCGATATGAAGTCGATTCTAAGTTTTTTAGGTGAAAATGTGCCAGTTTTACCACTTCCTGTTCCCACATCCCACCTATGTGGGATGATGGAGACTATATTAGTGGGTAATCAGACCATTAACACATGTTCATTTAACTTCACATTTTTCAGTTGCACAAAATTTAAACACATTTTACATCCTCTAAAATTCTTAATGTCTTCATAGCAACCCCGCAACCAATCTTTGAACATGAAGGCATGCAATCAATATCAGTAGGCTGGACGTGTCCCATATAGTGTATGAACACTTCAGTAATCTTTATAATTAAATTGTAGTTAAAAACAATAAAAATAATTTGTGTTGGTTGGTATAATATAAAATACAGTAAATTCCATATCGTTCTAAAAAATGCGAACAATTTCAATGGATTATTACATTATCGGTAACCATCTTGTTACGTTATCAGTTGGAATCTATCAGTTATTTTGTGTTACATTATCGGTTGAGAAAAAATCTATTACATTATCAGTTATTTGTTGTTGCATTATCGGTTGCCTTTTTTGTTACACTACAATGATACATTATCGGGAATTAATTACATTATCGGGTCCAACAACTACCACATAAAAACCCAAGCTTTGATGCACTCAACAGACACTTTTGGGTTGCACCTTAGAGGCCGGTATATCAACACAAGTCAGGGCTTCGAATGTACTTTATTTTCAAGCTCAGCATTAATATACGCCACCTTGTTAAATAACTTCAACCCAAGTGTGTCATTCATGCTATGTATGTATGTATGTATGTATGTATGTATGTATGTATGTATGTATGTATGTATGTATGTATGTATGTATGTATGTATGTATGTATGTATGTATGCAAGTGAGTGAATGTGCTGACCTTTGACACATGCGTCGCGACCTCGTTACCTGAAGCAGCCAAGTTGAGAGAGCTAATTCCCGTCATCAACAACTCCCGTTATCAACATACGTTTTCCCGGAAGAACATCCCTGTATCAGTCACCCCCTTTCCGTGAACACCGGCCAGAGATTGACACTAGTATTCCCTTCGCATTCACCCATCGATTCAATAACAACGAGCATATATTACAAATTTCGGAATGTAATGTAATAATTAAAACATGTAATCAGCTTTAAAAAAATAATTGTTATCAGGTTGTGATAACACTACAGCTGTTGCCATGTAAATGAATGCAAACTGTTTTAACCATTTACATGTTCCACTATGTACTGCTACTGATTAATCTTACGGGACCAAGCATGTATGCCTAGGGGGTTCTCTGAATGGTACGCAAGTTGAAGTAAAAAAACGCGTAAATGGGGTATTATTTAGTTATTTGACACTCCTTTTACGTGTATACATGTAGTAATAAAGTGTGAAAAAAAATCTCATGAATTCATGTTACCTCAACTTGGAAACAGTAGGATTTTAATATGTACATAGGGTATCTAATTTAAGTTTCTGCACTTGAAAAGGGGTATAATTTCACAAAAAACTATACTTCAGCATGGGTACCAGGTCTGACTTGGAGTATTCCCCTGGGCATGTAAGCGTGTCATTCAAAGCCTGTCTCTAATTGTACACATCGTTTTCGCGAAGTATGGTCCTGCATCACCTGTTTTTGCCTTGAAACATAACCAAATCCTCCTCATGGTTTCAAATTTACATTTCTGAATTTAATAGCATTTTCGTTATTGAATTTATGCACAGATGACATATGGCAGATCACGTACTTTTAAATCTCTAGTGGACTCATGTCATTACATAGTCATTTCGTTAAACAACCACTGCCTGTGTGTTGCATTCGTGCATAATGATTTCCATCGCATGCTACAGCATGTTATTTACGCTGTAGAATTTGTGTTGCACCGCGTTTTTAACCAGAACATTGTCATCAATGTCTGATCTACCTCAGTGGCAAAACGCCTCCTTGTTCTTTAACTGCATTAAGTGCAAGCTGTGAATGCATGCCGTAGTCCTTTATGTCCTCATTTACAAAATAGCTACCACCTTCAAACTTTGCATTCATGTAACCCACAAGAATTACGCAGATTTTCAGAAAAAAGGTCACAGTATATGTGTATGTATAACTAAAAGAGACAATTACCCTTATGGAATTGTTCCCTCTGTCGGGTATAGTTCCGGCGTATACGCTGCGTATCTCTCGAATACTTCTTGGGTATAGTTAACTGCGTACTTATCGAGTATACGTAATTGACATGCAAATTAGTTTTACTGCGTACCTCTCACGTATCTATCGAGTATTAATTTGCATATCCCTACATTTCTGTCGGGATATGTTGGGTACCTCTGACGTATAAACTATAAATCTATTGGGTACCTCCTGCATATAGGTCTCAGGATCTGTTGGGTACCACTCGCATATAGGTCCCCGGATATGTCGGGTACCCTTCGCGTACAAACTCAAATCTATCGGGTACCTCCTGCGTATAGGTCTCATTTTCTGTTTGGTACCTCTCGCGTATAGCTTGAATCTATCTGGTACCTCCTGCATACAGGTCCAAGGATCCATATACATGATAGGCAACCAAGAGCTCATGCATACATCGACATACAAAACATATTTTTAATAATTGTAATTTGCATATTGAACATATCGGTACATATTAGAATATAAGTTTATAAAATAGTAACAAGTGAAATTAATCACTTGAACATAGTAAGGTATGTATGTGGTCAAGAGAACGTTTGCTATTAAAGTCTGTTCAAAATATTAAATACAATTAAATTTATTTCGCCTTGGCCTCAATTTGTATTTTATATTTATCCTCAGATGCCTCTAGTTTTACTTTCAGCATCTCATCATTCTTGTCTATGGTTGTTCGGAGTGTAGTTTCTCGAATCTTCAATTTACAAACCCCATGGACTGAAAAGACAAAATACAATGAAGTTTAAGATGAGGTACAGGAGTCTTAAAAAGTACACAAAATATACATTCCTTAGAGGGCTTTCACAATTTTCAAGTGTGTTGCATGTTGTTTTCTCAAGTAAGTATGATTGTTGTGATACCATGCAGTTATTTGAAATTCTGGAAGAAACACAAATCTTGTGGTGTCTGAAAAAAAATTGCATATCATTTAAACTGCAAAACATCGCAGTTACAAGTGCTGTGCAGATGGGATATCTGAATGTTCTTACTGTAATTTGCAATAATAAATTTAATTTTATAATTTATGTATTATGAAAGATTCATACATGGAGTGACCTCAATCAACGTAAGAGGCCTCTTGAAAACTGAAACATGTCTCAAGGTGCTTGAACCTAAATTGGAGTGGGAACACTGAACTTTCACAACAAATCGTCAACTGCAGTTTTCTTTCATTCATTTTATATTTGTTATCTGGGCATTGACTGGAAGGAAATGGTAAATGTATGTACAATAGAGTATATATATATATATATATATATATATATATATATATATATATATATATATATATATATATATATATATATATATATATAATACTTACATAATAAAAAATAACAGTACTCGCCCTGTATATTTATCACTACATACAGTGAAGTCTCTGCATTCTTGAATCATGGCTCTAGTCCCAATTCAATACATCTATATAATCACCAACAAACACCTTAAATACAAGTTCAGTTTCACTTGCATCCCATAATTTGGAGAAATGCATGCAAGTTGTGCACATCCCCTCTACACTCCACAATGCCAGCTTAAAATTGTAATTGATACTGTGGAACATTCTATTTTTGTAAAAGGGGTGGTGATATCATATTTCAAAATATGCAGTGTCTTAAGTCATTTCTGGGCAAATGTGAATTTTATAACTATGTAAATTTAGCAAGTACAGCATACAACACTCAGTCATAATCATATGCACTACATTGTCAAGAGTATTAGTGTTTTGCCAGCATTTTTTTTATTCCATAGAGACAGTTTATGTTTAAGTTATCAGTAGAGAAACGTAATACTAGACATTTTTATGAGTTTTTCTCCAGTGGTATGATTTTTTCTGCAAATTTTAATTACTTATTAATTATATTAGTTAATTATTAATTTATAATTTTCGCTTGTGTGCATATGTGTACTGATACTTATTAAATGTTTTTGCGTGTAGAGAGGAGTGATGCACACATATGAGCTACTAAACTCTATTTTTTTTTAAAAAGTTGTATAAGTTAAGTTGCTTGGGTACCTGTCACGTATATCTCAATAGAAGCTAAGTTTCTTAGGTACATGTCGCGTATATCTTTATAGAAGCTCAGTCTCTCAGGTACATGTCGCGTATATCTCAATAGAAGCTAAGTTTCTTGGGTACATGTCGCGTATATCTTTATAGAAGCTCAGTCTCTCAGGTACATGTCGAGTATATCTATATAGAAGCTAAGTTTCTTAGGTACATGTCGCGTATATCTTTATAGAAGCTAAGTTTCTTGGGTACATGTCGCGTATATCTATATAGAAGCTAAGTTTCTTAGGTACATGTCGCGTATATCTTTATAGAAGCTAAGTTTCTTGGGTACATGTCGCGTATATCTTTATAGAAGCTAAGTTTCTTAGGTACATGTCGTGTATATCTTTGTAGAAGCTAAGTTTCTTGGGTACATGTCGCGTATATCTTTATAGAAGCTAAGTTTCTTAGGTATATGTCACGTAT
The DNA here is from genome assembly GCF_978046115.1 of Saccoglossus kowalevskii. NCBI lineage: Eukaryota > Metazoa > Hemichordata > Enteropneusta > Harrimaniidae > Saccoglossus > Saccoglossus kowalevskii. Next base: position 34,224,061 of record NC_140651.1, read on the forward strand.
ATCTTTATAGAAGCTCAGTCTCTCAGGTACATGTCGCGTATATCTATATAGAAGCTAAGTTTCTTAGGTACATGTCGTGTATATCTTTATAGAAGCTAAGTTTCTTAGGTACATGTCGCGTATATCTTTATAGAAGCTCAGTCTCTCAGGTACATGTCGCGTATATCTATATAGAAGCTAAGTTTCTTAGGTACATGTCGTGTATATCTTTATAGAAGCTAAGTTTCTTAGGTACATGTCGCGTATATCTTTATAGAAGCTAAGTTTCTTGGGTACATGTCACGTATATCTTTATAGAAGCTAAGTTTCTTAGGTACATGTCGTGTATATCTTTATAGAAGCTAAGTTTCTTAGGTACATGTCGCGTATATCTTTATAGAAGCTCAGTCTCTCAGGTACATGTCGAGTATATCTCTATAGAAGCTACGTTTCTTAGGTACATATCGCGTATATCTATATAGAAGCTAAGTTTCTTAGGTACATGTCGCGTATATCTTTATAGAAGCTAAGTTTCTTAGGTACATGTCGCGTATATCTTTATAGAAGCTCAGTCTCTCAGGTACATGTCGAGTATATCTCTATAAAAGCTAAGTTTCTTAGGTACATGTCGCGTATATCTATATAGAAGCTAAGTTTCTTAAGTACATGTCGCGTATATCTATATAGAAGCTAAGTTTCTTAGGTACATGTCGCGTATATCTATATAGAAGCTAAGTTTCTTAGGTACATGTCGCGTATATCTTTATAGAAGGTAAGTTTCTTGGGTACATGTCGCGTATATCTTTATAGAAGCTAAGTTTCTTAGGTACATGTCACGTATATCTTTATAGAAGCTAAGTTTCTTAGGTACATGTCGCGTATATCTTTATAGAAGCTCAGTCTCTCAGGTACATGTCGCGTATATCTCTATAGAAGCTAAGTTTCTTGGGAACCTGTCGCGTATATCTTTATAGAAGCTAAGTTTCTTGGGAACCTGTCGCGTATATCTTTATAGAAGCTAAGTTTCTTAGGTACATGTCACGTATATCTTTATAGAAGCTAAGTTTCTTAGGTACATGTCACGTATATCTTTATAGAAGCTCAGTCTCTCAGGTACATGTCGCGTATATCTCTATAGAAGCTAAGTTTCTTAGGTACATGTCGCGTATATCTTTATAGAAGCTCAGTCTCTCAGGTACATGTCGCGTATATCTCTATAGAAGCTAAGTTTCTTAGGTACATGTCGTGTATATCTTTATAGAAGGTCAGTCTCTCAGGTACATGTCGCGTATATCTCTATAGAAGCTAAGTTTCTTAGGTACATGTCGTGTATATCTTTATAGAAGCTAAGTTTCGTAGGTACATGTCGCGTATATCTTTATAGAAGCTCAGTCTCTCAGGTACATGTCGCGTATATCTCTATAGAAGCTAAGTTTCTTGGGAACCTGTCGCGTATATCTCTATAGAAGCTAAGTTTCTTGGGAACCTGTGGCGTATATCTTTATAGAAGCTAAGTTTCTTAGGTACATGTCACGTATATCTTTATAGAAGCTAAGTTTCTTAGGTACATGTCACGTATATCTTTATAGAAGCTCAGTCTCTCAGGTACATGTCGCGTATATCTCTATATAAGCTAAGTTTCTTAGGTACATGTCGTGTATATCTTTATAGAAGCTAAGTTTCTTAGGTACATGTCGCGTATATCTTTATAGAAGCTCAGTCTCTCAGGTACATGTCGCGTATATCTCTATAGAAGCTAAGTTTTTTGGGTACTTGTCGCGTATATCTATATAGAAGCTAAGTTTCTTGGGAACCTGTCGCGTATATCTATATGGAAGCTAAATTTGTTTGGGTACTTGTCGTGTATATCTATATAGAAGTTTTTTGGGTACCTGTCGCGTATATCTAGATAGAAGCTACATTTTTTGGGTATCTGTCGCGTATATCTATACAGAAGCTAAGTTTTGTAGGTACTTGTCGTGTATAACTGCATAAGAGTTACGTTTCTCGAGTACTTTCTGTGTATAGTACGTGGCTAGTCACGTATAGATCACATTTTCTTTGGTTCTCGATTACCTGTCGCGTATAGACCTGATTTCTTGAGTATACTCACATTTAGCTTGGTTTTACTGTTGCCGAGTACAAAATGCCTATCTATTGAGTACAGAGACTTTCCATAAGGGTACCAATTGCCTTTAACACTAATATTTTAACGTGGATGGTTGAGTTCCAGGTTCCAGAAATAATGTGTATGTCTGTTTGAAATACAATTTCAAAAAAGGTAGTCACTGTCATCATCCTTTGTAATAATGTTCCCCCAATAATTATGTTTATTTTAAGATCAAAATGCAATATGTATTTATGATTGCAATATATCTTCGAGGAAAAATGTTTCTGCTTTCTTTTCAAGGTCAAAGAAGTATGTCAAAGAGTTACTTGTTTACTAGGGTTACTAGATTCTGGTCATAGATCCGCAACCGTAATGTTTAAACCGCTCAGCTGAAGATTAGCATAGTCTTTAGTGAATTAATTTCACTATTCAACTTCAGAGCAAGGGCAGATACTCGTGTATATGAATATCGTTTGGTAATGCATAGTGAAATAATATAATATATGTAATTCTATTTCTCACGAAAACTTTTGGGGAATACTATTTTTTGTCAATAACATAATGCCTTTACATAGATTCCCATATTTTTTTTCCAGTTTTGGCATTTTGTCTTTCGAATTTTTCAAAAACCATTTGTTTTGATCAAAATGTGTATTAAGCATATATCTATAATTAGGTAGTACTTTTGAAACAAAATATGGTTATAAAATGTGAACCCGATTACAACTTGAAGTACCCACGAACAAGTTTAACCTAAATCCTCTTATTACATCAGCATGGTAAAATGTACAGATCAAGAATAGAAGATTTTATTTTATTTTTTGAGAGATACATCTTAAACTGTTTGCAGTGTATATTACTCTAGATTGCATTCGTCACACTTAAAATAGTCCCAGAATAGCATAATTTATTTCATTCGACAAGCAAGAGTCAACATACTCAGTCCTGATTCGCTGAAAACAATATTGCCCCTATAGTCTGGTTATTTCATTTCTGTAGATGATTCGATTGTTGCTGGCACATGTTTACTGTCACTGAGCATTAATTATATCTGTTTTCATGATATGGTTGACCTGCAATCATATATTTTTTTCTATAATTATTTTTGTTTAGTTTAGTTTAGTTTAGTATCAGGGGGAAATTCTTCTTCTCTGGGTTCTCCACACGTGTAAGGGGGGAATATCTCGTCTCGTCTCTCTATCGCGTCCCCTTGAATATCATCATACATCATACATCCCTACACTCAAACTGAGCTATGCCTCCCGGCATAACACGTTCATAAATGAAAGATACCGTCATCTACTCATCACTCGTCATACGGGTTAAATACAATACTAATAAAAGGTATAAATCAAAAGAGTAAAACACACTGATTAAATACAATGATTATAATTCTAAATACAATGGTTATAAAGTCACAAATATCAACGGTTATAAAAAAAAAACAAGGGAAAGGCTACCAATCGACTCACTTTTCTCAAAAAGGTCCGCTGAGGTAACCCTTCGCTGCACTGTCTCTCGTTACTAAGGTTACAATCTCTATATCAAAAGGTCAAAACAAAACCAAGGCATGGCGGTGTAACCATGCAAACAGCCAATCGCTGCAGTCGACAGCATGATCACGTGATTACCAGGGATGCGTCTCTCAGCTAAAGCATTGCAAAGCGGTAACTCATCAATGAATAAACAAGCTATTAATCAAACTCCTGTCATATACGCTTATAAACTTCAGCTGAACTCACAAGTCGTTAATCTAAACAAAAGTCATACGGCGTGGAAACGGAATGCAAAGACAAAGCCGCTATGTAAACACATTACTCCTCTGGCAAAAAAGACGGAAAAGCTAAAACGATAGACACTACTAAGTTACATATTATCCTATCAATTATGAACAAAAGCTTGCGTTATCAAACAATACGTATATGGGCGCACCACACTCTCATTTCAAAAAGACATCAAAAACGTTACAAAGGTGCTCTCAACTCAAATCAACTCAAAAAGCGTCAGAAGTATTCCAAAAACAACACGTAAACAGAAACAACTCGGTATCTCTGTACATCGACAAATCTCAAAACTTTTAAAAACTATTTGGGGCATTACTTTCCCCATCATATTCCGTACTCAAAAACTAATTAAAACACCATAAAACTGAAATGCGCTTAAATCGTTATAAAGGACCTCGCACGTCACTAAATATCAGTTCAAAACAAAGATCTGGGGGCACACATACATACAATTCAATATCACAAAAAAAAGTGTTCAGAAAAACGATAGTAAAAGCAAGCAATACATTACATACTGAACAATAGTGTTGTGATTCTGAAAAAGAGTTCAACGTCTTGAGTTACAGTGTCCGTTACAGTGTCCATCGAGCGGTTCTCAACACATGACAATACACAAATAGCTAAAGTTCTAATTCAAAGTCTAAGCGTCTCTTCTCTTTTCGTCGCGTTAGTCCGGGTCATTCTTTATCATCATCTTGTCTTTAATGTCGCTTAATTCTTGATTATTCAGTCCTATTCGAAACTTGTCCTTTCTAAGCAGTTCTGAAGTCTTCATGTCTTCAGCGTTGTTCATCGGTGCCATACTGTTAATGGCATTAGTCGTCAAACGCGGTTTTGTCTCTGCCATCGAGCTGCTAGTTCGGTTCGCAAGAAGGACACACTTTTGCCATTTCACTTTTCGTCACAGGATGTCAATGTGTGTTAAACACCTGCCCGGATTCTCCGCCACGTATCAGGGGGAAATTCTTCTTCTCTGGGTTCTCAACACGTGTAAGGGGGGAATATCTCGTCTCGTCTCTCAAACGCGTGACTTTGAAATACGGGATTGGGAAAGTCACTTAAGCTTTACAGTCAAATAGACGCACACAACAAAATACGTTTCAACTCTCGTCTTTAGTCGGTCAGTCGAGCACTCTATAAGACACAGCGCCCTGGGGAAAAGTCCCCAAGACTATCGCAAGGCTGACCCAAAACTGCCTCTAGACTGGACTCTAGACTCTCCAAGACTGCGTCAAGACTGCCTCTGTCATGGTGTACTCGCCAAGACCAACTAAAACTTTCTCTATTCACTTTCAAAACCTTAACCAATTACAAAGCAGTAAAAAGACTCTAGGGCGTAACCTTCAATCATAAAGCCAATCACACTAAGTACTGGACACGTCATATCTTTTTATTAATCGTTCACTATATTAGTAACTGCGAATACCAACTGTCAGAAATAGTAGTCCGAATAGTGACGGTTATATTGTAATTAGTTCCAAATCACTGAGCCAAGTTCCGTCCAGGACCTCGCATGGGCCTACACGATGACAGACATAACACAGCCATTCACTCGCAACCAGCTAAATAAGTCGATCAACAGATATGTGCAAACAATTTCATCATACATCCCTTCACTCAAACTGAGCCATGCCTCCCGGCATAACACGTTCATAAATCAAAGATGCTGTCATCTACTCATCACTCGTCATACGGGTTAAATACAATACTAATAAAAGGTATAAATCAAAAGAGTAAAACACACTGATTAAATACAATGATTATAATTCTAAATACAATGGTTATAAAGTCACAAATATCGAAGCCCTGTTGGTTGTTAAAAAATAGAGGGGGGCGCGGCCTCCTTGGCCCCCTCGGCCCCCCTGTAAATCCGCCAATGCTAATGTGTTGAACAATGGTGTTGTCATCTGTCATCAAGGAATGCCCTCTATAGGCCTACGTAATCTAGTTTACACCTGTGACAGCAATGTTAAGGTGCATGGCATTTTACACAACACTAACAAATGAACCTTGTACAAAAGTATACCTACAAAGGCCAACAAATGTCTTTTGACTTAAAGAACAACGCATATCATGACTACCAGAGACAACAACAATAATAATAATATGAGGTTATTACGAGGATACCGACAAATATGCACAAAGGCAGTACAGCGGGAGTATCGGTCGACGCGCAGCAGAGTAATGACACATGTGATGTATACACTTACAGCCCTGGTTGCATGCACCTATGCTTGGGATATTTCCGTTATGCATACTAATGAGGTTACATGACCATATATGGTCCGTTGATGTATCAGTCATATCACTTCTCCTTCACTAGAGCACTGATTATGTGTCCCTATCTGCAACAGTGTTTGAGATACTATATTTATGCATATTAATAAGGTCACATGACCATATATGGTCATCCGATATTTATATCAGATATTTTTCATATCTGTTGATCAATGCCTGCATTATAGTAAACATGAAAACATCCTAAAATTTGCAGAATCCAGAGTGACAATAAAACTAACCTTCAGTGGAAGTGTTAATTATTCGATGGAGATACTAGTATTGCGTTTATTACTGTGATCTCATTAACATGACACTCTATTCCAGATAACATGGCTGCCAAGCAACATCGTTTATTACTGTGATACTAGTATTACGTTTATTACTGTGATTTTATTTACATGGCACTCTATTCCAGATAACATGGCTGCCAAGCAGCATCGTTTATTACTGTGATACTAGTATTACGTTTATTACTGTGATTTTATTAACATGGCACTCTATTCCAGATAACATGGCAGCCAAACAACATCGTTTATTACTGTGATACTAGTATTACGTTTATTACTGTGATTATATTAACATGGAACTATATTCCAGATAACATGGCAGCCAAGCAACATGGTTTATTACGGTGATACTAGTATTACGTTTATTACTGTGATTTTATTAACATGGCACTACATTCCGGATAACATGGCTGCCAAGCAACATCGTTTATTACTGTGATACTAGTATTACGTTTATTACTGTGATTGTATTAACATGGCACTATATTCCAGATAACATGGCTGCCAAGCAACATCGTTTATTACGGTGATACTAGTATATTACTGTGATTTTATTAACATGGCACTCTATTCCAGATAACATGGCTGTCAAGCACTATCGTTTATTACGGTGATACTAGTATTACGTTTATTACTGTGATTTTATTAACATGGCACTCTATTCCAGATAACATGGCTGCCAAGCAACATTGTTTATTACTGTGATACTAGTATTACGTTTATTACTGTGAGGGTATTAACATGGCACTCTATTCCAGATAACATGGCTGCCAAGCAACATCGTTTATTACTGTGATACTAGTATTACGTTTATTACTGTGAGGGTATTAACATGGCACTCTATTCCAGATAACATGACAGCCAAGCACCATCGTTTATTACTGTGATTATATTCACGTGGCACTCTATTCCAGATAACATGGCTGCCAAGCAACATCGTTTATTACTGTGATACTAGTATTACGTTTATTACTGTGATTTTATTTACATGGCACTCTATTCCAGATAACATGGCTGCCAAGCAGCATCGTTTATTACTGTGATACTAGTATTACGTTTATTACTGTGATTTTATTAACATGGCACTCTATTCCAGATAACATGGCAGCCAAACAACATCGTTTATTACTGTGATACTAGTATTACGTTTATTACTGTGATTATATTAACATGGAACTATATTCCAGATAACATGGCAGCCAAGCAACATGGTTTATTACGGTGATACTAGTATTACGTTTATTACTGTGATTTTATTAACATGGCACTACATTCCGGATAACATGGCTGCCAAGCAACATCGTTTATTACTGTGATACTAGTACTACGTTTATTACTGTGATTTTATTAACATGGCACTCTATTCCAGATAACATGGCTGCCAAGCAACATCGTTTATTACGGTGATACTAGTATATTACTGTGATTTTATTAACATGGCACTCTATTCCAGATAACATGGCTGTCAAGCACTATCGTTTATTACGGTGATACTAGTATTACGTTTATTACTGTGATTTTATTAACATGGCACTCTATTCCAGATAACATGGCTGCCAAGCAACATCGTTTATTACTGTGATACTAGTATTACGTTTATTACTGTGAGGGTATTAACATGGCACTCTATTCCAGATAACATGGCTGCCAAGCAACATCGTTTATTACTGTGATACTAGTATTACGTTTATTACTGTGAGGGTATTAACATGGCACTCTATTCCAGATAACATGACAGCCAAGCACCATCGTTTATTACTGTGATTATATTCACGTGGCACTCTATTCCAGATAACATGGCTGCCAAGCAACATCGTTTATTACTGTGATACTAGTATTACGTTTATTACTGTGATTTTATTAACATGGCACTCTATTCCAGATAACATGGCTGCCAAACAACATCGTTTATTACGGTGATAATAGTATTACGTTTATCACTGTGATTTTATTAACATGGCACTCTATTCCAGATAACATGGCTGCCAAGCAACATCGTTTATTACTGTGATACTAGTATTACGTTTATTACTGTAATTTTATTAACATGGCACTCTATTCCAGATAACATGGCAGCCAAGCAACATCGTTTATTACTGTGATACTAGTATTACGTTTATTACTGTGATTTTATTAACATGGCACTCTATTCCAGATAACATGGCAGCCAAGCAACATCGTTTATTACTGTGATACTAGTATTACATTTATTACTGTGATTTTATTAACATGGCACTCTATTCCAGATAACATGGCTGCCAAGCAACATCGTTTATTACGGTGATACTAGTATATTACTGTGATTTTATTAACATGGCACTCTATTCCAGATAACATGGCTGTCAAGCACTATCGTTTATTACGGTGATACTAGTATTACGTTTATTACTGTGATTTTATTAACATGGCACTCTATTCCAGATAACATGGCTGCCAAGCAACATCGTTTATTACTGTGATACTAGTATTACGTTTATTACTGTGAGGGTATTAACATGGCACTCTATTCCAGATAACATGGCTGCCAAGCAACATCGTTTATTACTGTGATACTAGTATTACGTTTATTACTGTGAGGGTATTAACATGGCACTCTATTCCAGATAACATGACAGCCAAGCACCATCGTTTATTACTGTGATTAGATTCACGTGGCACTCTATTCCAGATAACATGGCTGCCAAGCAACATCGTTTATTACTGTGATACTAGTATTACGTTTATTACTGTGATTTTATTAACATGGCACTCTATTCCAGATAACATGGCTGCCAAACAACATCGTTTATTACGGTGATAATAGTATTACGTTTATTACTGTGATTTTATTAACATGGCACTCTATTCCAGATAACATGGCTGCCAAGCAACATCGTTTATTACTGTGATACTAGTATTACGTTTATTACTGTAATTTTATTAACATGGCACTCTATTCCAGATAACATGGCAGCCAAGCAACATCGTTTATTACTGTGATACTAGTATTACGTTTATTACTGTGATTTTATTAACATGGCACTCTATTCCAGATAACATGGCAGCCAAGCAACATCGTTTATTACTGTGATACTAGTATTACATTTATTACTGTGATTTTATTAACATGGTACTCTATTCCTGATAACATGACAGCCAAGCAACATCGTGTATTACTGTGATACTAGTATTACGTGTATTACTGTGATTTTATTAACATGGCACTCTATTCCAGACAACATGGCAGCCAAGCACCATCGTTTATTACTGTGATACTAGTATTACGTTTATTACTGTGATTTTATTAACATGGCACTCTATTCCAGATAACATGGCAGCCAAACAACATCGTTTATTACTGTGATCTCATTAACATGGCACTCTATTCCAGATAGCATGGCAGCCAAACAACATCGTTTATTACTGTGATACTAGTATTACGTGTATTACTGTGATTTTATTAACATGGCACTCTATTCCAGATAACATGGCAGCCAAGCACCATCGTTTATTACTGTGATACTAGTATTACGTGTATTACTGTGATTTTATTAACATGGCACTCTATTCCAGATAACATGGCAGCCAAGCAACATCGTTTATTACTGTGATACTAGTATTACGTTTATTACTGTGATTTTATTAACATGGCACTCTATTCCAGATAACAGGGCAGCCAAGCAACATCGTTTATTACTGTGATACTAGTATTACATTTATTACTGTGATTTTATTAACATGGCACTCTATTCCAGATAACATGGCAGCCAAGCAACATCGTTTATTACTGAAACTGTTAGCTGCAGTGATCATTCTCGTTGCTTTGATTATACTACATAAGGAATCAAAGGTATGGGTTTGCTTATTAAAATTACATGTCACTCATAATTCATTACATATTTATACACAATTAAAAGTAGTTTGTTAATTACGTGTGAAGATCTATCTCATGCTGGGTTTGACGCATGTATCAAGCTTTTATAAAGCTACATATACAGCGGGTGCTAGAAATACAGCACAGATGTCTATTTAAGTTTCACTCATTTTTGTGGAATATTATCTGCATTTATTATTCATGATTACTGTTTTATGTAAGCAGGGATGGGGAAACGGGTTATAATAATAGGACAGTTTGGTTTGGAAAGTGGGTTTCGCATTAATTAATGACGTTGCAGGCCAATGAAGTCTATATCGATTCGTTACGGGGCCACGTCAGTCAATGTTACTCACTTAATAAGCCCATTTTAAATTATTATGTTTATACATTCAGAATGCTCTTAGTTGTCATCCAATCACAATCAACAATCTTATTTAATAAATTTGAATATCGTATAGATGCACTTCCAATAACATTCTGCATAATTATAAAAAAAGACGTCTTCATTCTGCCATAACATGCTGTATTCTAAATTCGTCAGGAATAGATGTGTATTAGTACACTTGTAGAATGGCATTCTGGTGCATTTAACTTCACACTCTATAATACATTTCAGAAAGAGCCATATTATGCAATTTGTCACAAAACATTTGAGCATATTAAGTGGCATGACATATACTATCAGTTGTGCATGTCGAACCTGTACTCAAAGCTGTTGCGACTTCTCATGGCCCAGTCGTAGCAATCATTTTATTGTTTATAATTTTATATAATGATTCTACAAACCTCTGTAGAGTTCTCTGTAGAATTTCCTACGCTGACGCGAAATTTCCACGACTGGTCTGTTCTGCTGCGTGTTCTAAAGCTGTCACCACGTTTTCGAGGTGATAAATATGCTAATGAGTAGCATAAATAGTATGTGTCAACCAATAAGTAAGGCAGCTTTTGATCCGACTTTTTCTACACACGATGGCCTGACGCGTGGAATCGCATACTTTTTTCTTTTTACCTCTTTTGGAAGTGTTACGGGTTTCATAACGTCACTGCATCAATGAATAATTAATAGCAATGAATACGCCACGCCATATCAGAAAGACCAGTCATTATTAAGAAGGAATTATAAAATTGCCACGGCTGGTTGCGACCTTTCATGGTTGAAGTTGTAAATTGTTGATAATCATATTTTTTGACAAAATGTAGAGGTAATTTGTGGTTTTAATAACTTCGTCATCGTACAGTAACACCCAGTTTAATTCAAGGTCTTCGAAATTCCATATTGTAGTGTCTTCTGGATCTTTGTCTACTGAATCTAAATTATGTTTTGTAGATATTCATAGCATATGAGAGGAAGCTACAATCATTAGACAATTCTGTGCGCCAATTCCTTATGAACAATGACAACACTGATTCGCGTGTACAGACACTTAGTGTAGCAGTTAATGATAATACGATATCTTCTATGAACCAAGATCATAAAAGGAACTTCAATGCATTGTTTCCATAAAATGATTATAATCGATTTGGAATGGAATGGATGAACATTGTTGACGAGCTTGAATGGGTGAACCGCAATAAAATTGTTGAACCAAGAAATTATGAAATACCTTTCGACTTTGGAAATGGAGCTTTAGGACGAACATCTATTAAGAAAACAAGGTACATGTTTTCGTAGAATGAAAGAAACTTATTGGATTGAACATTATTTATTTTTTATAGTTGTCAATCATTTGTTATGACTCCGTGTTCAACGATCAACGATTAGGTTTGTTACTTGTACCTTTCTGTAAGAATCTTATCACACTTTGTCATAATTTAAAAATTATAATTTCACACACCATATAATTCAATCATATTATGATCAACGTATACGTTCATTTCATTGTAACTATGTTAATTTCTTGTTGTAGAGCTACATTGACTTCCAATAAGATTATCCAGAAAGGGACTTTTATCTGCATCTCAATTGTGACATTTGATGATAATGGCCGTCCACGGAATAGGGGAGGAGATTTCTTCTCCGCTCGAATGTCGAATGACTATCAACAGAAGAGCACATCAGGTCGAGTAGTAGACCATGGGAATGGTACTTACTCCGTGTATTTCTATGCGGCTTGGGCAGGAAAAGCTCGAATTACCATAGCACTTACATTTGTGAGAGAGTTCATCAACTATATTAAAGACGCATTGAAAAAACAGGAACAATTAATTGAATTCACAGGCACTTACCTAGACGGAGTCGTTACCGAGGCAACAAGTTGTCATCTGATCAATGAGGGCATATGGAGTGACATGTGCGAATACACAAATCTGAACTCTGTTGGGAAAACTGTACTTGTGTGCAATAAACCCAGTAACATCGATTGTTCCAAACTTGCTAAACTCTCAGTCGCTGCAACAAGGCTGGACTCACTTGCCGCATCAGAAATTGGGCGGACTAAAAACCTATTTGAAAGGTAACAATATAAATAGTGTGCAATGCAAAAATTCAATGGCGACGATCCGATAGATTAATATGGTTTCTTGATTCGTACCTTTGTAGCCAGATCTATGAGTAAAATTTTGAATGCTTTGTGTATTGTCCTCACTTCGCAATGCCAATTAATAATTGAACATTTTAATATTGCAGACAATCTGACCAGGCAATATTGGAAGGCATGCCAATGAAACTGACTATACATGGTAATTGGTTATTATAAGATATCATTTCAAACTATATTTTCGAGTGATTTCGATTTCTCTTATACTGATAAGAATACAGTTGACTCACAGCATATTTCATCGTTATATTTGAGATCCTGTAACTAAAACAGAAAGTATTATAAACTACAAACATGGAATTGTATTCTGCTAGAAACTACTCTAAACGATAATAAACAATACAATGAACAATTTTGAATATTTTTTCTCGCAAACTGAAATGTTGAATATTTTAACAATGCCCTTTGATCTGGTCACATACTGACAATAAGTGATTATATTTACAGTGTGACTCAATGCGATTAAATTCCATGATGATAGCATCATGTGATGTGTAAATTGAAATGCACATTGTATACTTTTTAAATGAATGCTATATTTATAAACTACAACAATTCAAACTAACATAAACACATACACACACCGTAGCTGTAACGCCACACATTGGATTAACTTTTAATATAGTTGCCATATAAACTCGACTAAAACGCGTTCCTATATAAGATTGCGTTTTAATTGGAGTTTAATTAAACTTGATTACAATACAACGTAGAATTGCGTTTTAATTAAGTTTAATTAAATATAAGTTGAATATCCCGTGACTGAACATAGAAATGTTTGCGAAGCTTAGGTTTAGTAACAGGGGAAGGTATGGTACAATTATATTAATATTAATATTAATATTAATATAAATTGAACCATACCTTCCCCTTTACTAAACCTAACCTTTGAAAACTTGACTTAAATTGTGAGTCCCCATGTGTGCGGCTCCACTTGTACAAACGGTTCCACTTTGTTGGTGTGTATCCGGACCAATGGCTCCATTTCTACTTCTACATGATGCATGACGTATGCGCGATGTTTGATATTAATCAAGACATGGCAGAAATCCACACACACTTACACGCACGCACATGTGCGGACACAGATGTACTTGTGTTGGACCTTGTCCGAACTAGGACTAAAATGGCCATATGAATGCCAAAATGATAACTGACAACAATATGGGTGTTATGATTTCGGCATACCCATATGATAGTGATTGACAACAGTCTATGGAAAACCACATTGGGTGTCAATGTTTATATCGAGAAAATAGTCTGCATTAACAATTCTGAGGCCGATGAATAGTAATAGACGAGATTTGAGTAATAGAATAGAATAGAATAAGAATATAAGCTAAGTTAATACTGAGTTAGCGGCTTTGTTTGTCTTTGGAAGTTATTAACAATGCAGATGTATCGGTGCTTTTGTCTTAATAAGACTCTCTAGTACTTTCAAAACAAAATAGGCGAGAAAGTAAAACAGGACAGGACAGGACATCTACTTTTAATATAATACTGTTTAGCTAAACACAATATAAACACATTTATTAGCTTGTTCTGCGAGGGATGTTTATATATTTACAACGTGAGAATGCAAATTTAAATAGACATATAAACATCTTGAATTGTCAATGTACAATGCAATCTGACTAAACTGAAATTTAATTTGTCGGTTTTGGGTGTTTGAAAGTGTTTTGTCTGACAATTGTGAATATTTTGCGTGTAGAACTCATATTTCTTTGATTACGGTTATTGTTAAGCTACCAATTTCTGATTATGAGTCCGTCAATTTTGTATTGCGTGTGATATACGATCGAACAGAGATGTATTTTCGTTTCATTTCGTTTCCCATCTTCAAATACAATAGGCTGAATTTCAACTAATACTTAAATAGACATATAAAGTGAAATAGCACACGCTTAGCTCTAATATTGATGCAGCTATGCCCTTTTATGTTTTGAATACCAACTTGACATCCATCTTGGGTTTCTAGCCATGCTAAATATCAAAGAAAAAGCAAATAACATATATATTTGGATGGGTTAGAACATTATTCTGTATTTGGCAACCCGACTAACACGAACATGATATTATTGTCTGATACCTGGGTGCCCCAAAATTTCGGTCTATCAGATATTAAATCAATGTTACTAATCCTGTCATTTCTTATAATGTATACAGATTCTCAAATCGGTTTTCCGAAGTTACCGAGCTGTGGACCAGATTTGCCAATACCGCTGACAGATGGCTATTGGAACAATAATCAGACATATATTTCAATGGTATGTCGAAGTCAGCAATGGACACTAGATACATTTCACAAATGTGCAGCTAACAAGAAATTCATAGGAAGTGGTGACTCTGTATTACGGCAATTCATACCGCTTTTTACTGAATTTAAAGACAATTTTGACTTTCAATTCATGACACCAAGAATTGCAGGACCAAATGTTTCGATATGGGAACCATTGTTTGAAAATGACATCATAGACAATATATCTCAAAGTGATTGTCAGTCACGCAACTATGTAGTGATTCAAAACTTCTGTTTTCATTACGGTGCGTGGTCGACCAGATCATTTGTAGAACGTCTCGTTCAGGCAAAGCTTTCTGTTGAAAGACTTATGAAACGATGTCGAGATCCTAAAATTGTAATAAAAATGAGTCATTCACGTGACAATGTATACGTAGAACAGCAAGTTCACAGTAATAACTGGAATTTTTATGACATGAACAGAATTATTCGCCGTGTTTTCGGTGGGATTGGGGTGTATTTTGTTGATGTATGGGATATGGTGATCTCTTCATTCTATGACATCACAGTTCATATGGACATGGTTGTAATCAGGCAAGAATTTTACCTGATGCTTTCGTATATTTGTCCTGAATTAGTGAAAGCGTAGGTTTATTCTGATGTCCTGAATTAGTGAAAGCGTAGGTTTATTCTGATGTCCTGAATTAGTGAAAGCGTAGGTTTATTCTGATGTCCTGAATTAGTGAAAACGTAGGTTTATTCTGATGTCCTGAATTAGTGAAAGCGTAGGTTTATTCTGATTTTCTGAATTAGTGAAAGCGTAGGTTTATTCTGATGTCCTGAATTAGTGAAAGCGTAGGTTTATTCTGAAGTCCTGAATTAGTGAAAGCGTAGGGTCATTCTGATGTCCTGAATTAGTGAAAGCGTAGGGTCATTCTGATGTCCTGAATTAGTGAAAGCGTAGGTTTATTCTGATGTCCTGAATTAGTGAAAGCGTAGGGTCATTCTGATGTCCTGAATTAGTGAAAGCGTAGGTTTATTCTGATGTCCTGAATTAGTGAAAGCGTAGGGTCATTCTGATGTCCTGAATTAGTGAAAGCGTAGGTTTATTCTGATGTCGTGAATTAGTGAAAGCGTAGGTTTATTCTGATGTCCTGAATTAGTGAAATAGTAAGTTTATTCTGATGTCCTGAATTAGTGAAAGCGTAGGGTCATTCTGATGTCCTGAATTAGTGAAAGCGTAGGGTTATTCTCATGTCCTGAATTAGTGAAAGCGTAAGTTTATTCTGATATCCTGAATTAGTGAAAGTGTAGGTTTATTCTGATGTCCTGAATTAGTGAAAGCGCAGGTTTATTCTGATGTCCTGAATTAGTGAAATAGTATGTTTATTATGATGTCCTGAATTAGTGAAAGCGTAGGTTTATTCTGATGTCCTGAATTAGTGAAAGCGTAGGTTTATTCTGATGTCCTGCATTAGTGAAAGCGTAGGTTTATTCTGATGCTCTGAATTAGTGAAATAGTAGGTTTATTCTGATGTCCTGAATTAGTGAAAGCGTAGGTTTATTCTGATGTCCTGAATTAGTGAAAGCGTAGGTTTATTCTGATGTCCTAAATTAGTGAAAGAGTAGGTTTATTCTGATGTCCTAAATTAGTGAAAGCGTAGGTTTATTCTGATGTCCCGAATTAGTGAAATAGTATGTTTATTCTGATGTCCTGAATTAGTGAAAGCGTAGGTTTATTCTAATGTCCTGAATTAGTGAAAGCGTAGGTTTATTTCTGATGTCCTGAATTAGTGAAATAGTAGGTTTATTCTGATGTCCTGAATTAGTGAAAACGTAGGGTCATTCTGATGTCCTGAATTAGTGAAAGCGTAGGTTTATTCTGATGTCCTGAATTAGTGAAATAGTAGGTTTATTCTGATGTCCTGAATTAGTGAAATAGTAGGTTTATTCTGATGTCCTGAATTAGGGAAAGCGTAGGTTTATTCTGATTTCCTGAATTAGTGAAAGCGTAGGTTTATTCTGATGTCCTGAATTAGTGAAATAGTAGGTTTATTCTGATGTCCTGAATTAGTGAAAGCGTAGGGTCATTCTGATGTCCTGAATTAGTGAAAGCGTAGGGTCATTCTGATGTCCTGAATTAGTGAAAGCGTAGGTTTATTCTGATGTCCTGAATTAGTGAAAGCGTAGGGTCATTCTGATGTCCTGAATTAGTGAAAGCGTAGGTTTATTCTGATGTCCTGAATTAGTGAAAGCGTAGGGTCATTCTGATGTCCTGAATTAGTGAAAGCGTAGGTTTATTCTGATGTCGTGAATTAGTGAAAGCGTAGGTTTATTCTGATGTCCTGAATTAGTGAAATAGTAAGTTTATTCTGATGTCCTGAATTAGTGAAAGCGTAGGGTCATTCTGATGTCCTGAATTAGTGAAAGCGTAGGGTTATTCTCATGTCCTGAATTAGTGAAAGCGTAAGTTTATTCTGATATCCTGAATTAGTGAAAGTGTAGGTTTATTCTGATGTCCTGAATTAGTGAAAGCGCAGGTTTATTCTGATGTCCTGAATTAGTGAAATAGTATGTTTATTATGATGTCCTGAATTAGTGAAAGCGTAGGTTTATTCTGATGTCCTGAATTAGTGAAAGCGTAGGTTTATTCTGATGTCCTGCATTAGTGAAAGCGTAGGTTTATTCTGATGCTCTGAATTAGTGAAATAGTAGGTTTATTCTGATGTCCTGAATTAGTGAAAGCGTAGGTTTATTCTGATGTCCTGAATTAGTGAAAGCGTAGGTTTATTCTGATGTCCTAAATTAGTGAAAGAGTAGGTTTATTCTGATGTCCTAAATTAGTGAAAGCGTAGGTTTATTCTGATGTCCCGAATTAGTGAAATAGTATGTTTATTCTGATGTCCTGAATTAGTGAAAGCGTAGGTTTATTCTAATGTCCTGAATTAGTGAAAGCGTAGGTTTATTTCTGATGTCCTGAATTAGTGAAATAGTAGGTTTATTCTGATGTCCTGAATTAGTGAAAACGTAGGGTCATTCTGATGTCCTGAATTAGTGAAAGCGTAGGTTTATTCTGATGTCCTGAATTAGTGAAATAGTAGGTTTATTCTGATGTCCTGAATTAGTGAAATAGTAGGTTTATTCTGATGTCCTGAATTAGGGAAAGCGTAGGTTTATTCTGATGTCCTGAATTAGTGAAAGCGTAGGTTTATTCTGATGTCCTGAATTAGTGAAATAGTAGGTTTATTCTGATGTCCTGAATTAGTGAAAGCGTAGGGTCATTCTGATGTCCTGAATTAGTGAAAGTGTAGGTTTATTCTGATGTCCTGAATTAGTGAAAGCGTAGGTTTATTCTGATGTTCTGAATTAGTAAAATAGTAGGTTTATTCTGATGTCCTGAATTAGTGAAAGCGTAGGTTTATTCTGATGTCCTGAATTAGTGAAAGCGTAGGTTTATTCTGATGTCCTGAATTAGTGAAATAGTAGGTTTATTCTGATGTCCTGAATTAGTGAAAGCGTAGGGTCATTCTGATGTCCTGAATTAGTGAAAGCGTAGGTTTATTCTGATGTCCTGAATTAGTGAAAGCGTAGGGTCATTCTGATGTCCTGAATTAGTGAAAGCGTAGGTTTATTCTAATGTCCTGAATTAGTGAAAGCGTAGGTTTATTCTAATGTCCTGAATTAGTGAAAACGTAGGTTTATTCTGATGTCCTGAATTAGTGAAAGCGTAGGTTTAGTCTGATGTCCTGAATTAGTGAAAGCGTAGGGTCATCCTGATGTAATGAATTAGTGAAAGCGTAGGGTTATTCTGATGTCCTGAATTAGTGAAAGCGTAGGTTTATTCTGATGTCCTGAATTAGTGAAATAGTAGGTTTATTCTGATGTCCTGAATTAGTGAAAGCGTAGGTTTATTCTGATGTCCTGAATTAGTGAAAGCGTAGGTTTATTCTGAAGTCCTGAATTAGTGAAAGCGTAGGGTCATTCTGATGTCCTGAATTAGTGAAAGCGTAGGGTCATTCTGATGTCCTGAATTAGTGAAAGCGTAGGTTTATTCTGATGTCCTGAATTAGTGAAAGCGTAGGGTCATTCTGATGTCCTGAATTAGTGAAAGCGTAGGTTTATTCTGATGTCCTGAATTAGTGAAAGCGTAGGGTCATTCTGATGTCCTGAATTAGTGAAAGCGTAGGTTTATTCTGATGTCCTGAATTAGTGAAAGCGTAGGTTTATTCTGATGTCCTGAATTAGTGAAAGCGTAGGGTCATTCTGATGTCCTGAATTAGTGAAAGCGTAGGTTTATTCTGATGTCCTGAATTAGTGAAAGCGTAGGGTCATTCTGATGTCCTGAATTAGTGAAAGCGTAGGTTTATTCTGATGTCCTGAATTAGTGAAAGCGTAGGTTTATTCTGATGTCCTGAATTAGTGAAATAGTAAGTTTATTCTGATGTCCTGAATTAGTGAAAGCGTAGAGTCATGCTGATGTCCTGAATTAGTGAAAGCGTAGGTTTATTCTCATGTCCTGAATTAGTGAAAGCGTAAGTTTATTCTGATGTCCTGAATTAGTGAAAGTGTAGGTATATTCTGATGTCCTGAATTAGTGAAAGCGCAGGTTTATTCTGATGTCCTGAATTAGTGAAATAGTATGTTTATTATGATGTCCTGAATTAGTGAAAGCGTAGGTTTATTCTGATGTCCTGAATTAGTGAAAGCGTAGGTTTATTCTGATGTCCTGCATTAGTGAAAGCGTAGGTTTATTCTGATGTTCTGAATTAGTGAAATAGTAGGTTTATTCTGATGTCCTGAATTAGTGAAAGCGTAGGTTTATTCTGATGTCCTGAATTAGTGAAAGCGTAGGTTTATTCTGATGTCCTAAATTAGTGAAAGAGTAGGTTTATTCTGATGTCCTAAATTAGTGAAAGCGTAGGTTTATTCTGATGTCCCGAATTAGTGAAATAGTATGTTTATTCTGATGTCCTGAATTAGTGAAAGCGTAGGTTTATTCTAATGTCCTGAATTAGTGAAAGCGTAGGTTTATTTCTGATGTCCTGAATTAGTGAAATAGTAGGTTTATTCTGATGTCCTGAATTAGTGAAAACGTAGGGTCATTCTGATGTCCTGAATTAGTGAAAGCGTAGGTTTATTCTGATGTCCTGAATTAGTGAAATAGTAGGTTTATTCTGATGTCCTGAATTAGTGAAATAGTAGGTTTATTCTGATGTCCTGAATTAGGGAAAGCGTAGGTTTATTCTGATGTCCTGAATTAGTGAAAGCGTAGGTTTATTCTGATGTCCTGAATTAGTGAAAGCGTAGGTTTATTCTGATGTCCTGAATTAGTGAAAGCGTAGGTTTATTCTGATGTCCTAAATTAGTGAAAGAGTAGGTTTATTCTGATGTCCTAAATTAGTGAAAGCGTAGGTTTATTCTGATGTCCCGAATTAGTGAAATAGTATGTTTATTCTGATGTCCTGAATTAGTGAAAGCGTAGGTTTATTCTAATGTCCTGAATTAGTGAAAGCGTAGGTTTATTTCTGATGTCCTGAATTAGTGAAATAGTAGGTTTATTCTGATGTCCTGAATTAGTGAAAACGTAGGGTCATTCTGATGTCCTGAATTAGTGAAAGCGTAGGTTTATTCTGATGTCCTGAATTAGTGAAATAGTAGGTTTATTCTGATGTCCTGAATTAGTGAAATAGTAGGTTTATTCTGATGTCCTGAATTAGGGAAAGCGTAGGTTTATTCTGATGTCCTGAATTAGTGAAAGCGTAGGTTTATTCTGATGTCCTGAATTAGTGAAATAGTAGGTTTATTCTGATGTCCTGAATTAGTGAAAGCGTAAGGTCATTCTGATGTCCTGAATTAGTGAAAGTGTAGGTTTATTCTGATGTCGTGAATTAGTGAAAGCGTAGGTTTATTCTGATGTCCTGAATTAGTAAAATAGTAGGTTTATTCTGATGTCCTGAATTAGTGAAAGCGTAGGTTTATTCTGATGTCCTGAATTAGTGAAAGCGTAGGTTTATTCTGATGTCCTGAATTAGTGAAATAGTAGGTTTATTCTGATGTCCTGAATTAGTGAAAGCGTAGGGTTTATTCTGATGTCCTGAATTAGTGAAAGAGTAGGTTTATTCTGATGTTCTGAATTAGTGAAAGCGTAGGGTCATTCTGATGTCCTGAATTAGTGAAAGCGTAGGTTTATTCTGATGTCCTGAATTAGTGAAAGCGTAGGGTCATTCTGATGTCCTGAATTAGTGAAAGCGTAGGTTTATTCTAATGTCCTGAATTAGTGAATGCGTAGGTTTATTCTAATGTCCTGAATTAGTGAAAACGTAGGTTTATTCTGATGTCCTGAATTAGTGAAATAGTAGGTTTATTCTGATGTCCTGAATTAGTGAAAGCGTAGGTTCATTCTGATGTCCTGAATAAGTGAAAGCGTAGGTTTATTCTGATGTCCTGAATTAGTGAAAGCGTAGGTTTATTCTGATGTACTGAATTAGTGAAAGTGTAGGTTTATTCTGATGTCCTGAATTAGTGAAAGCGTAGGTTTATTCTGATGTCCTGCATTAGTGAAAGCGTAGGTTTATTCTGATGTTCTGAATTAGTGAAATAGTAGGTTAATTTAGATGTCCTGAATTAGTGAAAGCGTAGGTTTATTCTGATGTCCTGAATTAGTGAAAGTGTAGGTTTATTCTGATGTCCTGAATTAGTGAAAGCGTAGGTTTATTCTGATGTCCTGAATTAGTGAAAGCGTAGGTTTATTCTGATGTCCTAAATTAGTGAAAGCGTAGGTTTATACTGATGTCCTGAATTAGTGAAAGCGTTAGTTTATTCTGATGTCCTGAATTAGTGAAAGAGTAGGTTTATTCTGATGTCCTAAATTAGTGAAAGCGTAGGTTTATTCTGATGTCCCGAATTAGTGAAATAGTATGTTTATTCTGATGTCCTGAATTAGTGAAAGCGTAGGTTTATTCTAATGTCCTGAATTAGTGAAAGCGTAGGTTTATTTCTGATGTCCTGAATTAGTGAAATAGTAGGTTTATTCTGATGTCCTGAATTAGTGAAAACGTAGGGTCATTCTGATGTCCTGAATTAGTGAAAGCGTAGGTTTATTCTGATGTCCTGAATTAGTGAAATAGTAGGTTTATTCTGATGTCCTGAATTAGTGAAATAGTAGGTTTATTCTGATGTCCTGAATTAGGGAAAGCGTAGGTTTATTCTGATGTCCTGAATTAGTGAAAGCGTAGGTTTATTCTGATGTCCTGAATTAGTGAAATAGTAGGTTTATTCTGATGTCCTGAATTAGTGAAAGCGTAGGGTCATTCTGATGTC
This sequence comes from Saccoglossus kowalevskii, assembly GCF_978046115.1. Lineage (NCBI taxonomy): Eukaryota > Metazoa > Hemichordata > Enteropneusta > Harrimaniidae > Saccoglossus > Saccoglossus kowalevskii. The sequence continues at coordinate 34,246,453 of NC_140651.1, forward strand.
CTGAATTAGTGAAAGTGTAGGTTTATTCTGATGTCGTGAATTAGTGAAAGCGTAGGTTTATTCTGATGTCCTGAATTAGTAAAATAGTAGGTTTATTCTGATGTCCTGAATTAGTGAAAGCGTAGGTTTATTCTGATGTCCTGAATTAGTGAAAGCATAGGTTTATTCTGATGTCCTGAATTAGTGAAATAGTAGGTTTATTCTGATGTCCTGAATTAGTGAAAGCGTAGGGTTTATTCTGATGTCCTGAATTAGTGAAAGAGTAGGTTTATTCTGATGTCCTGAATTAGTGAAAGCGTAGGGTCATTCTGATGTCCTGAATTAGTGAAAGCGTAGGTTTATTCTGATGTCCTGAATTAGTGAAAGCGTAGGGTCATTCTGATGTCCTGAATTAGTGAAAGTGTAGGTTTATTCTGATGTCCTGAATTAGTGAAAGCGCAGGTTTATTCTGATGTCCTGAATTAGTGAAATAGTATGTTTATTATGATGTCCTGAATTAGTGAAAGCGTAGGTTTATTCTGATGTCCTGAATTAGTGAAAGCGTAGGTTTATTCTGATGTCCTGCATTAGTGAAAGCGTAGGTTTATTCTGATGTTCTGAATTAGTGAAATAGTAGGTTTATTCTGATGTCCTGAATTAGTGAAAGCGTAGGTTTATTCTGATGTCCTGAATTAGTGAAAGCGTAGGTTTATTCTGATGTCCTAAATTAGTGAAAGAGTAGGTTTATTCTGATGTCCTAAATTAGTGAAAGCGTAGGTTTATTCTGATGTCCCGAATTAGTGAAATAGTATGTTTATTCTGATGTCCTGAATTAGTGAAAGCGTAGGTTTATTCTAATGTCCTGAATTAGTGAAAGCGTAGGTTTATTTCTGATGTCCTGAATTAGTGAAATAGTAGGTTTATTCTGATGTCCTGAATTAGTGAAAACGTAGGGTCATTCTGATGTCCTGAATTAGTGAAAGCGTAGGTTTATTCTGATGTCCTGAATTAGTAAAATAGTAGGTTTATTCTGATGTCCTGAATTAGTGAAATAGTAGGTTTATTCTGATGTCCTGAATTAGGGAAAGCGTAGGTTTATTCTGATGTCCTGAATTAGTGAAAGCGTAGGTTTATTCTGATGTCCTGAATTAGTGAAATAGTAGGTTTATTCTGATGTCCTGAATTAGTGAAAGCGTAGGGTCATTCTGATGTCCTGAATTAGTGAAATTGTAGGTTTATTCTGATGTCGTGAATTAGTGAAAGCGTAGGTTTATTCTGATGTCCTGAATTAGTAAAATAGTAGGTTTATTCTGATGTCCTGAATTAGTGAAAGCGTAGGTTATTCTGATGTCCTGAATTAGTGAAAGCGTAGGTTTATTCTGATGTCCTGAATTAGTGAAATAGTATGTTTATTCTGATGTCCTGAATTAGTGAAAGAGTAGGTTTATTCTGATGTCCTGAATTAGTGAAAGCGTAGGGTCATTCTGATGTCCTGAATTAGTGAAAGCGTAGGTTTATTCTGATGTTCTGAATTAGTGAAAGCGTAGGGTCATTCTGATGTCCTGAATTAGTGAAAGCGTAGGTTTATTCGAATGTCCTGAATTAGTGAAAGCGTAGGTTTATTCTAATGTCCTGAATTAGTGAAAACGTAGGTTTATTCTGATGTCCTGAATTAGTGAAAGCGTAGGTTTAGTCTGATGTCCTGAATTAGTGAAAGCGTAGGTTTATTCTGATGTCCTGAAATAGTGAAAGCGTAGTTTATTCTGATGTCCTGAATTAGTAAAAGCGTAGGTTTATTCTAATCCCTGAATTAGTGAAAGCGTAGGTTTATTCTAATGTCCTGAATTAGTGAAATAGTAGGTTTATTCTGATGTCCTGAATTAGTGAAAGTGTAGGTTTATTCTGATGTCGTGAATTAGTGAAAGCGTAGGTTTATTCTGATGTCCTGAATTAGTAAAATAGTAGGTTTATTCTGATGTCCTGAATTAGTGAAAGCGTAGGTTTATTCTGATGTCCTGAATTAGTGAAAGCGTAGGTTTATTCTGATGTCCTGAATTAGTGAAATAGTAGGTTTATTCTGATGTCCTGAATTAGTGAAAGCGTAGGGTTTATTCTGATGTCCTGAATTAGTGAAAGAGTAGGTTTATTCTGATGTCCTGAATTAGTGAAAGCGTAGGGTCATTCTGATGTCCTGAATTAGTGAAAGCGTAGGTTTATTCTGATGTCCTGAATTAGTGAAAGCGTAGGTTCATTCTGATGTCCTGAATTAGTGAAAGTGTAGGTTTATTCTGATGTCCTGAATTAGTGAAAGCGCAGGTTTATTCTGATGTCCTGAATTAGTGAAATAGTATGTTTATTATGATGTCCTGAATTAGTGAAAGCGTAGGTTTATTCTGATGTCCTGAATTAGTGAAAGCGTAGGTTTATTCTGATGTCCTGCATTAGTGAAAGCGTAGGTTTATTCTGATGTTCTGAATTAGTGAAATAGTAGGTTTATTCTGATGTCCTGAATTAGTGAAAGCGTAGGTTTATTCTGATGTCCTGAATTAGTGAAAGCGTAGGTTTATTCTGATGTCCTAAATTAGTGAAAGAGTAGGTTTATTCTGATGTCCTAAATTAGTGAAAGCGTAGGTTTATTCTGATGTCCCGAATTAGTGAAATAGTATGTTTATTCTGATGTCCTGAATTAGTGAAAGCGTAGGTTTATTCTGATGTCCTGAATTAGTGAAAGCGTAGGTTTATTCTGATGTCCTAAATTAGTGAAAGAGTAGGTTTATTCTGATGTCCTAAATTAGTGAAAGCGTAGGTTTATTCTGATGTCCCGAATTAGTGAAATAGTATGTTTATTCTGATGTCCTGAATTAGTGAAAGCGTAGGTTTATTCTAATGTCCTGAATTAGTGAAAGCGTAGGTTTATTTCTGATGTCCTGAATTAGTGAAATAGTAGGTTTATTCTGATGTCCTGAATTAGTGAAAACGTAGGGTCATTCTGATGTCCTGAATTAGTGAAAGCGTAGGTTTATTCTGATGTCCTGAATTAGTGAAATAGTAGGTTTATTCTGATGTCCTGAATTAGTGAAATAGTAGGTTTATTCTGATGTCCTGAATTAGGGAAAGCGTAGGTTTATTCTGATGTCCTGAATTAGTGAAAGCGTAGGTTTATTCTGATGTCCTGAATTAGTGAAATAGTAGGTTTATTCTGATGTCCTGAATTAGTGAAAGCGTAGGGTCATTCTGATGTCCTGAATTAGTGAAAGTGTAGGTTTATTCTGATGTCGTGAATTAGTGAAAGCGTAGGTTTATTCTGATGTCCTGAATTAGTAAAATAGTAGGTTTATTCTGATGTCCTGAATTAGTGAAAGCGTAGGTTTATTCTGATGTCCTGAATTAGTGAAAGCGTAGGTTTATTCTGATGTCCTGAATTAGTGAAATAGTATGTTTATTCTGATGTCCTGAATTAGTGAAAGCGTAGGGTTTATTCTGATGTCCTGAATTAGTGAAAGAGTAGGTTTATTCTGATGTCCTGAATTAGTGAAAGCGTAGGGTCATTCTGATGTCCTGAATTAGTGAAAGCGTAGGTTTATTCTGATGTCCTGAATTAGTGAAAGCGTAGGGTCATTCTGATGTCCTGAATTAGTGAAAGCGTAGGTTTATTCTAATGTCCTGAATTAGTGAAAGCGTAGGTTTATTCTAATGTCCTGAATTAGTGAAAACGTAGGTTTATTCTGATGTCCTGAATTAGTGAAAGCGTAGGTTTAGTCTGATGTCCTGAATTAGTGAAAGCGTAGGTTTATTCTGATGTCCTGAATTAGTGAAAGCGTAGGTTTATTCTGATGTCCTGAATTAGTAAAAGCGTAGGTTTATTCTAATCCCTGAATTAGTGAAAGCGTAGGTTTATTCTAATGTCCTGAATTAGTGAAATAGTAGGTTTATTCTGATGTCCTGAATTAGTGAAAGTGTAGGTTTATTCTGATGTCGTGAATTAGTGAAAGCGTAGGTTTATTCTGATGTCCTGAATTAGTAAAATAGTAGGTTTATTCTGATGTCCTGAATTAGTGAAAGCGTAGGTTTATTCTGATGTCCTGAATTAGTGAAAGCGTAGGTTTATTCTGATGTCCTGAATTAGTGAAATAGTAGGTTTATTCTGATGTCCTGAATTAGTGAAAGCGTAGGGTTTATTCTGATGTCCTGAATTAGTGAAAGAGTAGGTTTATTCTGATGTCCTGAATTAGTGAAAGCGTAGGGTCATTCTGATGTCCTGAATTAGTGAAAGCGTAGGTTTATTCTGATGTCCTGAATTAGTGAAAGCGTAGGGTCATTCTGATGTCCTGAATTAGTGAAAGTGTAGGTTTATTCTGATGTCCTGAATTAGTGAAAGCGCAGGTTTATTCTGATGTCCTGAATTAGTGAAATAGTATGTTTATTATGATGTCCTGAATTAGTGAAAGCGTAGGTTTATTCTGATGTCCTGAATTAGTGAAAGCGTAGGTTTATTCTGATGTCCTGCATTAGTGAAAGCGTAGGTTTATTCTGATGTTCTGAATTAGTGAAATAGTAGGTTTATTCTGATGTCCTGAATTAGTGAAAGCGTAGGTTTATTCTGATGTCCTGAATTAGTGAAAGCGTAGGTTTATTCTGATGTCCTAAATTAGTGAAAGAGTAGGTTTATTCTGATGTCCTAAATTAGTGAAAGCGTAGGTTTATTCTGATGTCCCGAATTAGTGAAATAGTATGTTTATTCTGATGTCCTGAATTAGTGAAAGCGTAGGTTTATTCTAATGTCCTGAATTAGTGAAAGCGTAGGTTTATTTCTGATGTCCTGAATTAGTGAAATAGTAGGTTTATTCTGATGTCCTGAATTAGTGAAAACGTAGGGTCATTCTGATGTCCTGAATTAGTGAAAGCGTAGGTTTATTCTGATGTCCTGAATTAGTGAAATAGTAGGTTTATTCTGATGTCCTGAATTAGTGAAATAGTAGGTTTATTCTGATGTCCTGAATTAGGGAAAGCGTAGGTTTATTCTGATGTCCTGAATTAGTGAAAGCGTAGGTTTATTCTGATGTCCTGAATTAGTGAAATAGTAGGTTTATTCTGTTGTCCTGAATTAGTGAAAGCGTAGGGTCATTCTGATGTCCTGAATTAGTGAAAGTGTAGCTTTATTCTGATGTCGTGAATTAGTGAAAGCGTAGGTTTATTCTGATGTCCTGAATTAGTAAAATAGTAGGTTTATTCTGATGTCCTGAATTAGTGAAAGCGTAGGTTTATTCTGATTTCCTGAATTAGTGAAAGCGTAGGTTTATTCTGATGTCCTGAATTAGTGAAATAGTATGTTTATTCTGATGTCCTGAATTAGTGAAAGCGTAGGGTTTATTCTGATGTCCTGAATTAGTGAAAGAGTAGGTTTATTCTGATGTCCTGAATTAGTGAAAGCGTAGGGTCATTCTGATGTCCTGAATTAGTGAAAGCGTAGGTTTATTCTGATGTCCTGAATTAGTGAAAGCGTAGGGTCATTCTGATGTCCTGAATTAGTGAAAGCGTAGGTTTATTCTAATGTCCTGAATTAGTGAAAGCGTAGGTTTATTCTAATGTCCTGAATTAGTGAAAACGTAGGTTTATTCTGATGTCCTGAATTAGTGAAAGCGTAGGTTTAGTCTGATGTCCTGAATTAGTGAAAGCGTAGGTTTATTCTGATGTCCTGAATTAGTGAAAGCGTAGGTTTATTCTGATGTCCTGAATTAGTAAAAGCGTAGGTTTATTCTAATCCCTGAATTAGTGAAAGCGTAGGTTTATTCTAATGTCCTGAATTAGTGAAATAGTAGGTTTATTCTGATGTCCTGAATTAGTGAAAGCGTATGTTTATTCTGATGTCCTGAATTAGTGAAAGCGTAGGTTTATTCTGATGTCCTGAATTAGTGAAATAGTAGGTTTATTCTGATGTCCTGAATTAGTGAAAGCGTAGGTTTATTCTGATGTCCTGAATTAGTGAAAGCGTAGGGCCATTCTGATGTCCTGAATTAGTGAAAGCGTTGGTGTATTCTGATGTCCTGAATTAATGAAAGCGTTGGTTTATTCTGATGTCCTGAATTAGTGAAAGCGTTGGTTTATTCTGATGTCCTGAATTAGTGAAAGCGTATGTTTATTCTAATGTCCTGAATTAGTGAGAGCGTAGGTTTATTCTGATGTCCTGAATTAGTGAAAGCGTAGGGTCATTCTGATGTCCTGAATTATTGAAAGCGTTGGTTTATTCTGATGTCCTGAATTAGTGAAAGCGTAGGTTTATTCTGATGTCCTGAATTAGTGAAAGCGTATGTTTATTCTAATGTCCTGAATTAGTGAAAGCGTAGGTTTATTCTGATGTCCTGAATTAGTGAAAGCGTAGGTTTATTCTGATGTCCTGAATTAGTGAAAGCGTAGGTTTATTCTGATGTCCTGAATTAGTGAAAGCGTAGGGTCATTCTGATGTCCTGAATTAGTAAAAGCGTAGGTTTATTCTGATGTCCTGAATTAGTGAAAGCGTAGGTTTATTCTGATGTCCTGAATTAGTGAAATAGTAGGTTTATTCTGATGTCCTGAATTAGTGAAAGCGTAGGTTCATTCTGATGTCCTGAATAAGTGAAAGCGTAGGTTTATTCTGATGTCCTGAATTAGTGAAAGCGTAGGTTTATTCTGATGTACTGAATTAGTGAAAGTGTAGGTTTATTCTGATGTCCTGAATTAGTGAAAGCGTAGGTTTATTCTGATGTCCTGCATTAGTGAAAGCGTAGGTTTATTCTGATGTTCTGAATTAGTGAAATAGTAGGTTAATTTAGATGTCCTGAATTAGTGAAAGCGTAGGTTTATTCTGATGTCCTGAATTAGTGAAAGTGTAGGTTTATTCTGATGTCCTGAATTAGTGAAAGCGTAGGTTTATTCTGATGTCCTGAATTAGTGAAAGCGTAGGTTTATTCTGATGTCCTAAATTAGTGAAAGCGTAGGTTTATACTGATGTCCTGAATTAGTGAAAGCGTTAGTTTATTCTGATGTCCTGAATTAGTGAAAGAGTAGGTTTATTCTGATGTCCTAAATTAGTGAAAGCGTAGGTTTATTCTGATGTCCCGAATTAGTGAAATAGTATGTTTATTCTGATGTCCTAAATTAGTGAAAGTGTAGGTTTATTCTGATGTCCTGAATTAGTGAAAGCGTAGGTTTATTCTGATGTCCTGCATTAGTGAAAGCGTAGGTTTATTCTGATGTTCTGAATTAGTGAAATAGTAGGTTAATTTAGATGTCCTGAATTAGTGAAAGCGTAGGTTTATTCTGATGTCCTGAATTAGTGAAAGTGTAGGTTTATTCTGATGTCCTGAATTAGTGAAAGCGTAGGTTTATTCTGATGTCCTGAATTAGTGAAAGCGTAGGTTTATTCTGATGTCCTAAATTAGTGAAAGCGTAGGTTTATACTGATGTCCTGAATTAGTGAAAGCGTTAGTTTATTCTGATGTCCTGAATTAGTGAAAAAGTAGGTTTATTCTGATGTCCTGAATTAGTGAAAAAGTAGGTTTATTCTGATGTCCTAAATTAGTGAAAGCGTAGGTTTATTCTGATGTCCCGAATTAGTGAAATAGTATGTTTATTCTGATGTCCTAAATTAGTGAAAGCGTTGGTTTATTCTGATGTCCTGACTTAGTGAAAGCGTAGGTTTATTTCTGATGTCCTGAATTAGTGAAATAGTAGGTTTATTCTGATGTCCTGAATTAGTGAAAACGTAGGGTCATTCTGATGTCCTGAATTAGTGAAAGCGTAGGTTTATTCTGATGTCCTGAATTAGGGAAATAGTAGGTTTATTCTGATGTCCTGAATTAGTGAAATAGTAGGTTTATTCTGATGTCCTGAATTAGTAAAATAGTAGGTTTATTCTGATGTCCTGAATTAGTGATAGCGTAGGTTTATTCTGATGTCCTGAATTAGTGAAAGCGTAGGTTTATTCTGATGTCCTGAATTAGTGAAATAGTAGGTTTATTCTGATGTCCTGAATTAGTGAAAGCGTAGGGTCATTCTGATGTCCTGAATTAGTAAAAGCGTAGGTTTATTCTGATGTCCTGAATTAGTGAAAGCGTAGGTTTATTCTGATGTCCTGAATTAGTGAAAGCGTAGGGTCATTCTGATGTCCTGAATTAGTGAAAGCGTAGGTTTATTCTAATGTCCTGAATTAGTGAAAGCGTAGGTTTATTCTAATGTCCTGAATTAGTGAAAACGTAGGTTTATTCTGATGTCCTGAATTAGTGAAAGCGTAGGTTTAGTCTGATGTCCTGAATTAGTGAAAGTGTAGGGTCATCCTGATGTCCTGAATTAGTGAAAGCGTAGGGTTATTCTGATGTCCTGAATTAGTGAAAGCGTAGGTTTATTCTGATGTCCTGCATTAGTGAAAGCGTAGGTTTATTCTGATGTTCTGAATTAGTGAAATAGTAGGTTTATTCTGATGTCCTGAATTAGTGAAAGCGTAGGTTTATTCTGATGTCCTGAATTAGTGAAAGCGTAGGTTTATTCTGATGTCCTAAATTAGTGAAAGAGTAGGTTTATTCTGATGTCCTAAATTAGTGAAAGCGTAGGTTTATTCTAATGTCCCGAATTAGTGAAATAGTATGTTTATTCTGATGTCCTGAATTAGTGAAAGCGTAGGTTTATTCTAATGTCCTGAATTAGTGAAAGCGTAGGTTTATTTCTGATGTCCTGAATTAGTGAAATAGTAGGTTTATTCTGATGTCCTGAATTAGTGAAAACGTAGGGTCATTCTGATGTCCTGAATTAGTGAAAGCGTAGGTTTATTCTGATGTCCTGAATTAGTGAAATAGTAGGTTTATTCTGATGTCCTGAATTAGTGAAAGCGTAGGGTCATTCTGATGTCCTGAATTAGTGAAAGTGTAGGTTTATTCTGATGTCCTGAATTAGTGAAAGCGTAGGTTTATTCTGATCCCTGAATTAGTGAAAGCGTAGGTTTATTCTAATGTCCTGAATTAGTGAAATAGTAGGTTTATTCTGATGTCCTGAATTAGGGAAAGCGTAGGTTTATTCTGATGTCCTGAATTAGTGAAAGCGTAGGTTTATTCTGATGTCCTGAATTAGTGAAATAGTAGGTTTATTCTGATGTCCTGAATTAGTGAAAGCGTAGGTTTATTCTGATGTCCTGAATTAGTGAAAGCGTAGGTTTATTCTGAAGTCCTGAATTAGTGAAAGCGTAGGGTCATTCTGATGTCCTGAATTAGTGAAAGCGTAGGTTTATTCTGATGTCCTGAATTAGTGAAAGCGTAGGGTCATTCTGATGTCCTGAATTAGTAAAAGCGTAGGTTTATTCTGATGTCCTGAATTAGTGAAAGCGTAGGTTTATTCTGATGTCCTGAATTAGTGAAAGCGTAGGGTCATTCTGATGTCCTGAATTAGTGAAAGCGTAGGTTTATTCTAATGTCCTGAATTAGTGAAAGCGTAGGTTTATTCTAATGTCCTGAATTAGTGAAAACGTAGGTTTATTCTGATGTCCTGAATTAGTGAAAGCGGAGGTTTAGTCTGATGTCCTGAATTAGTGAAAGCGTAGGGTCATTCTGATGTCCTGAATTAGTGAAAGCGTAGGTTTATTCTGATGTCCTGAATTAGTGAAAGCGTAGGTTTATTCTGATGTCCTGAATTAGTGAAAGCGTAGGTTTATTCTGATGTCCTGAATTAGAGAAAGCGTACGGTCATTCTGATGTCCTGAATTAGTGAAAGCGTAGGTTTATTCTAATGTCCTGAATTAGTGAAAGCGTAGGTTTATTCTAATGTCCTGAATTAGTGAAAGCGTAGGTTTATTCTGATGTCCTGAATTAGTGAAAGCGTAGGTTTATTCTGATGTCCTGAATTAGTGAAAGCGTAGGGTCATTCTGATGTCCTGAATTAGTGAAAGCGTAGGTTTATTCTGATGTCCTGAATTAGTGAAAGCGTAGGTTTATTCTGATGTCCTGAATTAGTGAAAGCGTAGGTTTATTATGATGTCCTGAATTAGTGAAATAGTTGGTTTATTCTGATGTCCTGAATTAGTGAAAGCGTATGTTTATTCTGATGTCCTGAATTAGTGAAAGCGTATGTTTATTCTGATGTCCTGAATTAGTGAAAGCGTAGGTTTATTCTGATGTCATGAATTAGTGAAAGCGTAGGTTTATTCTGATGTCCTGAATTAGTGAAATAGTAGGTTTATTCTGATGTCCTGAATTAGTGAAAGCGTAGGTTCATTCTGATGTCCTGAATTAGTGAAAGTGTAGGTTTATTCTGATGTCCTGAATTAGTGAAAGCGTAGGTTTATTCTGATGTCCTGAATTAGTAAAATAGTAGGTTTATTCTGATGTCCTGAATTAGTGAAAGCGTAGGTTTATTCTGATGTCCTGAATTAGTGAAAGCGTAGGTTTATTCTGATGTCCTGAATTAGTGAAAGCGTAGGGTCATTCTGATGTCCTGAATTAGTGAAAGCTTAGGTTTATTCTGATGTCCTGAATTAGAGAAAGCGTAGGGTCATTCTGATGTCCTGAATTAGTGAAAGCGTAGGTTTATTCTAATGTCCTGAATTAGTGAAAGCGAAGGTTTATTCTAATGTCCTGAATTAGTGAAAACGTAGGTTTATTCTGATGTCCTGAATTAGTGAAAGCGTAGGTTTAGTCAGATGTCCTGAATTAGTGAAAGTGTAGGGTCATCCTGATGTCCTGAATTAGTGAAAGCGTAGGGTTATTCTGATGTCCTGAATTAGTGAAAGCGTAGGTTTATTCTGATGTCCTGAATTAGTGAAAGCGTAGGTTTATTCTGATCCCTGAATTAGTGAAAGCGTAGGTTTATTCTAATGTCCTGAATTAGTGAAATAGTAGGTTTATTCTGATGTCCTGAATTAGGGAAAGCGTATGTTTATTCTGATGTCCTGAATTAGTGAAAGCGTAGGTTTATTCTGATGTCCTGAATTAGTGAAATAGTAGGTTTATTCTGATGTCCTGAATTAGTGAAAGCGTAGGTTTATTCTGATGTCCTGAATTAGTGAAAGCGTAGGGTCATTCTGATGTCCTGAATTAGTGAAAGCGTTGTTGTATTCTGATGTCCTGAATTAGTGAAAACGTTGGTTTATTCTGATGTCCTGAATTAGTGAAAGCGTTGGTTTATTCTGATGTCCTGAATTAGTGAAAGCGTATGTTTATTCTAATGTCCTGAATTAGTGAAAGCGTAGGTTTATTCTGATGTCCTGAATTAGTGAAAGCGTAGGGTCATTCTGATGTCCTGAATTATTGAAAGCGTTGGTTTATTCTGATGTCCTGAATTAGTGAAAGCGTTGGTTTATTCTGATGTCCTGAATTAGTGAAAGCGTATGTTTATTCTAATGTCCTGAATTAGTGAAAGCGTAGGTTTATTCTGATGTCCTGAATTAGTGAAAGCGTAGGATTATTCTGATGTCCTGAATTAGTGAAAGCGTATGTTTATTCTGATGTCCTGAATTAGTGAAAGCGTAGGGTCATTCTGATGTCCTGAATAAGTGAAAGCGTAGGTTTATTCTGATGTCCTGAATTAGTGAAAGCGTAGGTTTATTCTGATGTACTGAATTAGTGAAAGTGTAGGTTTATTCTGATGTCCTGAATTAGTGAAAGCGTAGGTTTATTCTGATGTCCTGCATTAGTGAAAGCGTAGGTTTATTCTGATGTTCTGAATTAGTGAAATAGTAGGTTTATTCTGATGTCCTGAATTACTGAAAGCGTAGGTTTATTCTGATGTCCTGAATTAGTGAAAGCGTAGGTTTATTCTGATGTCCTGAATTAGTGAAAGCGTAGGTTTATTCTGATGTCCTGAATTAGTGAAAGCGTAGGTTTATTCTGATGACATGAATTAGTGAAAGCGTAGGTTTATTCTGATGTCCTGAATTAGTGAAATAGTAAGTTTTATTCTGATGTCCTGAATTAGTGAAAGCGTAGGTTTAATCTGATGTCCTGAATTAGTGAATGCGTAGGTTTATTCTGATGTCCTTAATTAGTGAAAGAGTAGGTTTGTTTATTCTGATGTCCTAAATTAGTGAAAGCGTAGGTTTATTTTGATGTCCCGAATTAGTGAAATAGTATGTTTATTCTGATGTCCTAAATTAGTGAAAGCGTAGGTTTATTCTGATGTCCTGAATTAGTGAAAGCGTAGGTTTATTTCTGATGTCCTGAATTAGTGAAATAGTAGGTTTATTCTGATGTCCTGAATTAGTGAAATAGTAGGTTTATTCTGATGTCCTGAATCAGTGAAAGCGTAGGTTTATTCTGATGTCCTGAATTAGTGAAAGCGTAGGTTTAATCTGATGTCCTGAATTAGTGAAATAGTAGGTTAATTCTGATGTCCTGAATTAGTGAAAGCGTAGGGTCATTCTGATGTCCTGAATTAGTGAAAGCGTAGGTTTATTCTGATGTCCTGAATTAGTGAAAGCGTAGGTTTATTCTGATGTCCTGAATTAGTAAAATAGTAGGTTTATTCTGATGTCCTGAATTAGTGAAAGCGTAGGTTTATTCTGATGTCCTGAATTAGTGAAATAGTAGGTTTATTCTGATGTCCTGAATTAGTAAAAGCGTAGGGTCATTCTGATGTCCTGAATTAGTGAAAGCGTAGGTTCATTCTGATGTCCTAAATTAGTGAAAGCGTGGGTTTATTCTGATGTCCTGAATTAGTGAAAGCGTAGGGTCATTCTGATGTCCTGAATTAGTGAAAGCGTAGGTTTATTCTAATGTCCTGAATTAGTGAAAGCGTAGGTTTATTCTAATGTCCTGAATTAGTGAAATCGGAGGTTTAGTCTGATGTCCTGAATTAGTGAAAGCGTAGGGTCATTCTGATGTCCTGAATTAGTGACAGCGTAGGTTTATTCTGATGTCCTGAATTAGTGAAAGCGTAGGTTTATTCTGATGTCCTGAATTAGTGAAAGCGTAGGTTTATTCTGATGTCCTGAATTAGTGAAAGCATAGGGGTCATTCTGATGTCCTGAATTAGTGAAAGCGTAGGTTTATTCTGATGTCCTGAATTAGTGAAAGCGTAGGGTCATTCTGATGTCCTGAATTATTGAAAGCGTTGGTTTATTCTGATGTCCTGAATTAGTGAAAGCGTTGGTTTATTCTGATGTCCTGAATTAGTGAAAGCGTATGTTTATTCTGATGTCCTGAATTAGTGAAAGCGTAGGTTTATTCTGATGTCCTGAATTAGTGAAAGCGTAGGTTTATTCTGATGTCCTGAATTAGTGAAAGCGTATGTTTATTCTGATGTCCTGAATTAGTGAAAGCGTAGGTTTATTCTGATGTCCTGAATTAGTGAAAGCGTAGGGTCATTCTGATGTCCTGAATTAGTGAAAGCGTAGGTTTATTCTGATGTCCTCAATTAGTGAAAGCGTAGGTTTATTCTGATGTCCTGAATTAGTGAAATATTAGGTTTATTCTGATGTCCTGAATTAGTGAAAGCGTAGGGTCATTCTGATGTCCTGAATAAGTGAAAGCGTAGGTTTATTCTGATGTCCTGAATTAGTGAAAGCGTAGGTTTATTCTGATGTACTGAATTAGTGAAAGTGTAGGTTTATTCTGATGTCCTGAATTAGTGAAAGCGTAGGTTTATTCTGATGTTCTGAATTAGTGAAATAGTAGGTTTATTCTGATGTCCTGAATTAGTGAAAGCGTAGGTTTATTCTGATGTCCTGAATTAGTGAAAGCGTAGGTTTATTCTGATGTCCTGAATTAGTAAAAGCGTAGGTTTATTCTGATGTCCTGAATTAGTGAAAGCGTAGGTTTATTCTGATGTCCTGAATTAGTGAAATAGTAAGTTTTATTCTGATGTCCTGAATTAGTGAAAGCGTAGGTTTATTCTGATGTCCTGAATTAGTGAAAGCGTAGGTTTATTCTGATGTCCTGAATTAGTGAAAGCGTAGGTTTATTCTGATGTCCTGAATTAGTGAAAGAGTAGGTTTATTCTGATGTCCTAAATTAGTGAAAGCGTAGGTTTATTCTGATGTCCCGAATTAGTGAAATAGTATGTTTATTCTGATGTCCTAAATTAGTGAAAGCGTAGGTTTATTCTGACGTCCTGAATTAGTGAAAGCGTAGGTTTATTTCTGATGTCCTGAATTAGTGAAATAGTAGGTTTATTCTGATGTCCTGAATTAGTGAAAACGTAGGGTCCTTCTGATGTCCTGAATTAGTGAAAGCGTAGGGTCATTCTGATGTCCTGAATTAGTGAAAGCGTAGGTTTATTCTGATGTCCTGAATTAGTGAAAGCGTCGGTTAATTCTGATGTCCTGAATAAGTGAAAGCGTAGGTTTATTCTGATGTCCTGAATTAGTGAAAGCGTAGGTTTATTCTGATGTACTGAATTAGTGAAAGTGTAGGTTTATTCTGATGTCCTGAATTAGTGAAAGCGTAGGTTTATTTTGATGTCCTGCATTAGTGAAAGCGTAGGTTTATTCTGATGTTCTGAAGTAGTGAAATAGTAGGTTTATTCTGATGTCCTGAATTAGTGAAAGCGTAGGTTTATTCTGATGTCCTGAATTAGTGAAAGCGTAGGTTTATTCTGATGTCCTGAATTAGTAAAAGCGTAGGTTTATTCTGATGTCCTGAATTAGTGAAAGCGTAGGTTTATTCTGATGTCCTGAATTAGTGAAAGCGTAGGTTTATTCTGATGTCATGAATTAGTGAAAGCGTAGGTTTATTCTGATGTCCTGAATTAGTGAAATAGTAAGTTTTATTCTGATGTCCTGAATTAGTGAAAGCGTAGGTTTATTCTGATGTCCTGAATTAGTGAAAGCGTAGGTTTATTCTGATGTCCTGAATTAGTGAAAGCGTAGGTTTATTCTGATGTCCTGAATTAGTAAAATAGTAGGTTTATTCTGATGTCCTGAATTAGTGAAAGCGTAGGTTTATTCTGATGTCCTGAATTAGTGAAATAGTAGGTTTATTCTGATGTCCTGAATTAGTAAAAGCGTAGGGTCATTCTGATGTCCTGAATTAGTGAAAGCGTAGGTTCATTCTGATGTCCTAAATTAGTGAAAGCGTGGGTTTATTCTGATGTCCTGAATTAGTGAAAGCGTAGGGTCATTCTGATGTCCTGAATTAGTGAAAGCGTAGGTTTATTCTAATGTCCTGAATTAGTGAAAGCGTAGGTTTATTCTAATGTCCTGAATTAGTGAAAACGTAGGTTTATTCTGATGTCCTGAATTAGTGAAATCGGAGGTTTAGTCTGATGTCCTGAATTAGTGAAAGCGTAGGGTCATTCTGATGTCCTGAATTAGTGACAGCGTAGGTTTATTCTGATGTCCTGAATTAGTGAAAGCGTAGGTTTATTCTGATGTCCTGAATTAGTGAAAGCGTAGGTTTATTCTGATGTCCTGAATTAGTGAAAGCATAGGGGTCATTCTGATGTCCTGAATTAGTGAAAGCGTAGGTTTATTCTGATGTCCTGAATTAGTGAAAGCGTAGGGTCATTCTGATGTCCTGAATTATTGAAAGCGTTGGTTTATTCTGATGTCCTGAATTAGTGAAAGCGTTGGTTTATTCTGATGTCCTGAATTAGTGAAAGCGTATGTTTATTCTGATGTCCTGAATTAGTGAAAGCGTAGGTTTATTCTGATGTCCTGAATTAGTGAAAGCGTAGGTTTATTCTGATGTCCTGAATTAGTGAAAGCGTATGTTTATTCTGATGTCCTGAATTAGTGAAAGCGTAGGTTTATTCTGATGTCCTGAATTAGTGAAAGCGTAGGTTAATTCTGATGTCCTGAATTAGTGAAAGCGTAGGTTTATTCTGATGTCCTCAATTAGTGAAAGCGTAGGTTTATTCTGATGTCCTGAATTAGTGAAATATTAGGTTTATTCTGATGTCCTGAATTAGTGAAAGCGTAGGGTCATTCTGATGTCCTGAATAAGTGAAAGCGTAGGTTTATTCTGATGTCCTGAATTAGTGAAAGCGTAGGTTTATTCTGATGTACTGAATTAGTGAAAGTGTAGGTTTATTCTGATGTCCTGAATTAGTGAAAGCGTAGGTTTATTCTGATGTTCTGAATTAGTGAAATAGTAGGTTTATTCTGATGTCCTGAATTAGTGAAAGCGTAGGTTTATTCTGATGTCCTGAATTAGTGAAAGCGTAGGTTTATTCTGATGTCCTGAATTAGTAAAAGCGTAGGTTTATTCTGATGTCCTGAATTAGTGAAAGCGTAGGTTTATTCTGATGTCCTGAATTAGTGAAATAGTAAGTTTTATTCTGATGTCCTGAATTAGTGAAAGCGTAGGTTTATTCTGATGTCCTGAATTAGTGAAAGCGTAGGTTTATTCTGATGTCCTGAATTAGTGAAAGCGTAGGTTTATTCTGATGTCCTGAATTAGTGAAAGAGTAGGTTTATTCTGATGTCCTAAATTAGTGAAAGCGTAGGTTTATTCTGATGTCCCGAATTAGTGAAATAGTATGTTTATTCTGATGTCCTAAATTAGTGAAAGCGTAGGTTTATTCTGACGTCCTGAATTAGTGAAAGCGTAGGTTTATTTCTGATGTCCTGAATTAGTGAAATAGTAGGTTTATTCTGATGTCCTGAATTAGTGAAAACGTAGGGTCCTTCTGATGTCCTGAATTAGTGAAAGCGTAGGGTCATTCTGATGTCCTGAATTAGTGAAAGCGTAGGTTTATTCTGATGTCCTGAATTAGTGAAAGCGTCGGTTAATTCTGATGTCCTGAATAAGTGAAAGCGTAGGTTTATTCTGATGTCCTGAATTAGTGAAAGCGTAGGTTTATTCTGATGTACTGAATTAGTGAAAGTGTAGGTTTATTCTGATGTCCTGAATTAGTGAAAGCGTAGGTTTATTTTGATGTCCTGCATTAGTGAAAGCGTAGGTTTATTCTGATGTTCTGAAGTAGTGAAATAGTAGGTTTATTCTGATGTCCTGAATTAGTGAAAGCGTAGGTTTATTCTGATGTCCTGAATTAGTGAAAGCGTAGGTTTATTCTGATGTCCTGAATTAGTAAAAGCGTAGGTTTATTCTGATGTCCTGAATTAGTGAAATCGTAGGTTTATTCTGATGTCCTGAATTAGTGAAAGCGTAGGTTTATTCTGATGTCATGAATTAGTGAAAGCGTAGGTTTATTCTGATGTCCTGAATTAGTGAAATAGTAAGTTTTATTCTGATGTCCTGAATTAGTGAAAGCGTAGGTTTATTCTGATGTCCTGAATTAGTGAAAGCGTAGGTTTATTCTGATGTCCTGAATTAGTGAAAGCGTAGGTTTATTCTGATGTCCTGAATTAGTGAAAGAGTAGGTTTATTCTGATGTCCTAAATTAGTGAAAGCGTAGGTTTATTCTGATGTCCCGAATTAGTGAAATGGTATGTTTATTCTGATGTCCTAAATTAGTGAAAGCGTAGGTTTATTCTGATGTCCTGAATTAGTGAAAGCGTAGGTTTATTTCTGATGTCCTGAATTAGTGAAATAGTAGGTTTATTCTGATGTCCTGAATTAGTGAAAACGTAGGGTCCTTCTGATGTCCTGAATTAGTGAAAGCGTAGGTTTATTCTGATGTCCTGAATTAGTGAAATAGTAGGTTTATTCTGATGTCCTGAATTAGTGAAATAGTAGGTTTATTCTGATGTCCTGAATTAGTGAAAGCGTAGGTTTATTCTGATGTCCTGAATTAGTGAAAGCGTAGGTTTATTCTGATGTCCTGAATTAGTGAAATAGTAGGTTTATTCTGATGTCCTGAATTAGTGAAAGCGTAGGGTCATTCTGATGTCCTGAATTAGTGAAAGCGTAGGTTTATTCTGATGTCCTGAATTAGTGAAAGCGTAGGTTTATTCTTATGTCCTGAATTAGTAAAATAGTAGGTTTATTCTGATGTCCTGAATTAGTGATAGCGTAGGTTTATTCTGATGTCCTGAATTAGTGAAAGCGTAGGTTTATTCTGATGTCCTGAATTAGTGAAATAGTAGGTTTATTCTGATGTCCTGAATTAGTGAAAGCGTAGGGTCATTCTGATGTCCTGAATTAGTGAAAGCGTAGGTTTATTCTGATGTCCTGAATTAGTGAAAGCGTCGGTTAATTCTGATGTCCTGAATTAGTGAAAGCGTAGGGTCATTCTGATGTCCTGAATTCGTGAAAGCGTAGGTTTATTCTAATGTCCAGAATTAGTGAAAGCGTAGGTTTATTCTAATGTCCTGAATTAGTGAAAACGTAGGTTTATTCTGATGTCCTGAATTAGTGAAAGCGGAGGTTTAGTCTGATGTCCTGAATTAGTGAAAGCGTATGGTCATTCCGATGTCCTGAATTAGTGAAAGCGTAGGTTTATTCTGATGTCCTGAATTAGTGAAAGCGTAGCTTTATTCTGATGTCCTGAATTAGTGAAAGCATAGGGGTCATTCTGATATCCTGAATTAGTGAAAGCGTAGGTTTATTCTGATGTCCTGAATTAGTGAAAGTGTAGGTTTATTCTGATGTCCTGAATTAGTGAAAGCGTAGGTTTATTCTGATGTCCTGAATTAGTGAAAGCGTAGGTTTATTCTGATGTCCTGAATTAGTGAAAGCGTAGGTTTATTCTGATGTCCTGAATTAGTGAAAGCGTTGGTTTATTCTGATGTCCTGAATTAGTGAAAGCGTAGGGTCATTCTGATGTCCTGAATTAGGGAAAGCGTAGGTTTATTCTGATGTCCTGAATTAGTGAAAGCGTAGGTTTATTCTGATGTCCTGAATTAGTGAAAGCGTAGGGTCATTCTGATGTCCTGAATTAGTGAAAGCGTAAGTTTATTCTGATGTCCTGAATTAGTGAAAGCGTAGGTTTATTCTGATGTCCTGAATTAGTGAAATAGTAAGTTTATTCTGATGTCCTGAATTAGTGAAAGCGTAGGGTCATTCTGATGTCCTGAATTAGTGAAAGCGTAGGTTTATTCTGATGTCCTGAATTAGTAAAAGCGTAGGTTTATTCTGATGTTCTGAATTAGTGAAAGTGTAGGTTTATTCTGATGTCCTGAATT
The DNA here is from genome assembly GCF_978046115.1 of Saccoglossus kowalevskii. Lineage (NCBI taxonomy): Eukaryota > Metazoa > Hemichordata > Enteropneusta > Harrimaniidae > Saccoglossus > Saccoglossus kowalevskii. The sequence continues at coordinate 34,265,414 of NC_140651.1, forward strand.
AGTGAAAGCGCAGGTTTATTCTGATGTCCTTAATTAGTGAAAGAGTAGGTTTATTCTGATGTCCTAAATTAGTGAAAGCGTAGGTTTATTTTGATGTCCCGAATTAGTGAAATAGTATGTTTATTCTGATGTCCTAAATTAGTGAAAGCGTAGGTTTATTCTGATGTCCTGAATTAGTGAAAGCGTAGGTTTATTTCTGATGTCCTGAATTAGTGAAATAGTAGGTTTATTCTGATGTCCTGAATTAGTGAAATAGTAGGTTTATTCTGATGTCCTGAATTAGTGAAAGCGTAGGTTTATTCTGATGTCCTGAATTAGTGAAAGCGTAGGTTTAATCTGATGTCCTGAATTAGTGAAATAGTAGGTTAATTCTGATGTCCTGAATTAGTGAAAGCGTAGGGTCATTCTGATGTCCTGAATTAGTGAAAGCGTAGGTTTATTCTGATGTCCTGAATTAGTGAAAGCGTAGGTTTATTCTGATGTCCTGAATTAGTAAAATAGTAGGTTTATTCTGATGTCCTGAATTAGTGAAAGCGTAGGTTTATTCTGATGTCCTGAATTAGTGAAATAGTAGGTTTATTCTGATGTCCTGAATTAGTAAAAGCGTAGGGTCATTCTGATGTCCTGAATTAGTGAAAGCGGAGGTTCATTCTGATGTCCTAAATTAGTGAAAGCGTGGGTTTATTCTGATGTCCTGAATTAGTGAAAGCGTAGGGTCATTCTGATGTCCTGAATTAGTGAAAGCGTAGGTTTATTCTAATGTCCTGAATTAGTGAAAGCGTAGGTTTATTCTAATGTCCTGAATTAGTGAAAACGTAGGTTTATTCTGATGTCCTGAATTAGTGAAATCGGAGGTTTAGTCTGATGTCCTGAATTAGTGAAAGCGTAGGGTCATTCTGATGTCCTGAATTAGTGAAAGCGTAGGGTTATTCTGATGTCCTGAATTAGTGAAAGCGTAGGTTTATTCTGATGTCCTGAATTAGTGAAAGCGTAGGTTTATTCTGATGTCCTGAATTAGTGAAAGCATAGGGGTCATTCTGATGTCCTGAATTAGTGAAAGCGTAGGTTTATTCTGATGTCCTGAATTAGTGAAAGCGTAGGGTCATTCTGATGTCCTGAATTATTGAAAGCGTTGGTTTATTCTGATGTCCTGAATTAGTGAAAGCGTTGGTTTATTCTGATGTCCTGAATTAGTGAAAGCGTATGTTTATTCTGATGTCCTGAATTAGTGAAAGCGTAGGTTTATTCTGATGTCCTGAATTAGTGAAAGCGTAGGTTTATTCTGATGTCCTGAATTAGTGAAAGCGTATGTTTATTCTGATGTCCTGAATTAGTGAAAGCGTAGATTTATTCTGATGTCCTGAATTAGTGAAAGCGTAGGGTCATTCTGATGTCCTGAATTAGTGAAAGCGTAGGTTTATTCTGATGTCCTCAATTAGTGAAAGCGTAGGTTTATTCTGATGTCCTGAATTAGTGAAATAGTAGGTTTATTCTGATGTCCTGAATTAGTGAAAGCGTGAGGTCATTCTGATGTCCTGAATAAGTGAAAGCGTAGGTTTATTCTGATGTCCTGAATTAGTGAAAGCGTAGGTTTATTCTGATGTACTGAATTAGTGAAAGTGTAGGTTTATTCTGATGTCCTGAATTAGTGAAAGCGTAGGTTTATTTTGATGTCCTGCATTAGTGAAAGCGTAGGTTTATTCTAATGTCCTGAATTAGTGAAATAGTAGGTTTATTCTGATGTCCTGAATTAGTGAAAGCGTAGGTTTATTCTGATGTCCTGAATTAGTGAAAGCGTAGGTTTATTCTGATGTCCTGAATTAGTAAAAGCGTAGGTTTATTCTGATGTCCTGAATTAGTGAAAGCGTAGGTTTATTCTGATGTCCTGAATTAGTGAAATAGTAAGTTTTATTCTGATGTCCTGAATTAGTGAAAGCGTAGGTTTATTCTGATGTCCTGAATTAGTGAAAGCGTAGGTTTATTCTGATGTCCTGAATTAGTGAAAGCGTAGGTTTATTCTGATGTCCTGAATTAGTGAAAGAGTAGGTTTATTCTGATGTCCTAAATTAGTGAAAGCGTAGGTTTATTCTGATGTCCCGAATTAGTGAAATAGTATGTTTATTCTGATGTCCTAAATTAGTGAAAGCGTAGGTTTAATCTGATGTCCTGAATTAGTGATGCGTAGGTTTATTTCTGATGTCCTGAATTAGTGAAATAGTAGGTTTATTCTGATGTCCTGAATTAGTGAAAACGTAGGGTCCTTCTGATGTCCTGAATTAGTGAAAGCGTAGGGTCATTCTGATGTCCTGAATTAGTGAAAGCGTAGGTTTATTCTGATGTCCTGAATTAGTGAAAGCGTCGGTTAATTCTGATGTCCTGAATAAGTGAAAGCGTAGGTTTATTCTGATGTCCTGAATTAGTGAAAGCGTAGGTTTATTCTGATGTACTGAATTAGTGAAAGTGTAGGTTTATTCTGATGTCCTGAATTAGTGAAAGCGTAGGTTTATTTTGATGTCCTGCATTAGTGAAAGCGTAGGTTTATTCTGATGTTCTGAATTAGTGAAATAGTAGGTTTATTCTGATGTCCTGAATTAGTGAAAGCGTAGGTTTATTCTGATGTCCTGAATTAGTGAAAGCGTAGGTTTATTCTGATGTCCTGAATTAGTAAAAGCGTAGGTTTATTCTGATGTCCTGAATTAGTGAAAGCGTAGGTTTATTCTGATGTCCTGAATTAGTGAAAGCGTAGGTTTATTCTGATGTCATGAATTAGTGAAAGCGTAGGTTTATTCTGATGTCCTGAATTAGTGAAATAGTAAGTTTTATTCTGATGTCCTGAATTAGTGAAAGCGTTTGGTTTATTCTGATGTCCTGAATTAGTGTAAGCGTAGGTTTATTCTGATGTCCTGAATTAGTGAAAGCGTAGGTTTATTCTGATGTCCTGAATTAGTGAAAGAGTAGGTTTATTCTGATGTCCTAAATTAGTGAAAGCGTAGGTTTATTCTGATGTCCCGAATTAGTGAAATGGTATGTTTATTCTGATGTCCTAAATTAGTGAAAGCGTAGGTTTATTCTGATGTCCTGAATTAGTGAAAGCGTAGGTTTATTTCTGATGTCCTGAATTAGTGAAATAGTAGGTTTATTCTGATGTCCTGAATTAGTGAAAACGTAGGGTCCTTCTGATGTCCTGAATTAGTGAAAGCGTAGGTTTATTCTGATGTCCTGAATTAGTGAAATAGTAGGTTTATTCTGATGTCCTGAATTAGTGAAATAGTAGGTTTATTCTGATGTCCTGAATTAGTGAAAGCGTAGGTTTATTCTGATGTCCTGAATTAGTGAAAGCGTAGGTTTATTCTGATGTCCTGAATTAGTGAAATAGTAGGTTTATTCTGATGTCCTGAATTAGTGAAAGCGTAGGGTCATTCTGATGTCCTGAATTAGTGAAAGCGTAGGTTTATTCTGATGTCCTGAATTAGTGAAAGCGTAGGTTTATTCTGATGTCCTGAATTAGTGAAAGAGTAGGTTTATTCTGATGTCCTAAATTAGTGAAAGCGTAGGTTTATTCTGATGTCCCGAATTAGTGAAATGGTATGTTTATTCTGATGTCCTAAATTAGTGAAAGCGTAGGTTTATTCTGATGTCCTGAATTAGTGAAAGCGTAGGTTTATTTCTAATGTCCTGAATTAGTGAAAGCGTAGGTTTATTTCTGATGTCCTGAATTAGTGAAATAGTAGGTTTATTCTGATGTCCTGAATTAGAGAAAACGTAGGGTCCTTCTGATGTCCTGAATTAGTGAAAGCGTAGGGTCATTCTGATGTCCTGAATTAGTGAAAGCGTAGGTTTATTCTGATGTCCTGAATTAGTGAAAGCGTCGGTTAATTCTGATGTCCTGAATAAGTGAAAGCGTAGGTTTATTCTGATGTCCTGAATTAGTGAAAGCGTAGGTTTATTCTGATGTACTGAATTAGTGAAAGTGTAGGTTTATTCTGATGTCCTGAATTAGTGAAAGCGTAGGTTTATTTTGATGTCCTGCATTAGTGAAAGCGTAGGTTTATTCTGATGTTCTGAATTAGTGAAATAGTAGGTTTATTCTGATGTCCTGAATTAGTGAAAGCGTAGGTTTATTCTGATGTCCTGAATTAGTGAAAGCGTAGGTTTATTCTGATGTCCTGAATTAGTAAAAGCGTAGGTTTATTCTGATGTCCTGAATTAGTGAAAGCGTAGGTTTATTCTGATGTCCTGAATTAGTGAAAGCGTAGGTTTATTCTGATGTCATGAATTAGTGAAAGCGCAGGTTTATTCTGATGTCCTTAATTAGTGAAAGAGTAGGTTTATTCTGATGTCCTAAATTAGTGAAAGCGTAGGTTTATTTTGATGTCCCGAATTAGTGAAATAGTATGTTTATTCTGATGTCCTAAATTAGTGAAAGCGTAGGTTTATTCTGATGTCCTGAATTAGTGAAAGCGTAGGTTTATTTCTGATGTCCTGAATTAGTGAAATAGTAGGTTTATTCTGATGTCCTGAATTAGTGAAATAGTAGGTTTATTCTGATGTCCTGAATTAGTGAAAGCGTAGGTTTATTCTGATGTCCTGAATTAGTGAAAGCGTAGGTTTAATCTGATGTCCTGAATTAGTGAAATAGTAGGTTAATTCTGATGTCCTGAATTAGTGAAAGCGTAGGGTCATTCTGATGTCCTGAATTAGTGAAAGCGTAGGTTTATTCTGATGTCCTGAATTAGTGAAAGCGTAGGTTTATTCTGATGTCCTGAATTAGTAAAATAGTAGGTTTATTCTGATGTCCTGAATTAGTGAAAGCGTAGGTTTATTCTGATGTCCTGAATTAGTGAAATAGTAGGTTTATTCTGATGTCCTGAATTAGTAAAAGCGTAGGGTCATTCTGATGTCCTGAATTAGTGAAAGCGTAGGTTCATTCTGATGTCCTAAATTAGTGAAAGCGTGGGTTTATTCTGATGTCCTGAATTAGTGAAAGCGTAGGGTCATTCTGATGTCCTGAATTAGTGAAAGCGTAGGTTTATTCTAATGTCCTGAATTAGTGAAAGCGTAGGTTTATTCTAATGTCCTGAATTAGTGAAAACGTAGGTTTATTCTGATGTCCTGAATTAGTGAAATCGGAGGTTTAGTCTGATGTCCTGAATTAGTGAAAGCGTAGGGTCATTCTGATGTCCTGAATTAGTGAAAGCGTAGGGTTATTCTGATGTCCTGAATTAGTGAAAGCGTAGGTTTATTCTGATGTCCTGAATTAGTGAAAGCGTAGGTTTATTCTGATGTCCTGAATTAGTGAAAGCATAGGGGTCATTCTGATGTCCTGAATTAGTGAAAGCGTAGGTTTATTCTGATGTCCTGAATTAGTGAAAGCGTAGGGTCATTCTGATGTCCTGAATTATTGAAAGCGTTGGTTTATTCTGATGTCCTGAATTAGTGAAAGCGTTGGTTTATTCTGATGTCCTGAATTAGTGAAAGCGTATGTTTATTCTGATGTCCTGAATTAGTGAAAGCGTAGGTTTATTCTGATGTCCTGAATTAGTGAAAGCGTAGGTTTATTCTGATGTCCTGAATTAGTGAAAGCGTATGTTTATTCTGATGTCCTGAATTAGTGAAAGCGTAGATTTATTCTGATGTCCTGAATTAGTGAAAGCGTAGGGTCATTCTGATGTCCTGAATTAGTGAAAGCGTAGGTTTATTCTGATGTCCTCAATTAGTGAAAGCGTAGGTTTATTCTGATGTCCTGAATTAGTGAAATAGTAGGTTTATTCTGATGTCCTGAATTAGTGAAAGCGTGAGGTCATTCTGATGTCCTGAATAAGTGAAAGCGTAGGTTTATTCTGATGTCCTGAATTAGTGAAAGCGTAGGTTTATTCTGATGTACTGAATTAGTGAAAGTGTAGGTTTATTCTGATGTCCTGAATTAGTGAAAGCGTAGGTTTATTTTGATGTCCTGCATTAGTGAAAGCGTAGGTTTATTCTGATGTTCTGAATTAGTGAAATAGTAGGTTTATTCTGATGTCCTGAATTAGTGAAAGCGTAGGTTTATTCTGATGTCCTGAATTAGTGAAAGCGTAGGTTTATTCTGATGTCCTGAATTAGTAAAAGCGTAGGTTTATTCTGATGTCCTGAATTAGTGAAAGCGTAGGTTTATTCTGATGTCCTGAATTAGTGAAATAGTAAGTTTTATTCTGATGTCCTGAATTAGTGAAAGCGTAGGTTTATTCTGATGTCCTGAATTAGTGAAAGCGTAGGTTTATTCTGATGTCCTGAATTAGTGAAAGCGTAGGTTTATTCTGATGTCCTGAATTAGTGAAAGAGTAGGTTTATTCTGATGTCCTAAATTAGTGAAAGCGTAGGTTTATTCTGATGTCCCGAATTAGTGAAATAGTATGTTTATTCTGATGTCCTAAATTAGTGAAAGCGTAGGTTTATTCTGATGTCCTGAATTAGTGAAAGCGTAGGTTTATTTCTGATGTCCTGAATTAGTGAAATAGTAGGTTTATTCTGATGTCCTGAATTAGTGAAAACGTAGGGTCCTTCTGATGTCCTGAATTAGTGAAAGCGTAGGGTCATTCTGATGTCCTGAATTAGTGAAAGCGTAGGTTTATTCTGATGTCCTGAATTAGTGATAGCGTCGGTTAATTCTGATGTCCTGAATAAGTGAAAGCGTAGGTTTATTCTGATGTCCTGAATTAGTGAAAGCGTAGGTTTATTCTGATGTACTGAATTAGTGAAAGTGTAGGTTTATTCTGATGTCCTGAATTAGTGAAAGCGTAGGTTTATTTTGATGTCCTGCATTAGTGAAAGCGTAGGTTTATTCTGATGTTCTGAATTAGTGAAATAGTAGGTTTATTCTGATGTCCTGAATTAGTGAAAGCGTAGGTTTATTCTGATGTCCTGAATTAGTGAAAGCGTAGGTTTATTCTGATGTCCTGAATTAGTAAAAGCGTAGGTTTATTCTGATGTCCTGAATTAGTGAAAGCGTAGGTTTATTCTGATGTCCTGAATTAGTGAAAGCGTAGGTTTATTCTGATGTCATGAATTAGTGAAAGCGTAGGTTTATTCTGATGTCCTGAATTAGTGAAATAGTAAGTTTTATTCTGATGTCCTGAATTAGTGAAAGCGTTTGGTTTATTCTGATGTCCTGAATTAGTGTAAGCGTAGGTTTATTCTGATGTCCTGAATTAGTGAAAGCGTAGGTTTATTCTGATGTCCTGAATTAGTGAAAGAGTAGATTTATTCTGATGTCCTAAATTAGTGAAAGCGTAGGTTTATTCTGATGTCCCGAATTAGTGAAATGGTATGTTTATTCTGATGTCCTAAATTAGTGAAAGCGTAGGTTTATTCTGATGTCCTGAATTAGTGAAAGCGTAGGTTTATTTCTGATGTCCTGAATTAGTGAAATAGTAGGTTTATTCTGATGTCCTGAATTAGTGAAAACGTAGGGTCCTTCTGATGTCCTGAATTAGTGAAAGCGTAGGTTTATTCTGATGTCCTGAATTAGTGAAATAGTAGGTTTATTCTGATGTCCTGAATTAGTGAAATAGTAGGTTTATTCTGATGTCCTGAATTAGTGAAAGCGTAGGTTTATTCTGATGTCCTGAATTAGTGAAAGCGTAGGTTTATTCTGATGTCCTGAATTAGTGAAATAGTAGGTTTATTCTGATGTCCTGAATTAGTGAAAGCGTAGGGTCATTCTGATGTCCTGAATTAGTGAAAGCGTAGGTTTATTCTGATGTCCTGAATTAGTGAAAGCGTAGGTTTATTCTGATGTCCTGAATTAGTGAAAGAGTAGGTTTATTCTGATGTCCTAAATTAGTGAAAGCGTAGGTTTATTCTGATGTCCCGAATTAGTGAAATGGTATGTTTATTCTGATGTCCTAAATTAGTGAAAGCGTAGGTTTATTCTGATGTCCTGAATTAGTGAAAGCGTAGGTTTATTTCTAATGTCCTGAATTAGTGAAAGCGTAGGTTTATTTCTGATGTCCTGAATTAGTGAAATAGTAGGTTTATTCTGATGTCCTGAATTAGAGAAAACGTAGGGTCCTTCTGATGTCCTGAATTAGTGAAAGCGTAGGGTCATTCTGATGTCCTGAATTAGTGAAAGCGTAGGTTTATTCTGATGTCCTGAATTAGTGAAAGCGTCGGTTAATTCTGATGTCCTGAATAAGTGAAAGCGTAGGTTTATTCTGATGTCCTGAATTAGTGAAAGCGTAGGTTTATTCTGATGTACTGAATTAGTGAAAGTGTAGGTTTATTCTGATGTCCTGAATTAGTGAAAGCGTAGGTTTATTTTGATGTCCTGCATTAGTGAAAGCGTAGGTTTATTCTGATGTTCTGAATTAGTGAAATAGTAGGTTTATTCTGATGTCCTGAATTAGTGAAAGCGTAGGTTTATTCTGATGTCCTGAATTAGTGAAAGCGTAGGTTTATTCTGATGTCCTGAATTAGTAAAAGCGTAGGTTTATTCTGATGTCCTGAATTAGTGAAAGCGTAGGTTTATTCTGATGTCCTGAATTAGTGAAAGCGTAGGTTTATTCTGATGTCATGAATTAGTGAAAGCGTAGGTTTATTCTGATGTCCTGAATTAGTGAAATAGTAAGTTTTATTCTGATGTCCTGAATTAGTGAAAGCGTAGGTTTATTCTGATGTCCTGAATTAGTGAAAGCGTAGGTTTATTCTGATGTCCTGAATTAGTGAAAGCGTAGGTTTATTCTGATGTCCTGAATTAGTGAAAGAGTAGGTTTATTCTGATGTCCTAAATTAGTGAAAGCGTAGGTTTATTCTGATGTCCCGAATTAGTGAAATGGTATGTTTATTCTGATGTCCTAAATTAGTGAAAGCGTAGGTTTATTCTGATGTCCTGAATTAGTGAAAGCGTAGGTTTATTTCTGATGTCCTGAATTAGTGAAATAGTAGGTTTATTCTGATGTCCTGAATTAGTGAAAACGTAGGGTCCTTCTGATGTCCTGAATTAGTGAAAGCGTAGGTTTATTCTGATGTCCTGAATTAGAGAAATAGTAGGTTTATTCTGATGTCCTGAATTAGTGAAATAGTAGGTTTATTCTGATGTCCTGAATTAGTGAAAGCGTAGGTTTATTCTGATGTCCTGAATTAGTGAAAGCGTAGGTTTATTCTGATGTCCTGAATTAGTGAAATAGTAGGTTTATTCTGATGTCCTGAATTAGTGAAAGCGTAGGGTCATTCTGATGTCCTGAATTAGTGAAAGCGTAGGTTTATTCTGATGTCCTGAATTAGTGAAAGCGTAGGTTTATTCTTATGTCCTGAATTAGTAAAATAGTAGGTTTATTCTGATGTCCTGAATTAGTGATAGCGTAGGTTTATTCTGATGTCCTGAATTAGTGAAAGCGTAGGTTTATTCTGATGTCCTGAATTAGTGAAATAGTAGGTTTATTCTGATGTCCTGAATTAGTGAAAGCGTAGGGTCATTCTGATGTCCTGAATTAGTGAAAGCGTAGGTTTATTCTGATGTCCTGAATTAGTGAAAGCGTAGGTTTATTCTGATGTCCTGAATTAGTGAAAGAGTAGGTTTATTCTGATGTCCTAAATTAGTGAAAGCGTAGGTTTATTCTGATGTCCCGAATTAGTGAAATGGTATGTTTATTCTGATGTCCTAAATTAGTGAAAGCGTAGGTTTATTCTGATGTCCTGAATTAGTGAAAGCGTAGGTTTATTTCTGATGTCCTGAATTAGTGAAATAGTAGGTTTATTCTGATGTCCTGAATTAGTGAAAACGTAGGGTCCTTCTGATGTCCTGAATTAGTGAAAGCGTAGGTTTATTCTGATGTCCTGAATTAGTGAAATAGTAGGTTTATTCTGATGTCCTGAATTAGTGAAAGAGTAGGTTTATTCTGATGTCCTAAATTAGTGAAAGCGTAGGTTTATTCTGATGTCCTGAATTAGTGAAATAGTAAGTTTTATTCTGATGTCCTGAATTAGTGAAAGCGTAGGTTTATTCTGATGTCCTGAATTAGTGAAAGCGTAGGTTTATTCTGATGTCCTGAATTAGTGAAAGCGTAGGTTTATTCTGATGTCCTGAATTAGTAAAATAGTAGGTTTATTCTGATGTCCTGAATTAGTGAAAGCGTAGGTTTATTCTGATGTCCTGAATTAGTGAAATAGTAGGTTTATTCTGATGTCCTGAATTAGTAAAAGCGTAGGGTCATTCTGATGTCCTGAATTAGTGAAAGCGTAGGTTCATTCTGATGTCCTAAATTAGTGAAAGCGTGGGTTTATTCTGATGTCCTGAATTAGTGAAAGCGTAGGGTCATTCTGATGTCCTGAATTAGTGAAAGCGTAGGTTTATTCTAATGTCCTGAATTAGTGAAAGCGTAGGTTTATTCTAATGTCCTGAATTAGTGAAAACGTAGGTTTATTCTGATGTCCTGAATTAGTGAAATCGGAGGTTTAGTCTGATGTCCTGAATTAGTGAAAGCGTAGGGTCATTCTGATGTCCTGAATTAGTGACAGCGTAGGTTTATTCTGATGTCCTGAATTAGTGAAAGCGTAGGTTTATTCTGATGTCCTGAATTAGTGAAAGCGTAGGTTTATTCTGATGTCCTGAATTAGTGAAAGCATAGGGGTCATTCTGATGTCCTGAATTAGTGAAAGCGTAGGTTTATTCTGATGTCCTGAATTAGTGAAAGCGTAGGGTCATTCTGATGTCCTGAATTATTGAAAGCGTTGGTTTATTCTGATGTCCTGAATTAGTGAAAGCGTTGGTTTATTCTGATGTCCTGAATTAGTGAAAGCGTATGTTTATTCTGATGTCCTGAATTAGTGAAAGCGTAGGTTTATTCTGATGTCCTGAATTAGTGAAAGCGTAGGTTTATTCTGATGTACTGAATTAGTGAAAGTGTAGGTTTATTCTGATGTCCTGAATTAGTGAAAGCGTAGGTTTATTCTGATGTTCTGAATTAGTGAAATAGTAGGTTTATTCTGATGTCCTGAATTAGTGAAAGCGTAGGTTTATTCTGATGTCCTGAATTAGTGAAAGCGTAGGTTTATTCTGATGTCCTGAATTAGTAAAAGCGTAGGTTTATTCTGATGTCCTGAATTAGTGAAAGCGTAGGTTTATTCTGATGTCCTGAATTAGTGAAATAGTAAGTTTTATTCTGATGTCCTGAATTAGTGAAAGCGTAGGTTTATTCTGATGTCCTGAATTAGTGAAAGCGTAGGTTTATTCTGATGTCCTGAATTAGTGAAAGCGTAGGTTTATTCTGATGTCCTGAATTAGTGAAAGAGTAGGTTTATTCTGATGTCCTAAATTAGTGAAAGCGTAGGTTTATTCTGATGTCCCGAATTAGTGAAATAGTATGTTTATTCTGATGTCCTAAATTAGTGAAAGCGTAGGTTTATTCTGACGTCCTGAATTAGTGAAAGCGTAGGTTTATTTCTGATGTCCTGAATTAGTGAAATAGTAGGTTTATTCTGATGTCCTGAATTAGTGAAAACGTAGGGTCCTTCTGATGTCCTGAATTAGTGAAAGCGTAGGGTCATTCTGATGTCCTGAATTAGTGAAAGCGTAGGTTTATTCTGATGTCCTGAATTAGTGAAAGCGTCGGTTAATTCTGATGTCCTGAATAAGTGAAAGCGTAGGTTTATTCTGATGTCCTGAATTAGTGAAAGCGTAGGTTTATTCTGATGTACTGAATTAGTGAAAGTGTAGGTTTATTCTGATGTCCTGAATTAGTGAAAGCGTAGGTTTATTTTGATGTCCTGCATTAGTGAAAGCGTAGGTTTATTCTGATGTTCTGAAGTAGTGAAATAGTAGGTTTATTCTGATGTCCTGAATTAGTGAAAGCGTAGGTTTATTCTGATGTCCTGAATTAGTGAAAGCGTAGGTTTATTCTGATGTCCTGAATTAGTAAAAGCGTAGGTTTATTCTGATGTCCTGAATTAGTGAAATCGTAGGTTTATTCTGATGTCCTGAATTAGTGAAAGCGTAGGTTTATTCTGATGTCATGAATTAGTGAAAGCGTAGGTTTATTCTGATGTCCTGAATTAGTGAAATAGTAAGTTTTATTCTGATGTCCTGAATTAGTGAAAGCGTAGGTTTATTCTGATGTCCTGAATTAGTGAAAGCGTAGGTTTATTCTGATGTCCTGAATTAGTGAAAGCGTAGGTTTATTCTGATGTCCTGAATTAGTGAAAGAGTAGGTTTATTCTGATGTCCTAAATTAGTGAAAGCGTAGGTTTATTCTGATGTCCCGAATTAGTGAAATGGTATGTTTATTCTGATGTCCTAAATTAGTGAAAGCGTAGGTTTATTCTGATGTCCTGAATTAGTGAAAGCGTAGGTTTATTTCTGATGTCCTGAATTAGTGAAATAGTAGGTTTATTCTGATGTCCTGAATTAGTGAAAACGTAGGGTCCTTCTGATGTCCTGAATTAGTGAAAGCGTAGGTTTATTCTGATGTCCTGAATTAGTGAAATAGTAGGTTTATTCTGATGTCCTGAATTAGTGAAATAGTAGGTTTATTCTGATGTCCTGAATTAGTGAAAGCGTAGGTTTATTCTGATGTCCTGAATTAGTGAAAGCGTAGGTTTATTCTGATGTCCTGAATTAGTGAAATAGTAGGTTTATTCTGATGTCCTGAATTAGTGAAAGCGTAGGGTCATTCTGATGTCCTGAATTAGTGAAAGCGTAGGTTTATTCTGATGTCCTGAATTAGTGAAAGCGTAGGTTTATTCTTATGTCCTGAATTAGTAAAATAGTAGGTTTATTCTGATGTCCTGAATTAGTGATAGCGTAGGTTTATTCTGATGTCCTGAATTAGTGAAAGCGTAGGTTTATTCTGATGTCCTGAATTAGTGAAATAGTAGGTTTATTCTGATGTCCTGAATTAGTGAAAGCGTAGGGTCATTCTGATGTCCTGAATTAGTGAAAGCGTAGGTTTATTCTGATGTCCTGAATTAGTGAAAGCGTCGGTTAATTCTGATGTCCTGAATTAGTGAAAGCGTAGGGTCATTCTGATGTCCTGAATTCGTGAAAGCGTAGGTTTATTCTAATGTCCAGAATTAGTGAAAGCGTAGGTTTATTCTAATGTCCTGAATTAGTGAAAACGTAGGTTTATTCTGATGTCCTGAATTAGTGAAAGCGGAGGTTTAGTCTGATGTCCTGAATTAGTGAAAGCGTATGGTCATTCCGATGTCCTGAATTAGTGAAAGCGTAGGTTTATTCTGATGTCCTGAATTAGTGAAAGCGTAGCTTTATTCTGATGTCCTGAATTAGTGAAAGCATAGGGGTCATTCTGATATCCTGAATTAGTGAAAGCGTAGGTTTATTCTGATGTCCTGAATTAGTGAAAGTGTAGGTTTATTCTGATGTCCTGAATTAGTGAAAGCGTAGGTTTATTCTGATGTCCTGAATTAGTGAAAGCGTAGGTTTATTCTGATGTCCTGAATTAGTGAAAGCGTAGGTTTATTCTGATGTCCTGAATTAGTGAAAGCGTTGGTTTATTCTGATGTCCTGAATTAGTGAAAGCGTAGGGTCATTCTGATGTCCTGAATTAGGGAAAGCGTAGGTTTATTCTGATGTCCTGAATTAGTGAAAGCGTAGGTTTATTCTGATGTCCTGAATTAGTGAAAGCGTAGGGTCATTCTGATGTCCTGAATTAGTGAAAGCGTAAGTTTATTCTGATGTCCTGAATTAGTGAAAGCGTAGGTTTATTCTGATGTCCTGAATTAGTGAAATAGTAAGTTTATTCTGATGTCCTGAATTAGTGAAAGCGTAGGGTCATTCTGATGTCCTGAATTAGTGAAAGCGTAGGTTTATTCTGATGTCCTGAATTAGTAAAAGCGTAGGTTTATTCTGATGTTCTGAATTAGTGAAAGTGTAGGTTTATTCTGATGTCCTGAATTAGTGAAAGCGCAGGTTTATTCTGATGTCCTTAATTAGTGAAAGAGTAGGTTTATTCTGATGTCCTAAATTAGTGAAAGCGTAGGTTTATTTTGATGTCCCGAATTAGTGAAATAGTATGTTTATTCTGATGTCCTAAATTAGTGAAAGCGTAGGTTTATTCTGATGTCCTGAATTAGTGAAAGCGTAGGTTTATTTCTGATGTCCTGAATTAGTGAAATAGTAGGTTTATTCTGATGTCCTGAATTAGTGAAATAGTAGGTTTATTCTGATGTCCTGAATTAGTGAAAGCGTAGGTTTATTCTGATGTCCTGAATTAGTGAAAGCGTAGGTTTAATCTGATGTCCTGAATTAGTGAAATAGTAGGTTAATTCTGATGTCCTGAATTAGTGAAAGCGTAGGGTCATTCTGATGTCCTGAATTAGTGAAAGCGTAGGTTTATTCTGATGTCCTGAATTAGTGAAAGCGTAGGTTTATTCTGATGTCCTGAATTAGTAAAATAGTAGGTTTATTCTGATGTCCTGAATTAGTGAAAGCGTAGGTTTATTCTGATGTCCTGAATTAGTGAAATAGTAGGTTTATTCTGATGTCCTGAATTAGTAAAAGCGTAGGGTCATTCTGATGTCCTGAATTAGTGAAAGCGGAGGTTCATTCTGATGTCCTAAATTAGTGAAAGCGTGGGTTTATTCTGATGTCCTGAATTAGTGAAAGCGTAGGGTCATTCTGATGTCCTGAATTAGTGAAAGCGTAGGTTTATTCTAATGTCCTGAATTAGTGAAAGCGTAGGTTTATTCTAATGTCCTGAATTAGTGAAAACGTAGGTTTATTCTGATGTCCTGAATTAGTGAAATCGGAGGTTTAGTCTGATGTCCTGAATTAGTGAAAGCGTAGGGTCATTCTGATGTCCTGAATTAGTGAAAGCGTAGGGTTATTCTGATGTCCTGAATTAGTGAAAGCGTAGGTTTATTCTGATGTCCTGAATTAGTGAAAGCGTAGGTTTATTCTGATGTCCTGAATTAGTGAAAGCATAGGGGTCATTCTGATGTCCTGAATTAGTGAAAGCGTAGGTTTATTCTGATGTCCTGAATTAGTGAAAGCGTAGGGTCATTCTGATGTCCTGAATTATTGAAAGCGTTGGTTTATTCTGATGTCCTGAATTAGTGAAAGCGTTGGTTTATTCTGATGTCCTGAATTAGTGAAAGCGTATGTTTATTCTGATGTCCTGAATTAGTGAAAGCGTAGGTTTATTCTGATGTCCTGAATTAGTGAAAGCGTAGGTTTATTCTGATGTCCTGAATTAGTGAAAGCGTATGTTTATTCTGATGTCCTGAATTAGTGAAAGCGTAGATTTATTCTGATGTCCTGAATTAGTGAAAGCGTAGGGTCATTCTGATGTCCTGAATTAGTGAAAGCGTAGGTTTATTCTGATGTCCTCAATTAGTGAAAGCGTAGGTTTATTCTGATGTCCTGAATTAGTGAAATAGTAGGTTTATTCTGATGTCCTGAATTAGTGAAAGCGTGAGGTCATTCTGATGTCCTGAATAAGTGAAAGCGTAGGTTTATTCTGATGTCCTGAATTAGTGAAAGCGTAGGTTTATTCTGATGTACTGAATTAGTGAAAGTGTAGGTTTATTCTGATGTCCTGAATTAGTGAAAGCGTAGGTTTATTTTGATGTCCTGCATTAGTGAAAGCGTAGGTTTATTCTAATGTCCTGAATTAGTGAAATAGTAGGTTTATTCTGATGTCCTGAATTAGTGAAAGCGTAGGTTTATTCTGATGTCCTGAATTAGTGAAAGCGTAGGTTTATTCTGATGTCCTGAATTAGTAAAAGCGTAGGTTTATTCTGATGTCCTGAATTAGTGAAAGCGTAGGTTTATTCTGATGTCCTGAATTAGTGAAATAGTAAGTTTTATTCTGATGTCCTGAATTAGTGAAAGCGTAGGTTTATTCTGATGTCCTGAATTAGTGAAAGCGTAGGTTTATTCTGATGTCCTGAATTAGTGAAAGCGTAGGTTTATTCTGATGTCCTGAATTAGTGAAAGAGTAGGTTTATTCTGATGTCCTAAATTAGTGAAAGCGTAGGTTTATTCTGATGTCCCGAATTAGTGAAATAGTATGTTTATTCTGATGTCCTAAATTAGTGAAAGCGTAGGTTTAATCTGATGTCCTGAATTAGTGATGCGTAGGTTTATTTCTGATGTCCTGAATTAGTGAAATAGTAGGTTTATTCTGATGTCCTGAATTAGTGAAAACGTAGGGTCCTTCTGATGTCCTGAATTAGTGAAAGCGTAGGGTCATTCTGATGTCCTGAATTAGTGAAAGCGTAGGTTTATTCTGATGTCCTGAATTAGTGAAAGCGTCGGTTAATTCTGATGTCCTGAATAAGTGAAAGCGTAGGTTTATTCTGATGTCCTGAATTAGTGAAAGCGTAGGTTTATTCTGATGTACTGAATTAGTGAAAGTGTAGGTTTATTCTGATGTCCTGAATTAGTGAAAGCGTAGGTTTATTTTGATGTCCTGCATTAGTGAAAGCGTAGGTTTATTCTGATGTTCTGAATTAGTGAAATAGTAGGTTTATTCTGATGTCCTGAATTAGTGAAAGCGTAGGTTTATTCTGATGTCCTGAATTAGTGAAAGCGTAGGTTTATTCTGATGTCCTGAATTAGTAAAAGCGTAGGTTTATTCTGATGTCCTGAATTAGTGAAAGCGTAGGTTTATTCTGATGTCCTGAATTAGTGAAAGCGTAGGTTTATTCTGATGTCATGAATTAGTGAAAGCGTAGGTTTATTCTGATGTCCTGAATTAGTGAAATAGTAAGTTTTATTCTGATGTCCTGAATTAGTGAAAGCGTTTGGTTTATTCTGATGTCCTGAATTAGTGTAAGCGTAGGTTTATTCTGATGTCCTGAATTAGTGAAAGCGTAGGTTTATTCTGATGTCCTGAATTAGTGAAAGAGTAGGTTTATTCTGATGTCCTAAATTAGTGAAAGCGTAGGTTTATTCTGATGTCCCGAATTAGTGAAATGGTATGTTTATTCTGATGTCCTAAATTAGTGAAAGCGTAGGTTTATTCTGATGTCCTGAATTAGTGAAAGCGTAGGTTTATTTCTGATGTCCTGAATTAGTGAAATAGTAGGTTTATTCTGATGTCCTGAATTAGTGAAAACGTAGGGTCCTTCTGATGTCCTGAATTAGTGAAAGCGTAGGTTTATTCTGATGTCCTGAATTAGTGAAATAGTAGGTTTATTCTGATGTCCTGAATTAGTGAAATAGTAGGTTTATTCTGATGTCCTGAATTAGTGAAAGCGTAGGTTTATTCTGATGTCCTGAATTAGTGAAAGCGTAGGTTTATTCTGATGTCCTGAATTAGTGAAATAGTAGGTTTATTCTGATGTCCTGAATTAGTGAAAGCGTAGGGTCATTCTGATGTCCTGAATTAGTGAAAGCGTAGGTTTATTCTGATGTCCTGAATTAGTGAAAGCGTAGGTTTATTCTGATGTCCTGAATTAGTGAAAGAGTAGGTTTATTCTGATGTCCTAAATTAGTGAAAGCGTAGGTTTATTCTGATGTCCCGAATTAGTGAAATGGTATGTTTATTCTGATGTCCTAAATTAGTGAAAGCGTAGGTTTATTCTGATGTCCTGAATTAGTGAAAGCGTAGGTTTATTTCTAATGTCCTGAATTAGTGAAAGCGTAGGTTTATTTCTGATGTCCTGAATTAGTGAAATAGTAGGTTTATTCTGATGTCCTGAATTAGAGAAAACGTAGGGTCCTTCTGATGTCCTGAATTAGTGAAAGCGTAGGGTCATTCTGATGTCCTGAATTAGTGAAAGCGTAGGTTTATTCTGATGTCCTGAATTAGTGAAAGCGTCGGTTAATTCTGATGTCCTGAATAAGTGAAAGCGTAGGTTTATTCTGATGTCCTGAATTAGTGAAAGCGTAGGTTTATTCTGATGTACTGAATTAGTGAAAGTGTAGGTTTATTCTGATGTCCTGAATTAGTGAAAGCGTAGGTTTATTTTGATGTCCTGCATTAGTGAAAGCGTAGGTTTATTCTGATGTTCTGAATTAGTGAAATAGTAGGTTTATTCTGATGTCCTGAATTAGTGAAAGCGTAGGTTTATTCTGATGTCCTGAATTAGTGAAAGCGTAGGTTTATTCTGATGTCCTGAATTAGTAAAAGCGTAGGTTTATTCTGATGTCCTGAATTAGTGAAAGCGTAGGTTTATTCTGATGTCCTGAATTAGTGAAAGCGTAGGTTTATTCTGATGTCATGAATTAGTGAAAGCGCAGGTTTATTCTGATGTCCTTAATTAGTGAAAGAGTAGGTTTATTCTGATGTCCTAAATTAGTGAAAGCGTAGGTTTATTTTGATGTCCCGAATTAGTGAAATAGTATGTTTATTCTGATGTCCTAAATTAGTGAAAGCGTAGGTTTATTCTGATGTCCTGAATTAGTGAAAGCGTAGGTTTATTTCTGATGTCCTGAATTAGTGAAATAGTAGGTTTATTCTGATGTCCTGAATTAGTGAAATAGTAGGTTTATTCTGATGTCCTGAATTAGTGAAAGCGTAGGTTTATTCTGATGTCCTGAATTAGTGAAAGCGTAGGTTTAATCTGATGTCCTGAATTAGTGAAATAGTAGGTTAATTCTGATGTCCTGAATTAGTGAAAGCGTAGGGTCATTCTGATGTCCTGAATTAGTGAAAGCGTAGGTTTATTCTGATGTCCTGAATTAGTGAAAGCGTAGGTTTATTCTGATGTCCTGAATTAGTAAAATAGTAGGTTTATTCTGATGTCCTGAATTAGTGAAAGCGTAG
Source organism: Saccoglossus kowalevskii (assembly GCF_978046115.1). NCBI lineage: Eukaryota > Metazoa > Hemichordata > Enteropneusta > Harrimaniidae > Saccoglossus > Saccoglossus kowalevskii. The sequence continues at coordinate 34,284,118 of NC_140651.1, forward strand.
GTTTATTCTGATGTCCTGAATTAGTGAAATAGTAGGTTTATTCTGATGTCCTGAATTAGTAAAAGCGTAGGGTCATTCTGATGTCCTGAATTAGTGAAAGCGTAGGTTCATTCTGATGTCCTAAATTAGTGAAAGCGTGGGTTTATTCTGATGTCCTGAATTAGTGAAAGCGTAGGGTCATTCTGATGTCCTGAATTAGTGAAAGCGTAGGTTTATTCTAATGTCCTGAATTAGTGAAAGCGTAGGTTTATTCTAATGTCCTGAATTAGTGAAAACGTAGGTTTATTCTGATGTCCTGAATTAGTGAAATCGGAGGTTTAGTCTGATGTCCTGAATTAGTGAAAGCGTAGGGTCATTCTGATGTCCTGAATTAGTGAAAGCGTAGGGTTATTCTGATGTCCTGAATTAGTGAAAGCGTAGGTTTATTCTGATGTCCTGAATTAGTGAAAGCGTAGGTTTATTCTGATGTCCTGAATTAGTGAAAGCATAGGGGTCATTCTGATGTCCTGAATTAGTGAAAGCGTAGGTTTATTCTGATGTCCTGAATTAGTGAAAGCGTAGGGTCATTCTGATGTCCTGAATTATTGAAAGCGTTGGTTTATTCTGATGTCCTGAATTAGTGAAAGCGTTGGTTTATTCTGATGTCCTGAATTAGTGAAAGCGTATGTTTATTCTGATGTCCTGAATTAGTGAAAGCGTAGGTTTATTCTGATGTCCTGAATTAGTGAAAGCGTAGGTTTATTCTGATGTCCTGAATTAGTGAAAGCGTATGTTTATTCTGATGTCCTGAATTAGTGAAAGCGTAGATTTATTCTGATGTCCTGAATTAGTGAAAGCGTAGGGTCATTCTGATGTCCTGAATTAGTGAAAGCGTAGGTTTATTCTGATGTCCTCAATTAGTGAAAGCGTAGGTTTATTCTGATGTCCTGAATTAGTGAAATAGTAGGTTTATTCTGATGTCCTGAATTAGTGAAAGCGTGAGGTCATTCTGATGTCCTGAATAAGTGAAAGCGTAGGTTTATTCTGATGTCCTGAATTAGTGAAAGCGTAGGTTTATTCTGATGTACTGAATTAGTGAAAGTGTAGGTTTATTCTGATGTCCTGAATTAGTGAAAGCGTAGGTTTATTTTGATGTCCTGCATTAGTGAAAGCGTAGGTTTATTCTGATGTTCTGAATTAGTGAAATAGTAGGTTTATTCTGATGTCCTGAATTAGTGAAAGCGTAGGTTTATTCTGATGTCCTGAATTAGTGAAAGCGTAGGTTTATTCTGATGTCCTGAATTAGTAAAAGCGTAGGTTTATTCTGATGTCCTGAATTAGTGAAAGCGTAGGTTTATTCTGATGTCCTGAATTAGTGAAATAGTAAGTTTTATTCTGATGTCCTGAATTAGTGAAAGCGTAGGTTTATTCTGATGTCCTGAATTAGTGAAAGCGTAGGTTTATTCTGATGTCCTGAATTAGTGAAAGCGTAGGTTTATTCTGATGTCCTGAATTAGTGAAAGAGTAGGTTTATTCTGATGTCCTAAATTAGTGAAAGCGTAGGTTTATTCTGATGTCCCGAATTAGTGAAATAGTATGTTTATTCTGATGTCCTAAATTAGTGAAAGCGTAGGTTTATTCTGATGTCCTGAATTAGTGAAATAGTAGGTTTATTCTGATGTCCTGAATTAGTGAAAACGTAGGGTCCTTCTGATGTCCTGAATTAGTGAAAGCGTAGGGTCATTCTGATGTCCTGAATTAGTGAAAGCGTAGGTTTATTCTGATGTCCTGAATTAGTGAAAGCGTAGGTTCATTCTGATGTCCTAAATTAGTGAAAGCGTGGGTTTATTCTGATGTCCTGAATTAGTGAAAGCGTAGGGTCATTCTGATGTCCTGAATTAGTGAAAGCGTAGGTTTATTCTAATGTCCTGAATTAGTGAAAGCGTAGGTTTATTCTAATGTCCTGAATTAGTGAAAACGTAGGGTCATTCTGATGTCCTGAATTAGTGAAAGCGTAGGTTTATTCTGATGTCCTGAATTAGTGAAAGCGTAGGTTTATTCTGATGTCCTGAATTAGTGAAAGAGTAGGTTTATTCTGATGTCCTGAATTAGTGAAAGCGTAGGGTCATTCTGATGTCCTGAATTAGTGAAAGCGTAGGTTTATTCTGATGTCCTGAATTAGTGAAAGCGTAGGTTTATTCTGATGTCCTGAATTAGTGAAAGAGTAGGTTTATTCTGATGTCCTAAATTAGTGAAAGCGTAGGTTTATTCTGATGTCCCGAATTAGTGAAATGGTATGTTTATTCTGATGTCCTAAATTAGTGAAAGCGTAGGTTTATTCTGATGTCCTGAATTAGTGAAAGCGTAGGTTTATTTCTAATGTCCTGAATTAGTGAAAGCGTAGGTTTATTTCTGATGTCCTGAATTAGTGAAATAGTAGGTTTATTCTGATGTCCTGAATTAGAGAAAACGTAGGGTCCTTCTGATGTCCTGAATTAGTGAAAGCGTAGGGTCATTCTGATGTCCTGAATTAGTGAAAGCGTAGGTTTATTCTGATGTCCTGAATTAGTGAAAGCGTCGGTTAATTCTGATGTCCTGAATAAGTGAAAGCGTAGGTTTATTCTGATGTCCTGAATTAGTGAAAGCGTAGGTTTATTCTGATGTACTGAATTAGTGAAAGTGTAGGTTTATTCTGATGTCCTGAATTAGTGAAAGCGTAGGTTTATTTTGATGTCCTGCATTAGTGAAAGCGTAGGTTTATTCTGATGTTCTGAATTAGTGAAATAGTAGGTTTATTCTGATGTCCTGAATTAGTGAAAGCGTAGGTTTATTCTGATGTCCTGAATTAGTGAAAGCGTAGGTTTATTCTGATGTCCTGAATTAGTAAAAGCGTAGGTTTATTCTGATGTCCTGAATTAGTGAAAGCGTAGGTTTATTCTGATGTCCTGAATTAGTGAAAGCGTAGGTTTATTCTGATGTCATGAATTAGTGAAAGCGCAGGTTTATTCTGATGTCCTTAATTAGTGAAAGAGTAGGTTTATTCTGATGTCCTAAATTAGTGAAAGCGTAGGTTTATTTTGATGTCCCGAATTAGTGAAATAGTATGTTTATTCTGATGTCCTAAATTAGTGAAAGCGTAGGTTTATTCTGATGTCCTGAATTAGTGAAAGCGTAGGTTTATTTCTGATGTCCTGAATTAGTGAAATAGTAGGTTTATTCTGATGTCCTGAATTAGTGAAATAGTAGGTTTATTCTGATGTCCTGAATTAGTGAAAGCGTAGGTTTATTCTGATGTCCTGAATTAGTGAAAGCGTAGGTTTAATCTGATGTCCTGAATTAGTGAAATAGTAGGTTAATTCTGATGTCCTGAATTAGTGAAAGCGTAGGGTCATTCTGATGTCCTGAATTAGTGAAAGCGTAGGTTTATTCTGATGTCCTGAATTAGTGAAAGCGTAGGTTTATTCTGATGTCCTGAATTAGTAAAATAGTAGGTTTATTCTGATGTCCTGAATTAGTGAAAGCGTAGGTTTATTCTGATGTCCTGAATTAGTGAAATAGTAGGTTTATTCTGATGTCCTGAATTAGTAAAAGCGTAGGGTCATTCTGATGTCCTGAATTAGTGAAAGCGTAGGTTCATTCTGATGTCCTAAATTAGTGAAAGCGTGGGTTTATTCTGATGTCCTGAATTAGTGAAAGCGTAGGGTCATTCTGATGTCCTGAATTAGTGAAAGCGTAGGTTTATTCTAATGTCCTGAATTAGTGAAAGCGTAGGTTTATTCTAATGTCCTGAATTAGTGAAAACGTAGGTTTATTCTGATGTCCTGAATTAGTGAAATCGGAGGTTTAGTCTGATGTCCTGAATTAGTGAAAGCGTAGGGTCATTCTGATGTCCTGAATTAGTGAAAGCGTAGGGTTATTCTGATGTCCTGAATTAGTGAAAGCGTAGGTTTATTCTGATGTCCTGAATTAGTGAAAGCGTAGGTTTATTCTGATGTCCTGAATTAGTGAAAGCATAGGGGTCATTCTGATGTCCTGAATTAGTGAAAGCGTAGGTTTATTCTGATGTCCTGAATTAGTGAAAGCGTAGGGTCATTCTGATGTCCTGAATTATTGAAAGCGTTGGTTTATTCTGATGTCCTGAATTAGTGAAAGCGTTGGTTTATTCTGATGTCCTGAATTAGTGAAAGCGTATGTTTATTCTGATGTCCTGAATTAGTGAAAGCGTAGGTTTATTCTGATGTCCTGAATTAGTGAAAGCGTAGGTTTATTCTGATGTCCTGAATTAGTGAAAGCGTATGTTTATTCTGATGTCCTGAATTAGTGAAAGCGTAGATTTATTCTGATGTCCTGAATTAGTGAAAGCGTAGGGTCATTCTGATGTCCTGAATTAGTGAAAGCGTAGGTTTATTCTGATGTCCTCAATTAGTGAAAGCGTAGGTTTATTCTGATGTCCTGAATTAGTGAAATAGTAGGTTTATTCTGATGTCCTGAATTAGTGAAAGCGTGAGGTCATTCTGATGTCCTGAATAAGTGAAAGCGTAGGTTTATTCTGATGTCCTGAATTAGTGAAAGCGTAGGTTTATTCTGATGTACTGAATTAGTGAAAGTGTAGGTTTATTCTGATGTCCTGAATTAGTGAAAGCGTAGGTTTATTTTGATGTCCTGCATTAGTGAAAGCGTAGGTTTATTCTGATGTTCTGAATTAGTGAAATAGTAGGTTTATTCTGATGTCCTGAATTAGTGAAAGCGTAGGTTTATTCTGATGTCCTGAATTAGTGAAAGCGTAGGTTTATTCTGATGTCCTGAATTAGTAAAAGCGTAGGTTTATTCTGATGTCCTGAATTAGTGAAAGCGTAGGTTTATTCTGATGTCCTGAATTAGTGAAATAGTAAGTTTTATTCTGATGTCCTGAATTAGTGAAAGCGTAGGTTTATTCTGATGTCCTGAATTAGTGAAAGCGTAGGTTTATTCTGATGTCCTGAATTAGTGAAAGCGTAGGTTTATTCTGATGTCCTGAATTAGTGAAAGAGTAGGTTTATTCTGATGTCCTAAATTAGTGAAAGCGTAGGTTTATTCTGATGTCCCGAATTAGTGAAATAGTATGTTTATTCTGATGTCCTAAATTAGTGAAAGCGTAGGTTTATTCTGATGTCCTGAATTAGTGAAATAGTAGGTTTATTCTGATGTCCTGAATTAGTGAAAACGTAGGGTCCTTCTGATGTCCTGAATTAGTGAAAGCGTAGGGTCATTCTGATGTCCTGAATTAGTGAAAGCGTAGGTTTATTCTGATGTCCTGAATTAGTGATAGCGTCGGTTAATTCTGATGTCCTGAATAAGTGAAAGCGTAGGTTTATTCTGATGTCCTGAATTAGTGAAAGCGTAGGTTTATTCTGATGTACTGAATTAGTGAAAGTGTAGGTTTATTCTGATGTCCTGAATTAGTGAAAGCGTAGGTTTATTTTGATGTCCTGCATTAGTGAAAGCGTAGGTTTATTCTGATGTTCTGAATTAGTGAAATAGTAGGTTTATTCTGATGTCCTGAATTAGTGAAAGCGTAGGTTTATTCTGATGTCCTGAATTAGTGAAAGCGTAGGTTTATTCTGATGTCCTGAATTAGTAAAAGCGTAGGTTTATTCTGATGTCCTGAATTAGTGAAAGCGTAGGTTTATTCTGATGTCCTGAATTAGTGAAAGCGTAGGTTTATTCTGATGTCATGAATTAGTGAAAGCGTAGGTTTATTCTGATGTCCTGAATTAGTGAAATAGTAAGTTTTATTCTGATGTCCTGAATTAGTGAAAGCGTTTGGTTTATTCTGATGTCCTGAATTAGTGTAAGCGTAGGTTTATTCTGATGTCCTGAATTAGTGAAAGCGTAGGTTTATTCTGATGTCCTGAATTAGTGAAAGAGTAGATTTATTCTGATGTCCTAAATTAGTGAAAGCGTAGGTTTATTCTGATGTCCCGAATTAGTGAAATGGTATGTTTATTCTGATGTCCTAAATTAGTGAAAGCGTAGGTTTATTCTGATGTCCTGAATTAGTGAAAGCGTAGGTTTATTTCTGATGTCCTGAATTAGTGAAATAGTAGGTTTATTCTGATGTCCTGAATTAGTGAAAACGTAGGGTCCTTCTGATGTCCTGAATTAGTGAAAGCGTAGGTTTATTCTGATGTCCTGAATTAGTGAAATAGTAGGTTTATTCTGATGTCCTGAATTAGTGAAATAGTAGGTTTATTCTGATGTCCTGAATTAGTGAAAGCGTAGGTTTATTCTGATGTCCTGAATTAGTGAAAGCGTAGGTTTATTCTGATGTCCTGAATTAGTGAAATAGTAGGTTTATTCTGATGTCCTGAATTAGTGAAAGCGTAGGGTCATTCTGATGTCCTGAATTAGTGAAAGCGTAGGTTTATTCTGATGTCCTGAATTAGTGAAAGCGTAGGTTTATTCTGATGTCCTGAATTAGTGAAAGAGTAGGTTTATTCTGATGTCCTAAATTAGTGAAAGCGTAGGTTTATTCTGATGTCCCGAATTAGTGAAATGGTATGTTTATTCTGATGTCCTAAATTAGTGAAAGCGTAGGTTTATTCTGATGTCCTGAATTAGTGAAAGCGTAGGTTTATTTCTAATGTCCTGAATTAGTGAAAGCGTAGGTTTATTTCTGATGTCCTGAATTAGTGAAATAGTAGGTTTATTCTGATGTCCTGAATTAGAGAAAACGTAGGGTCCTTCTGATGTCCTGAATTAGTGAAAGCGTAGGGTCATTCTGATGTCCTGAATTAGTGAAAGCGTAGGTTTATTCTGATGTCCTGAATTAGTGAAAGCGTCGGTTAATTCTGATGTCCTGAATAAGTGAAAGCGTAGGTTTATTCTGATGTCCTGAATTAGTGAAAGCGTAGGTTTATTCTGATGTACTGAATTAGTGAAAGTGTAGGTTTATTCTGATGTCCTGAATTAGTGAAAGCGTAGGTTTATTTTGATGTCCTGCATTAGTGAAAGCGTAGGTTTATTCTGATGTTCTGAATTAGTGAAATAGTAGGTTTATTCTGATGTCCTGAATTAGTGAAAGCGTAGGTTTATTCTGATGTCCTGAATTAGTGAAAGCGTAGGTTTATTCTGATGTCCTGAATTAGTAAAAGCGTAGGTTTATTCTGATGTCCTGAATTAGTGAAAGCGTAGGTTTATTCTGATGTCCTGAATTAGTGAAAGCGTAGGTTTATTCTGATGTCATGAATTAGTGAAAGCGTAGGTTTATTCTGATGTCCTGAATTAGTGAAATAGTAAGTTTTATTCTGATGTCCTGAATTAGTGAAAGCGTAGGTTTATTCTGATGTCCTGAATTAGTGAAAGCGTAGGTTTATTCTGATGTCCTGAATTAGTGAAAGCGTAGGTTTATTCTGATGTCCTGAATTAGTGAAAGAGTAGGTTTATTCTGATGTCCTAAATTAGTGAAAGCGTAGGTTTATTCTGATGTCCCGAATTAGTGAAATGGTATGTTTATTCTGATGTCCTAAATTAGTGAAAGCGTAGGTTTATTCTGATGTCCTGAATTAGTGAAAGCGTAGGTTTATTTCTGATGTCCTGAATTAGTGAAATAGTAGGTTTATTCTGATGTCCTGAATTAGTGAAAACGTAGGGTCCTTCTGATGTCCTGAATTAGTGAAAGCGTAGGTTTATTCTGATGTCCTGAATTAGAGAAATAGTAGGTTTATTCTGATGTCCTGAATTAGTGAAATAGTAGGTTTATTCTGATGTCCTGAATTAGTGAAAGCGTAGGTTTATTCTGATGTCCTGAATTAGTGAAAGCGTAGGTTTATTCTGATGTCCTGAATTAGTGAAATAGTAGGTTTATTCTGATGTCCTGAATTAGTGAAAGCGTAGGGTCATTCTGATGTCCTGAATTAGTGAAAGCGTAGGTTTATTCTGATGTCCTGAATTAGTGAAAGCGTAGGTTTATTCTTATGTCCTGAATTAGTAAAATAGTAGGTTTATTCTGATGTCCTGAATTAGTGATAGCGTAGGTTTATTCTGATGTCCTGAATTAGTGAAAGCGTAGGTTTATTCTGATGTCCTGAATTAGTGAAATAGTAGGTTTATTCTGATGTCCTGAATTAGTGAAAGCGTAGGGTCATTCTGATGTCCTGAATTAGTGAAAGCGTAGGTTTATTCTGATGTCCTGAATTAGTGAAAGCGTAGGTTTATTCTGATGTCCTGAATTAGTGAAAGAGTAGGTTTATTCTGATGTCCTAAATTAGTGAAAGCGTAGGTTTATTCTGATGTCCCGAATTAGTGAAATGGTATGTTTATTCTGATGTCCTAAATTAGTGAAAGCGTAGGTTTATTCTGATGTCCTGAATTAGTGAAAGCGTAGGTTTATTTCTGATGTCCTGAATTAGTGAAATAGTAGGTTTATTCTGATGTCCTGAATTAGTGAAAACGTAGGGTCCTTCTGATGTCCTGAATTAGTGAAAGCGTAGGTTTATTCTGATGTCCTGAATTAGTGAAATAGTAGGTTTATTCTGATGTCCTGAATTAGTGAAAGAGTAGGTTTATTCTGATGTCCTAAATTAGTGAAAGCGTAGGTTTATTCTGATGTCCCGAATTAGTGAAATGGTATGTTTATTCTGATGTCCTAAATTAGTGAAAGCGTAGGTTTATTCTGATGTCCTGAATTAGTGAAAGCGTAGGTTTATTTCTGATGTCCTGAATTAGTGAAATAGTAGGTTTATTCTGATGTCCTGAATTAGTGAAAACGTAGGGTCCTTCTGATGTCCTGAATTAGTGAAAGCGTAGGTTTATTCTGATGTCCTGAATTAGTGAAATAGTAGGTTTATTCTGATGTCCTGAATTAGTGAAATAGTAGGTTTATTCTGATGTCCTGAATTAGTGAAAGCGTAGGTTTATTCTGATGTCCTGAATTAGTGAAAGCGTAGGTTTATTCTGATGTCCTGAATTAGTGAAATAGTAGGTTTATTCTGATGTCCTGAATTAGTGAAAGCGTAGGGTCATTCTGATGTCCTGAATTAGTGAAAGCGTAGGTTTATTCTGATGTCCTGAATTAGTGAAAGCGTAGGTTTATTCTTATGTCCTGAATTAGTAAAATAGTAGGTTTATTCTGATGTCCTGAATTAGTGATATCGTAGGTTTATTCTGATGTCCTGAATTAGTGAAAGCGTAGGTTTATTCTGATGTCCTGAATTAGTGAAATAGTAGGTTTATTCTGATGTCCTGAATTAGTGAAAGCGTAGGGTCATTCTGATGTCCTGAATTAGTGAAAGCGTAGGTTTATTCTGATGTCCTGAATTAGTGAAAGCGTAGGTTTATTCTGATGTCCTGAATTAGTGAAAGAGTAGGTTTATTCTGATGTCCTAAATTAGTGAAAGCGTAGGTTTATTCTGATGTCCCGAATTAGTGAAATGGTATGTTTATTCTGATGTCCTAAATTAGTGAAAGCGTAGGTTTATTCTGATGTCCTGAATTAGTGAAAGCGTAGGTTTATTTCTGATGTCCTGAATTAGTGAAATAGTAGGTTTATTCTGATGTCCTGAATTAGTGAAAACGTAGGGTCCTTCTGATGTCCTGAATTAGTGAAAGCGTAGGTTTATTCTGATGTCCTGAATTAGTGAAATAGTAGGTTTATTCTGATGTCCTGAATTAGTGAAATAGTAGGTTTATTCTGATGTCCTGAATTAGTGAAAGCGTAGGTTTATTCTGATGTCCTGAATTAGTGAAAGCGTAGGTTTATTCTGATGTCCTGAATTAGTGAAATAGTAGGTTTATTCTGATGTCCTGAATTAGTGAAAGCGTAGGGTCATTCTGATGTCCTGAATTAGTGAAAGCGTAGGTTTATTCTGATGTCCTGAATTAGTGAAAGCGTAGGTTTATTCTTATGTCCTGAATTAGTAAAATAGTAGGTTTATTCTGATGTCCTGAATTAGTGATAGCGTAGGTTTATTCTGATGTCCTGAATTAGTGAAAGCGTAGGTTTATTCTGATGTCCTGAATTAGTGAAATAGTAGGTTTATTCTGATGTCCTGAATTAGTGAAAGCGTAGGGTCATTCTGATGTCCTGAATTAGTGAAAGCGTAGGTTTATTCTGATGTCCTGAATTAGTGAAAGCGTCGGTTAATTCTGATGTCCTGAATTAGTGAAAGCGTAGGGTCATTCTGATGTCCTGAATTCGTGAAAGCGTAGGTTTATTCTAATGTCCTGAATTAGTGAAAGCGTAGGTTTATTCTAATGTCCTGAATTAGTGAAACCGTAGGTTTATTCTGATGTCCTGAATTAGTGAAAGAGGAGGTTTAGTCTGATGTCCTGAATTAGTGAAAGCGTATGGTCATTCTGATGTCCTGAATTAGTGAAAGCGTAGGTTTATTCTGATGTCCTGAATTAGTGAAAGCGTAGCTTTATTCTGATGTCCTGAATTAGTGAAAGCATAGGGGTCATTCTGATATCCTGAATTAGTGAAAGCGTAGGTTTATTCTGATGTCCCGAATTAGTGAAAGTGTAGGTTTATTCTGATGTCCTGAATTAGTGAAAGCGTAGGTTTATTCTGATGTCCTGAATTAGTGAAAGCGTAGGTTTATTCTGATGTCCTGAATTAGTGAAAGCGTAGGTTTATTCTGATGTCCTGAATTAGTGAAAGCGTAGGTTTATTCTGATGTCCTGAATTAGTGAAAGCGTTGGTTTATTCTGATGTCCTGAATTAGTGAAAGCGTAGGGTCATTCTGATGTCCTGAATTAGGGAAAGCGTAGGTTTATTCTGATGTCCTGAATTAGTGAAAGCGTAGGTTTATTCTGATGTCCTGAATTAGTGAAAGCGTAGGGTCATTCTGATGTCCTGAATTAGTGAAAGCGTAAGTTTATTCTGATGTCCTGAATTAGTGAAAGCGTAGGTTTATTCTGATGTCCTGAATTAGTGAAATAGTAGGTTTATTCTGATGTCCTGAATTAGTGAAAGCGTAGGGTCATTCTGATGTCCTGAATTAGTGAAAGCGTAGGTTTATTCTGATGTCCTGAATTAGTGAAAGCGTCGGTTAATTCTGATGTCCTGAATTAGTGAAAGCGTAGGGTCATTCTGATGTCCTGAATTCGTGAAAGCGTTGGTTTATTCTAATGTCCTGAATTAGTGAAAGCGTAGGTTTATTCTAATGTCCTGAATTAGTGAAACCGTAGGTTTATTCTGATGTCCTGAATTAGTGAAAGAGGAGGTTTAGTCTGATGTCCTGAATTAGTGAAAGCGTATGGTCATTCTGATGTCCTGAATTAGTGAAAGCGTAGGTTTATTCTGATGTCCTGAATTAGTGAAAGCGTAGCTTTATTCTGATGTCCTGAATTAGTGAAAGCATAGGGGTCATTCTGATATCCTGAATTAGTGAAAGCGTGGGTTTATTCTGATGTCCTGAATTAGTGAAAGTGTAGGTTTATTCTGATGTCCTGAATTAGTGAAAGCGTAGGTTTATTCTGATGTCCTGAATTAGTGAAAGCGTAGGTTTATTCTGATGTCCTGAATTAGTGAAAGCGTAGGTTTATTCTGATGTCCTGAATTAGTGAAAGCGTAGGTTTATTCTGATGTCCTGAATTAGTGAAAGCGTTGGTTTATTCTGATGTCCTGAATTAGTGAAAGCGTAGGGTCATTCTGATGTCCTGAATTAGGGAAAGCGTAGGTTTATTCTGATGTCCTGAATTAGTGAAAGCGTAGGTTTATTCTGATGTTCTGAATTAGTGAAAGCGTAGGGTCATTCTGATGTCCTGAATTAGTGAAAGCGTAAGTTTATTCTGATGTCCTGAATTAGTGAAAGCGTAGGTTTATTCTGATGTCCTGAATTAGTGAAATAGTAAGTTTATTCTGATGTCCTGAATTAGTGAAAGCGTAGGGTCATTCTGATGTCCTGAATTAGTGAAAGCGTAGGTTTATTCTGATGTCCTGAATTAGTAAAAGCGTAGGTTTATTCTGATGTCCTGAATTAGTGAAATTGTAGGTTTATTCTGATGTCCTGAATTAGTGAAAGCGCAGGTTTATTCTGATGTCATGAATTAGTGAAATAGTATGTTTATTCTGATGTCCTGAATTAGTTAAAGCGTAGGTTTATTCTGATGTCCTGAATTAGTGAAAGCGTAGGGTCATTCTGATGTCCTGAATTCGTGAAAGCGTTGGTTTATTCTAATGTCCTGAATTAGTGAAAGCGTAGGTTTATTCTAATGTCCTGAATTAGTGAAACCGTAGGTTTATTCTGATGTCCTGAATTAGTGAAAGAGGAGGTTTAGTCTGATGTCCTGAATTAGTGAAAGCGTATGGTCATTCTGATGTCCTGAATTAGTGAAAGCGTAGGTTTATTCTGATGTCCTGAATTAGTGAAAGCGTAGCTTTATTCTGATGTCCTGAATTAGTGAAAGCATAGGGGTCATTCTGATATCCTGAATTAGTGAAAGCGTGGGTTTATTCTGATGTCCTGAATCAGTGAAAGTGTAGGTTTATTCTGATGTCCTGAATTAGTGAAAGCGTAGGTTTATTCTGATGTCCTGAATTAGTGAAAGCGTAGGTTTATTCTGATGTCCTGAATTAGTGAAAGCGTAGGTTTATTCTGATGTCCTGAATTAGTGAAAGCGTAGGTTTATTCTGATGTCCTGAATTAGTGAAAGCGTTGGTTTATTCTGATGTCCTGAATTAGTGAAAGCGTAGGGTCATTCTGATGTCCTGAATTAGGGAAAGCGTAGGTTTATTCTGATGTCCTGAATTAGTGAAAGCGTAGGTTTATTCTGATGTTCTGAATTAGTGAAAGCGTAGGGTCATTCTGATGTCCTGAATTAGTGAAAGCGTAAGTTTATTCTGATGTCCTGAATTAGTGAAAGCGTAGGTTTATTCTGATGTCCTGAATTAGTGAAATAGTAAGTTTATTCTGATGTCCTGAATTAGTGAAAGCGTAGGGTCATTCTGATGTCCTGAATTAGTGAAAGCGTAGGTTTATTCTGATGTCCTGAATTAGTAAAAGCGTAGGTTTATTCTGATGTCCTGAATTAGTGAAATTGTAGGTTTATTCTGATGTCCTGAATTAGTGAAAGCGCAGGTTTATTCTGATGTCATGAATTAGTGAAATAGTATGTTTATTCTGATGTCCTGAATTAGTTAAAGCGTAGGTTTATTCTGATGTCCTGAATTAGTGAAATAGTAGGTTTATTATGATGTCCTGAATTAGTGAAAGCGTAGGTTTATTCTGATGTCCTGAATTAGTGAAAGCGTAAGTTTATTCTGATGTCCTGAATTAGTGAAAGCGTAGGTTTATTCTGATGTCCTGAATTAGTGAAAGAGTAGGTTTATTCTGATGTCCTAAATTAGTGAAAGCGTAGGTTTATTCTGATGTCCCGAATTAGTGAAATAGTATGTTTATTCTGATGTCCTGAATTAGTGAAAGCGTAGGTTTATTCTGATGTCCTGAATTAGTGAAAGCGTAGGTTTATTTCTGATGTCCTGAATTAGTGAAATAGTTGGTTTATTCTGATGTCCTGAATTAGTGAAATAGTAGGTTTATTCTGATGTCCTGAATTAGTGAAAGCGTAGGTTTATTCTGATGTCCTGAATTAGTGAAAGCGTAGGTTTATTCTGATGTTCTGAATTAGTGAAAGCGTAGGTTTATTCTGATGTCCTGAATTAGTAAAATAGTAGGTTTATTCTGATGTCCTGAATTAGTGAAAACGTAGGTTTATTCTGATGTACTGAATTAGTGAAAGCGGAGGTTTAGTCTGATGTCCTGAATTAGTGAAAGCGTAGGGTCATTCTGATGTCCTGAATTAGTGAAAGCGTAGGTTTATTCTGATGTCCTGAATTAGTGAAAGCGTAGGTTTATTCTGATGTCCTGAATTAGTGAAAGCGTAGGTTTATTCTGATGTCCTGAATTAGTGAAAGCGCAGGTTTATTCTGATGTCCTGAATTAGTGAAAGCATAGGGGTCATTCTGATGTCCTGAATTAGTGAAAGCGTAGGTTTATTCTGATGACCTGAATTAGTGAAAGTGTAGGTTTATTCTGATGTCCTGAATTAGTGAAAGCGTAGGTTTATTCTGATGTCCTGAATTAGTGAAAGCGTAGGTTTATTCTGATGTCCTGAATTAGTGAAAGCGTAGGTTTATTCTGATGTCCTGAATTAGTGAAAGCGTAGGTTTATTCTGATGTCCTGAATTAGTGAAAGCGTTGGTTTATTCTGATGTCCTGAATTAGTGAAAGCGTAGGGTCATTCTGATGTCCTGAATTAGTGAAAGCGTAGGTTTATTCTGATGTCCTGAATTAGTGAAAGCGTAGGTTTATTCTGATGTCCTGAATTAGTGAAAGCGTAGGTTTATTCTGATGTCCTGAATTAGTGAAAGCGTAGGTTTATTCTGATGTCCTGAATTAGTGAAAGCGTTGGTTTATTCTGATGTCCTGAATTAGTGAAAGCGTAGGGTCATTCTGATGTCCTGAATTAGTGAAAGCGTAGGTTTATTCTGATGTCCTGAATTAGTGAAAGCGTAGGGTTATTCTGATGTCCTGAATTAGTGAAAGCGTAGGGTCATTCTGATGTCCTGAATTAGTGAAAGCGTAGGTTTATACTGATGTCCTGAATTAGTGAAAGCGTAGGTTTATTCTGATGTCCTGAATTAGTGAAAGTGTAGGTTTATTCTGATGTCCTGAATTAGTGAAAGCGTAGGTTTATTCTGATGTCCTGAATTAGTGAAAGCGTAGGTTTATTCTGATGTCCTGAATTAGTGAAAGCGTAGGTTTATTCTGATGTCCTGAATTAGTGAAAGCGTAGGTTTATTCTGATGTCCTGAATTAGTGAAAGCGTTGGTTTATTCTGATGTCCTGAATTAGTGAAAGCGTAGGGTCATTCCGATGTCCTGAATTAGTGAAAGCGTAGGTTTATTCTGATGTCCTGAATTAGTGAAAGCGTAGGTTTATTCTGATGTCCTGAATTGGTGAAAGCGTAGGGTCATTCTGATGTCCTGAATTAGTGAAAGCGTAAGTTTATTCTGATGTCCTGAATTAGTGAAAGCGTAGGTTTATTCTGATGTCCTGAATTAGTGAAATAGTAAGTTTATTCTGATGTCCTGAATTAGTGAAAGCGTAGGGTCATTCTGATGTCCTGAATTAGTGAAAGCGTAGGTTTATTCTGATGTCCTGAATTAGTAAAAGCGTAGGTTTATTCTGATGTCCTGAATTAGTGAAAGTGTAGGTTTATTCTGATGTCCTGAATTAGTGAAAGCGCAGGTTTATTCTGATGTCATGAATTAGTGAAATAGTATGTTTATTCTGATGTCCTGAATTAGTTAAAGCGTAGGTTTATTCTGATGTCCTGAATTAGTGAAAGCGTAGGTTTATTCTGATGTCCTGAATTAGTGAAATAGTAGGTTTATTATGATGTCCTGAATTAGTGAAAGCGTAGGTTTATTCTGATGTCCTGAATTAGTGAAAGCGTAAGTTTATTCTGATGTCCTGAATTAGTGAAAGCGTAGGTTTATTCTGATGTCCTGAATTAGTGAAAGAGTAGGTTTATTCTGATGTCCTAAATTAGTGAAAGCGTAGGTTTATTCTGATGTCCCGAATTAGTGAAATAGTATGTTTATTCTGATGTCCTGAATTAGTGAAAGCGTAGGTTTATTCTGATGTCCTGAATTAGTGAAAGCGTAGGTTTATTTCTGATGTCCTGAATTAGTGAAATAGTTGGTTTATTCTGATGTCCTGAATTAGTGAAATAGTAGGTTTATTCTGATGTCCTGAATTAGTGAAAGCGTAGGTTTATTCTGATGTCCTGAATTAGTGAAAGCGTAGGTTTATTCTGATGTTCTGAATTAGTGAAAGCGTAGGTTTATTCTGATGTCCTGAATTAGTAAAATAGTATGTTTATTCTGATGTCCTGAATTAGTGAAAACGTAGGTTTATTCTGATGTACTGAATTAGTGAAAGCGGAGGTTTAGTCTGATGTCCTGAATTAGTGAAAGCGTAGGGTCATTCTGATGTCCTGAATTAGTGAAAGCGTAGGTTTATTCTGATGTCCTGAATTAGTGAAAGCGTAGGTTTATTCTGATGTCCTGAATTAGTGAAAGAGTAGGTTTATTCTGATGTCCTGAATTAGTGAAAGCGCAGGTTTATTCTGATGTCCTGAATTAGTGAAAGCATAGGGGTCATTCTGATGTCCTGAATTAGTGAAAGCGTAGGTTTATTCTGATGTCCTGAATTAGTGAAAGTGTAGGTTTATTCTGATGTCCTGAATTAGTGAAAGCGTAGGTTTATTCTGATGTCCTGAATTAGTGAAAACGTAGGTTTATTC
This sequence comes from Saccoglossus kowalevskii, assembly GCF_978046115.1. NCBI lineage: Eukaryota > Metazoa > Hemichordata > Enteropneusta > Harrimaniidae > Saccoglossus > Saccoglossus kowalevskii. The sequence goes on from NC_140651.1 coordinate 34,300,390, forward strand.
TGATGTCCTGAATTAGTGAAAGCGTAGGTTTATTCTGATGTCCTGAATTAGTGAAAGCGTAGGTTTATTCTGATGTCCTGAATTAGTGAAAGCGTTGGTTTATTCTGATGTCCTGAATTAGTGAAAGCGTAGGGTCATTCTGATGTCCTGAATTAGTGAAAGCGTAGGTTTATTCTGATGTCCTGAATTAGTGAAAGCGTAGGTTTATTCTGATGTCCTGAATTAGTGAAAGCGTAGGTTTATTCTGATGTCCTGAATTAGTGAAAGCGTAGGTTTATTCTGATGTCCTGAATTAGTGAAAGCGTTGGTTTATTCTGATGTCCTGAATTAGTGAAAGCGTAGGGTCATTCTGATGTCCTGAATTAGTGAAAGCGTAGGTTTATTCTGATGTCCTGAGTTAGTGAATGCGTAGGGTCATTCTGATGTCCTGAATTAGTGAAAGCGTAGGTTTATTCTGATGTCCAGAATTAGTGAAAACGTAGGTTTATTCTGATGTCCTGAATTAGTGAAATAGTAGGTTTATTCTGATGTCCTGAATTAGTGAAAGCGTAGGTTTATTCTGATGTCCTGAATTAGTGAAAGCGTTGGTTTATTCTGATGTCCTGAATTAGTGAAAGCGTAGGGTCATTCTGATGTCCTGAATTAGTGAAAGCGTAGGTTTATTCTGATGTCCTGAATTAGTGAAAGCGTAGGTTTATTCTGATGTCCTGAATTAGTGAAAGCGTAGGTTTATTCTGATGTCCTGAATTAGTGAAAGCGTAGGTTTATTCTGATGTCCTGAATTAGTGAAAGCGTTGGTTTATTCTGATGTCCTGAATTAGTGAAAGCGTAGGGTCATTCTGATGTCCTGAATTAGTGAAAGCGTAGGTTTATTCTGATGTCCTGAATTAGTGAAATAGTAAGTTTATTCTGATGTCCTGAATTAGTGAAAGCGTAGGGTCATTCTGATGTCCTGAATTAGTGAAAGCGTAGGTTTATTCTGATGTCCTGAATTAGTGAAAGCGTAGGTTTATTCTGATGTCCTGAATTAGTGAAAGTGTAGGTTTATTCTGATGTCCTGAATTAATGAAAGCGCAGGTTTATTCTGATGTCCTGAATTAGTGAAAGCGGAGGGTCATTCTGATGTCCAGAATTAGTGAAATCGTAGGTTTATTCTAATGTCCTGAATTAGTGAAAGCCTGGGTTTATTCTAATGTCCTGAATTAGTGAAAGCGTAGGGTCATTCTGATGTCCTGAATTAGTGAAAGCGTAGGTTTATTCTGATGTACTGAATTAGTGAAAGCGTAGGTTTATTCTGATGTCCTGAATTAGTGAAAGCGTAGGTTTATTCTGATGTCCTGAATTAGTGAAATAGTAGGTTTATTCTGATGTCCTGAATTAGTGAAAGCGTAGGGTCATTCTGATGTCCTGAATTAGTGAAAGCGTAGGTTTATTCTGATGTCCTGAATTAGTGAAAGCGTCGGTTAATTCTGATGTCCTGAATTAGTGAAAGCGTAGGGTCATTCTGATGTCCTGAATTCGTGAAAGCGTAGGTTTATTCTAATGTCCTGAATTAGTGAAAGCGTAGGTTTATTCTAATGTCCTGAATTAGTGAAAACGTAGGTTTATTCTGATGTCCTGAATTAGTGAAAGCGGAGGTTTAGTCTGATGTCCTGAATTAGTGAAAGCGTATGGTCATTCTGATGTCCTGAATTAGTGAAAGCGTAGGTTTATTCTGATGTCCTGAATTAGTGAAAGCGTAGCTTTATTCTGATGTCCTGAATTAGTGAAAGCATAGGGGTCATTCTGATATCCTGAATTAGTGAAAGCGTAGGTTTATTCTGATGTCCTGAATTAGTGAAAGTGTAGGTTTATTCTGATGTCCTGAATTAGTGAAAGCGTAGGTTTATTCTGATGTCCTGAATTAGTGAAAGCGTAGGTTTATTCTGATGTCCTGAATTAGTGAAAGCGTAGGTTTATTCTGATGTCCTGAATTAGTGAAAGCGTAGGTTTATTCTGATGTCCTGAATTAGTGAAAGCGTTGGTTTATTCTGATGTCCTGAATTAGTGAAAGCGTAGGGTCATTCTGATGTCCTGAATTAGGGAAAGCGTAGGTTTATTCTGATGTCCTGAATTAGTGAAAGCGTAGGTTTATTCTGATGTCCTGAATTAGTGAAAGCGTAGGGTCATTCTGATGTCCTGAATTAGTGAAAGCGTAAGTTTATTCTGATGTCCTGAATTAGTGAAAGCGTAGGTTTATTCTGATGTCCTGAATTAGTGAAATAGTAAGTTTATTCTGATGACCTGAATTAGTGAAAGCGTAGGGTCATTCTGATGTCCTGAATTAGTGAAAGCGTAGGTTTATTCTGATGTCCTGAATTAGTAAAAGCGTAGGTTTATTCTGATGTCCTGAATTAGTGAAAGTGTAGGTTTATTCTGATGTCCTGAATTAGTGAAAGCGCAGGTTTATTCTGATGTCATGAATTAGTGAAATAGTATGTTTATTCTGATGTCCTGAATTAGTTAAAGCGTAGGTTTATTCTGATGTCCTGAATTAGTGAAAGCGTAGGTTTATTCTGATGTCCTGAATTAGTGAAATAGTAGGTTTATTATGATGTCCTGAATTAGTGAAAGCGTAGGTTTATTCTGATGTCCTGAATTAGTGAAAGCGTAAGTTTATTCTGATGTCCTGAATTAGTGAAAGCGTAGGTTTATTCTGATGTCCTGAATTAGTGAAAGAGTAGGTTTATTCTGATGTCCTAAATTAGTGAAAGCGTAGGTTTATTCTGATGTCCCGAATTAGTGAAATAGTATGTTTATTCTGATGTCCTGAATTAGTGAAAGCGTAGGTTTATTCTGATGTCCTGAATTAGTGAAAGCGTAGGTTTATTTCTGATGTCCTGAATTAGTGAAATAGTTGGTTTATTCTGATGTCCTGAATTAGTGAAATAGTAGGTTTATTCTGATGTCCTGAATTAGTGAAAGCGTAGGTTTATTCTGATGTCCTGAATTAGTGAAAGCGTAGGTTTATTCTGATGTTCTGAATTAGTGAAAGCGTAGGTTTATTCTGATGTCCTGAATTAGTAAAATAGTAGGTTTATTCTGATGTCCTGAATTAGTGAAAACGTAGGTTTATTCTGATGTACTGAATTAGTGAAAGCGGAGGTTTAGTCTGATGTCCTGAATTAGTGAAAGCGTAGGGTCATTCTGATGTCCTGAATTAGTGAAAGCGTAGGTTTATTCTGATGTCCTGAATTAGTGAAAGCGTAGGTTTATTCTGATGTCCTGAATTAGTGAAAGCGTAGGTTTATTCTGATGTCCTGAATTAGTGAAAGCGCAGGTTTATTCTGATGTCCTGAATTAGTGAAAGCATAGGGGTCATTCTGATGTCCTGAATTAGTGAAAGCGTAGGTTTATTCTGATGTCCTGAATTAGTGAAAGTGTAGGTTTATTCTGATGTCCTGAATTAGTGAAAGCGTAGGTTTATTCTGATGTCCTGAATTAGTGAAATAGTAAGTTTATTCTGATGTCCTGAATTAGTGAAAGCGTAGGGTCATTCTGATGTCCTGAATTAGTGAAAGCGTAGGTTTATTCTGATGTCCTGAATTAGTGAAAGCGTAGGTTTATTCTGATGTCCTGAATTAGTGAAAGTGTAGGTTTATTCTGATGTCCTGAATTAATGAAAGCGCAGGTTTATTCTGATGTCCTGAATTAGTGAAAGCGGAGGGTCATTCTGATGTCCAGAATTAGTGAAATCGTAGGTTTATTCTAATGTCCTGAATTAGTGAAAGCCTGGGTTTATTCTAATGTCCTGAATTAGTGAAAGCGTAGGGTCATTCTGATGTCCTGAATTAGTGAAAGCGTAGGTTTATTCTGATGTACTGAATTAGTGAAAGCGTAGGTTTATTCTGATGTCCTGAATTAGTGAAAGCGTAGGTTTATTCTGATGTCCTGAATTAGTGAAATAGTAGGTTTATTCTGATGTCCTGAATTAGTGAAAGCGTAGGGTCATTCTGATGTCCTGAATTAGTGAAAGCGTAGGTTTATTCTGATGTCCTGAATTAGTGAAAGCGTCGGTTAATTCTGATGTCCTGAATTAGTGAAAGCGTAGGGTCATTCTGATGTCCTGAATTCGTGAAAGCGTAGGTTTATTCTAATGTCCTGAATTAGTGAAAGCGTAGGTTTATTCTAATGTCCTGAATTAGTGAAAACGTAGGTTTATTCTGATGTCCTGAATTAGTGAAAGCGGAGGTTTAGTCTGATGTCCTGAATTAGTGAAAGCGTATGGTCATTCTGATGTCCTGAATTAGTGAAAGCGTAGGTTTATTCTGATGTCCTGAATTAGTGAAAGCGTAGCTTTATTCTGATGTCCTGAATTAGTGAAAGCATAGGGGTCATTCTGATATCCTGAATTAGTGAAAGCGTAGGTTTATTCTGATGTCCTGAATTAGTGAAAGTGTAGGTTTATTCTGATGTCCTGAATTAGTGAAAGCGTAGGTTTATTCTGATGTCCTGAATTAGTGAAAGCGTAGGTTTATTCTGATGTCCTGAATTAGTGAAAGCGTAGGTTTATTCTGATGTCCTGAATTAGTGAAAGCGTAGGTTTATTCTGATGTCCTGAATTAGTGAAAGCGTTGGTTTATTCTGATGTCCTGAATTAGTGAAAGCGTAGGGTCATTCTGATGTCCTGAATTAGGGAAAGCGTAGGTTTATTCTGATGTCCTGAATTAGTGAAAGCGTAGGTTTATTCTGATGTCCTGAATTAGTGAAAGCGTAGGGTCATTCTGATGTCCTGAATTAGTGAAAGCGTAAGTTTATTCTGATGTCCTGAATTAGTGAAAGCGTAGGTTTATTCTGATGTCCTGAATTAGTGAAAGCGTAAGTTTATTCTGATGTCCTGAATTAGTGAAAGCGTAGGGTCATTCTGATGTCCTGAATTAGTGAAAGCGTAGGTTTATTCTGATGTCCTGAATTAGTAAAAGCGTAGGTTTATTCTGATGTCCTGAATTAGTGAAAGTGTAGGTTTATTCTGATGTCCTGAATTAGTGAAAGCGCAGGTTTATTCTGATGTCATGAATTAGTGAAATAGTATGTTTATTCTGATGTCCTGAATTAGTTAAAGCGTAGGTTTATTCTGATGTCCTGAATTAGTGAAAGCGTAGGTTTATTCTGATGTCCTGAATTAGTGAAATAGTAGGTTTATTATGATGTCCTGAATTAGTGAAAGCGTAGGTTTATTCTGATGTCCTGAATTAGTGAAAGCGTAAGTTTATTCTGATGTCCTGAATTAGTGAAAGCGTAGGTTTATTCTGATGTCCTGAATTAGTGAAAGAGTAGGTTTATTCTGATGTCCTAAATTAGTGAAAGCGTAGGTTTATTCTGATGTCCCGAATTAGTGAAATAGTATGTTTATTCTGATGTCCTGAATTAGTGAAAGCGTAGGTTTATTCTGATGTCCTGAATTAGTGAAAGCGTAGGTTTATTTCTGATGTCCTGAATTAGTGAAATAGTTGGTTTATTCTGATGTCCTGAATTAGTGAAATAGTAGGTTTATTCTGATGTCCTGAATTAGTGAAAGCGTAGGTTTATTCTGATGTCCTGAATTAGTGAAAGCGTAGGTTTATTCTGATGTTCTGAATTAGTGAAAGCGTAGGTTTATTCTGATGTCCTGAATTAGTAAAATAGTAGGTTTATTCTGATGTCCTGAATTAGTGAAAACGTAGGTTTATTCTGATGTACTGAATTAGTGAAAGCGGAGGTTTAGTCTGATGTCCTGAATTAGTGAAAGCGTAGGGTCATTCTGATGTCCTGAATTAGTGAAAGCGTAGGTTTATTCTGATGTCCTGAATTAGTGAAAGCGTAGGTTTATTCTGATGTCCTGAATTAGTGAAAGCGTAGGTTTATTCTGATGTCCTGAATTAGTGAAAGCGCAGGTTTATTCTGATGTCCTGAATTAGTGAAAGCATAGGGGTCATTCTGATGTCCTGAATTAGTGAAAGCGTAGGTTTATTCTGATGTCCTGAATTAGTGAAAGCGTAGGTTTATTCTGATGTCCTGAATTAGTGAAAGCGTAGGTTTATTCTGATGTCCTGAATTAGTGAAAGCGTAGGTTTATTCTGATGTCCTGAATTAGTGAAAGCGTAGGTTTATTCTGATGTCCTGAATTAGTGAAAGCGTAGGTTTATTCTGATGTCCTGAATTAGTGAAAGCGTTGGTTTATTCTGATGTCCTGAATTAGTGAAAGCGTAGGGTCATTCTGATGTCCTGAATTAGTGAAAGCGTAGGTTTATTCTGATGTCCTGAATTAGTGAAAGCGTAGGTTTATTCTGATGTCCTGAATTAGTGAAAGCGTAGGTTTATTCTGATGTCCTGAATTAGTGAAAGCGTAGGTTTATTCTGATGTCCTGAATTAGTGAAAGCGTTGGTTTATTCTGATGTCCTGAATTAGTGAAAGCGTAGGGTCATTCTGATGTCCTGAATTAGTGAAAGCGTAGGTTTATTCTGATGTCCTGAATTAGTGAAAGCGTAGGGTTATTCTGATGTCCTGAATTAGTGAAAGCGTAGGGTCATTCTGATGTCCTGAATTAGTGAAAGCGTAGGTTTATACTGATGTCCTGAATTAGTGAAAGCGTAGGTTTATTCTGATGTCCTGAATTAGTGAAAGTGTAGGTTTATTCTGATGTCCTGAATTAGTGAAAGCGTAGGTTTATTCTGATGTCCTGAATTAGTGAAAGCGTAGGTTTATTCTGATGTCCTGAATTAGTGAAAGCGTAGGTTTATTCTGATGTCCTGAATTAGTGAAAGCGTAGGTTTATTCTGATGTCCTGAATTAGTGAAAGCGTTGGTTTATTCTGATGTCCTGAATTAGTGAAAGCGTAGGGTCATTCCGATGTCCTGAATTAGTGAAAGCGTAGGTTTATTCTGATGTCCTGAATTAGTGAAAGCGTAGGTTTATTCTGATGTCCTGAATTAGTGAAAGCGTAGGGTCATTCTGATGTCCTGAATTAGTGAAAGCGTAAGTTTATTCTGATGTCCTGAATTAGTGAAAGCGTGGTCATTCCGATGTCCTGAATTAGTGAAAGCGTAGGTTTATTCTGATGTCCTGAATTAGTGAAAGCGTAGGTTTATTCTGATGTCCTGAATTAGTGAAAGCGTAGGTTTATTCTGATGTCCTGAATTAGTGAAAGCGTAAGTTTATTCTGATGTCCTGAATTAGTGAAAGCGTAGGTTTATTCTGATGTCCTGAATTAGTGAAATAGTAAGTTTATTCTGATGTCCTGAATTAGTGAAAGCGTAGGGTCATTCTGATGTCCTGAATTAGTGAAAGCGTAGGTTTATTCTGATGTCCTGAATTAGTAAAAGCGTAGGTTTATTCTGATGTCCTGAATTAGTGAAAGTGTAGGTTTATTCTGATGTCCTGAATTAGTGAAAGCGCAGGTTTATTCTGATGTCATGAATTAGTGAAATAGTATGTTTATTCTGATGTCCTGAATTAGTTAAAGCGTAGGTTTATTCTGATGTCCTGAATTAGTGAAAGCGTAGGTTTATTCTGATGTCCTGAATTAGTGAAATAGTAGGTTTATTATGATGTCCTGAATTAGTGAAAGCGTAGGTTTATTCTGATGTCCTGAATTAGTGAAAGCGTAAGTTTATTCTGATGTCCTGAATTAGTGAAAGCGTAGGTTTATTCTGATGTCCTGAATTAGTGAAAGAGTAGGTTTATTCTGATGTCCTAAATTAGTGAAAGCGTAGGTTTATTCTGATGTCCCGAATTAGTGAAATAGTATGTTTATTCTGATGTCCTGAATTAGTGAAAGCGTAGGTTTATTCTGATGTCCTGAATTAGTGAAAGCGTAGGTTTATTTCTGATGTCCTGAATTAGTGAAATAGTTGGTTTATTCTGATGTCCTGAATTAGTGAAATAGTAGGTTTATTCTGATGTCCTGAATTAGTGAAAGCGTAGGTTTATTCTGATGTCCTGAATTAGTGAAAGCGTAGGTTTATTCTGATGTTCTGAATTAGTGAAAGCGTAGGTTTATTCTGATGTCCTGAATTGGTAAAATAGTAGGTTTATTCTGATGTCCTGAATTAGTGAAAACGTAGGTTTATTCTGATGTACTGAATTAGTGAAAGCGGAGGTTTAGTCTGATGTCCTGAATTAGTGAAAGCGTAGGGTCATTCTGATGTCCTGAATTAGTGAAAGCGTAGGTTTATTCTGATGTCCTGAATTAGTGAAAGCGTAGGTTTATTCTGATGTCCTGAATTAGTGAAAGAGTAGGTTTATTCTGATGTCCTGAATTAGTGAAAGCGCAGGTTTATTCTGATGTCCTGAATTAGTGAAAGCATAGGGGTCATTCTGATGTCCTGAATTAGTGAAAGCGTAGGTTTATTCTGATGTCCTGAATTAGTGAAAGTGTAGGTTTATTCTGATGTCCTGAATTAGTGAAAGCGTAGGTTTATTCTGATGTCCTGAATTAGTGAAAACGTAGGTTTATTCTGATGTCCTGAATTAGTGAAAGCGTAGGTTTATTCTGATGTCCTGAATTAGTGAAAGCGTAGGTTTATTCTGATGTCCTGAATTAGTGAAAGCGTTGGTTTATTCTGATGTCCTGAATTAGTGAAAGCGTAGGGTCATTCTGATGTCCTGAATTAGTGAAAGCGTAGGTTTATTCTGATGTCCTGAATTAGTGAAAGCGTAGGTTTATTCTGATGTCCTGAATTAGTGAAAGCGTAGGTTTATTCTGATGTCCTGAATTAGTGAAAGCGTAGGTTTATTCTGATGTCCTGAATTAGTGAAAGCGTTGGTTTATTCTGATGTCCTGAATTAGTGAAAGCGTAGGGTCATTCTGATGTCCTGAATTAGTGAAAGCGTAGGTTTATTCTGATGTCCTGAATTAGTGAAAGCGTAGGGTTATTCTGATGTCCTGAATTAGTGAAAGCGTAGGGTCATTCTGATGTCCTGAATTAGTGAAAGCGTAGGTTTATACTGATGTCCTGAATTAGTGAAAGCGTAGGTTTATTCTGATGTCCTGAATTAGTGAAATAGTAAGTTTATTCTGATGTCCTGAATTAGTGAAAGCGTAGGGTCATTCTGATGTCCTGAATTAGTGAAAGCGTAGGTTTATTCTGATGTCCTGAATTAGTGAAAGCGTAGGTTTATTCTGATGTCCTGAATTAGTGAAAGTGTAGGTTTATTCTGATGTCCTGAATTAATGAAAGCGCAGGTTTATTCTGATGTCCTGAATTAGTGAAAGCGGAGGGTCATTCTGATGTCCAGAATTAGTGAAAGCGTAGGTTTATTCTAATGTCCTGAATTAGTGAAAGCCTGGGTTTATTCTAATGTCCTGAATTAGTGAAAGCGTAGGGTCATTCTGATGTCCTGAATTAGTGAAAGCGTAGGTTTATTCTGATGTACTGAATTAGTGAAAGCGTAGGTTTATTCTGATGTCCTGAATTAGTGAAATAGTAGGTTTATTCTGATGTCCTGAATTAGTGAAAGCGTAGGTTTATTCTGATGTCCTGAATTAGTGAAATAGTAGGTTTATTCTAATGTCCTGAATTAGTGAAAGCGTTGGTTTATTCTGATGTCTTGAATTAGTGAAAGCGTAGGGTCATTCTGATGTCCTGAATTAGTGAAAGCGTAGGTTTATTCAGATGTACTGAATTAGTGAAAGCGTAGGTTTATTCTGATGTCCTGAATTAGTGAAATAGTAGGTTTATTCTGATGTCCTGAATTAGTGAAAGCGTATTTTATTCTGATGTCCTGAATTAGTGAAATAGTACGTTTATTCTGATATCCTGAATTAGTGAAAGCGTAGGGTTATTCTGATGTCCTGAATTAGTGAAAGCGTAGGTTTATTCTGATGTCCTGAATTAGTGAAATAGTAGGTTTATTCTGATGTCCTGAATTAGTGAAAGCGTAGGTTTATTCTGATGTCCTGAATTAGTGAAATAGTAGGTTTATTCTGATGTCCTGAATTAGTGAATGCGGAGGGTCATTCTGATGTCCTGAATTAGTGATAGCGTAGGTTTATTCTGATGTCCTGAATTAGTGAAAGCGTAGGTTTATTCTGATGTCCTGAATTAGTGAAAGCGTAGGGTCATTCTGATGTCCTGAATTAGTGAAAGCGTAGGTTTATTCTAATGTCCTGAATTAGTGAAAGCCTGGGTTTATTCTAATGTCCTGAATTAGTGAAAACGTAGGATTATTCTGATGTCCTGAATTAGTGAAAGCGTAGGTTTAGTCTGATGTCCTGAATTAGTGAAAGCGTAGGGTCATTCTGATGTCCTGAATTAGTGAAAGCGTAGGTTTAGTCTGATGTACTGAATTAGTGAAATAGTAGGTTTATTCTGATGTCCTGAATTAGTGAAAGCGTATTTTATTCTGATGTCCTGAATTAGTGAAATAGTACGTTTATTCTGATATCCTGAATTAGTGAAAGCGTAGGGTTATTCTGATGTCCTGAATTAGTGAAAGCGTAGGTTTATTCTGATGTCCTGAATTAGTGAAATAGTAGGTTTATTCTGATGTCCTGAATTAGTGAAAGCGTAGGTTTATTCTGATGTCCTGAATTAGTGAAATAGTAGGTTTATTCTGATGTCCTGAATTAGTGAATGCGGAGGGTCATTCTGATGTCCTGAATTAGTGATAGCGTAGGTTTATTCTGATGTCCTGAATTAGTGAAAGCGTAGGTTTATTCTGATGTCCTGAATTAGTGAAAGCGTAGGGTCATTCTGATGTCCTGAATTAGTGAAAGCGTAGGTTTATTCTAATGTCCTGAATTAGTGAAAGCCTGGGTTTATTCTAATGTCCTGAATTAGTGAAAACGTAGGATTATTCTGATGTCCTGAATTAGTGAAAGCGTAGGTTTAGTCTGATGTCCTGAATTAGTGAAAGCGTAGGGTCATTCTGATGTCCTGAATTAGTGAAAGCGTAGGTTTAGTCTGATGTACTGAATTAGTGAAAGCGTAGGTTTATTCTGATGTCCTGAATTAGTGAAAGCGCAGGTTTATTCTGATCCCTGAATTAGTGAAATCGTAGGTTTATTCTGATGTCCTGAATTAGTGAAAGCGTAGGTTTATTCTGATGTCCTGAATTAGTGAAAGCGTTGGTTTATTCTGATGTCCTGAATTAGTGAAATAGTAGGTTTGTTCTGATGTCCTGAATTAGTGAAAGCGTAGGTTTATTCTGATGTCCTGAATTAGTGAAAGCGTAGGTTTATTCTGATGTCCTGAATTAGTGAAAGCGTAGGTTTATTCTGATGTCCTGAATTAGTGAAAGCGTAGGTTTATTCTGATGTCCTGAATTAGTGAAAGCGTAGGTTTATTCTGATGTCCTGAATTAGTGAAAGCGTTGGTTTATTCTGATGTCCTTAATTAGTGAAAGCGTAGGGTCATTCTGATGTCCTGAATTAGTGAAAGCGTAGGTTTATTCTGATGTCCTGAATTAGTAAAAGCGTAGGTTTATTCTGATGTCCTGAATTAGTGAAAGTGTAGGTTTATTCTGATGTCCTGAATTAGTGAAAGCGCAGGTTTATTCTGATGTCATGAATTAGTGAAATAGTATGTTTATTCTGATGTCCTGAATTAGTTAAAGCGTAGGTTTATTCTGATGTCCTGAATTAGTGAAAGCGTAGGTTGATTCTGATGTCCTGAATTAGTGAAATAGTAGGTTTATTATGATGTCCTGAATTAGTGAAAGCGTAGGTTTATTCTGATGTCCTGAATTAGTGAAAGCGTAAGTTTATTCTGATGTCCTGAATTAGTGAAAGCGTAGGTTTATTCTGATGTCCTGAATTAGTGAAAGAGTAGGTTTATTCTGATGTCCTAAATTAGTGAAAGCGTAGGTTTATTCTGATGTCCCGAATTAGTGAAATAGTATGTTTATTCTGATGTCCTGAATTAGTGAAAGCGTAGGTTTATTCTGATGTCCTGAATTAGTGAAAGCGTAGGTTTATTTCTGATGTCCTGAATTAGTGAAATAGTTGGTTTATTCTGATGTCCTGAATTAGTGAAATAGTAGGTTTATTCTGATGTCCTGAATTAGTGAAAGCGTAGGTTTATTCTGATGTCCTGAATTAGTGAAAGCGTAGGTTTATTCTGATGTTCTGAATTAGTGAAAGCGTAGGTTTATTCTGATGTCCTGAATTAGTAAAATAGTAGGTTTATTCTGATGTCCTGAATTAGTGAAAACGTAGGTTTATTCTGATGTACTGAATTAGTGAAAGCGGAGGTTTAGTCTGATGTCCTGAATTAGTGAAAGCGTAGGGTCATTCTGATGTCCTGAATTAGTGAAAGCGTAGGTTTATTCTGATGTCCTGAATTAGTGAAAGCGTAGGTTTATTCTGATGTCCTGAATTAGTGAAAGAGTAGGTTTATTCTGATGTCCTGAATTAGTGAAAGCGCAGGTTTATTCTGATGTCCTGAATTAGTGAAAGCATAGGGGTCATTCTGATGTCCTGAATTAGTGAAAGCGTAGGTTTATTCTGATGTCCTGAATTAGTGAAAGTGTAGGTTTATTCTGATGTCCTGAATTAGTGAAAGCGTAGGTTTATTCTGATGTCCTGAATTAGTGAAAACGTAGGTTTATTCTGATGTCCTGAATTAGTGAAAGCGTAGGTTTATTCTGATGTCCTGAATTAGTGAAAGCGTAGGTTTATTCTGATGTCCTGAATTAGTGAAAGCGTTGGTTTATTCTGATGTCCTGAATTAGTGAAAGCGTAGGGTCATTCTGATGTCCTGAATTAGTGAAAGCGTAGGTTTATTCTGATGTCCTGAATTAGTGAAAGCGTAGGTTTATTCTGATGTCCTGAATTAGTGAAAGCGTAGGTTTATTCTGATGTCCTGAATTAGTGAAAGCGTAGGTTTATTCTGATGTCCTGAATTAGTGAAAGCGTTGGTTTATTCTGATGTCCTGAATTAGTGAAAGCGTAGGGTCATTCTGATGTCCTGAATTAGTGAAAGCGTAGGTTTATTCTGATGTCCTGAATTAGTGAAAGCGTAGGTTTATTCTGATGTCCTGAATTAGTGAAAGCGTAGGGTCATTCTGATGTCCTGAATTAGTGAAAGCGTAGGTTTATACTGATGTCCTGAATTAGTGAAAGCGTAGGTTTATTCTGATGTCCTGAATTAGTGAAATAGTAAGTTTATTCTGATGTCCTGAATTAGTGAAAGCGTAGGGTCATTCTGATGTCCTGAATTAGTGAAAGCGTAGGTTTATTCTGATGTCCTGAATTAGTGAAAGCGTAGGTTTATGCTGATGTCCTGAATTAGTGAAAGTGTAGGTTTATTCTGATGTCCTGAATTAATGAAAGCGCAGGTTTATTCTGATGTCCTGAATTAGTGAAAGCGGAGGGTCATTCTGATGTCCAGAATTAGTGAAAGCGTAGGTTTATTCTAATGTCCTGAATTAGTGAAAGCCTGGGTTTATTCTAATGTCCTGAATTAGTGAAAGCGTAGGGTCATTCTGATGTCCTGAATTAGTGAAAGCGTAGGTTTATTCTGATGTACTGAATTAGTGAAAGCGTAGGTTTATTCTGATGTCCTGAATTAGTGAAATAGTAGGTTTATTCTGATGTCCTGAATTAGTGAAAGCGTAGGTTTATTCTGATGTCCTGAATTAGTGAAATAGTAGGTTTATTCTAATGTCCTGAATTAGTGAAAGCGTTGGTTTATTCTGATGTCTTGAATTAGTGAAAGCGTAGGGTCATTCTGATGTCCTGAATTAGTGAAAGCGTAGGTTTATTTAGATGTACTGAATTAGTGAAAGCGTAGGTTTATTCTGATGTCCTGAATTAGTGAAATAGTAGGTTTATTCTGATGTCCTGAATTAGTGAAAGCGTATTTTATTCTGATGTCCTGAATTAGTGAAATAGTAGGTTTATTCTGATATCCTGAATTAGTGAAAGCGTAGGGTTATTCTGATGTCCTGAATTAGTGAAAGCGTAGGTTTATTCTGATGTCCTGAATTAGTGAAATAGTAGGTTTATTCTGATGTCCTGAATTAGTGAAAGCGTAGGTTTATTCTGATGTCCTGAATTAGTGAAATAGTAGGTTTATTCTGATGTCCTGAATTAGTGAATGCGGAGGGTCATTCTGATGTCCTGAATTAGTGATAGCGTAGGTTTATTCTGATGTCCTGAATTAGTGAAAGCGTAGGTTTATTCTGATGTCCTGAATTAGTGAAAGCGTAGGGTCATTCTGATGTCCTGAATTAGTGAAAGCGTAGGTTTATTCTAATGTCCTGAATTAGTGAAAGCCTGGGTTTATTCTAATGTCCTGAATTAGTGAAAACGTAGGATTATTCTGATGTCCTGAATTAGTGAAAGCGTAGGATTAGTCTGATGTCCTGAATTAGTGAAAGCGTAGGGTCATTCTGATGTCCTGAATTAGTGAAAGCGTAGGTTTAGTCTGATGTACTGAATTAGTGAAAGCGTAGGTTTATTCTGATGTCCTGAATTAGTGAAAGCGCAGGTTTATTCTGATCCCTGAATTAGTGAAATCGTAGGTTTATTCTGATGTCCTGAATTAGTGAAAGCGTAGGTTTATTCTGATGTCCTGAATTAGTGAAAGCGTTGGTTTATTCTGATGTCCTGAATTAGTGAAATAGTAGGTTTGTTCTGATGTCCTGAATTAGTGAAAGCGTAGGTTTATTCTGATGTCCTGAATTAGTGAAAGCGTAGGTTTATTCTGATGTCCTGAATTAGTGAAAGCGTAGGTTTATTCTGATGTCCTGAATTAGTGAAAGCGTTGGTTTATTCTGATGTCCTTAATTAGTGAAAGCGTAGGGTCATTCTGATGTCCTGAATTAGTGAAAGCGTAGGTTTATTCTGATGTCCTGAATTAGTGAAAGCGTAGGTTTATTCTGATGTCCTGAATTAGTGAAATAGTAGGTTTATTCTGATGTCCTGAATTAGTGAAAGCGTAGGTTTATTCTGATGTCCTGAATTAGTGAAATGGTAGGTTTATTCTGATGTCCTGAATTAGTGAAAGCGTAGGGTCATTCTGATGTCCTGAATTAGTGAAAGCGTAGGTTTATTCTGATGTCCTGAATTAGTGAAAGCGTAGGTTTATTCTAATGTCCTGAATTAGTGAAAGCCTGGGTTTATTCTAATGTCCTGAATTAGTGAAAACGTAGGATTATTCTGATGTCCTGAATTAGTGAAAGCGTAGGTTTAGTCTGATGTCCTGAATTAGTGAAAGCGTAGGGTCATTCTGATGTCCTGAATTAGTGAAAGCGTAGGTTTAGTCTGATGTACTGAATTAGTGAAAGCGTAGGTTTATTCTGATGTCCTGAATTAGTGAAAGCGCAGGTTTATTCTGATCCCTGAATTAGTGAAATCGTAGGTTTATTCTGATGTCCTGAATTAGTGAAAGCGTAGGTTTATTCTGATGTCCTGAATTAGTGAAAGCGTTGGTTTATTCTGATGTCCTGAATTAGTGAAATAGTAGGTTTGTTCTGATGTCCTGAATTAGTGAAAGCGTAGGTTTATTCTGATGTCCTGAATTAGTGAAAGCGTAGGTTTATTCTGATGTCCTGAATTAGTGAAAGCGTAGGTTTATTCTGATGTCCTGAATTAGTGAAAGCGTAGGTTTATTCTGATGTCCTGAATTAGTGAAAGCGTAGGTTTATTCTGATGTCCTGAATTAGTGAAAGCGTTGGTTTATTCTGATGTCCTTAATTAGTGAAAGCGTAGGGTCATTCTGATGTCCTGAATTAGTGAAAGCGTAGGTTTATTCTGATGTCCTGAATTAGTGAAATAGTAGGTTTATTCTGATGTCCTGAATTAGTGAAAGCGTAGGTTTATTCTGATGTCCTGAATTAGGGAAATGGTAGGTTTATTCTGATGTCCTGAATTAGTAAAAGCGTAGGGTCATTCTGATGTCCTGAATTAGTGAAAGCGTAGGTTTATTCTGATGTCCTGAATTAGTGAAATAGTAGGTTTATTCTGATGTCCTGAATTAGTGAAAGAGTAGGTTTATTCTGATGTCCTGAATTAGTGAAATAGTAGGTTTATTCTGATGTCCTGAATTAGTGAAAGCGGAGGGTCATTCTGATGTCCTGAATTAGTGATAGCGTAGGTTTATTCTGATGTCCTGAATTAGTGAAAGCGTAGGTTTATTCTGATGTCCTGAATTAGTGAAAGCCTGGGTTTATTCTAATGTCCTGAATTAGTGAAAACGTAGGATTATTCTGATGTCCTGAATTAGTGAAAGCGTAGGTTTAGTCTGATGTCCTGAATTAGTGAAAGCGTAGGGTCATTCTGATGTCCTGAATTAGTGAAAGCGTAGGTTTAGTCTGATGTACTGAATTAGTGAAAGCGTAGGTTTACTCTGATGTCCTGAATTAGTGAAAGCGCAGGTTTATTCTGATCCCTGAATTAGTGAAATCGTAGGTTTATTCTGATGTCCTGAATTAGTGAAATAGTAGGTTTATTCTGATGTCCTGAATTAGTGAAAGCGTATGTTTATTCTGATGTCCTGAATTAGTGAAAGCGTAGGTTTATTCTGATGTCCTGAATTAGTGAAATAGTAGGTTTATTCTGATGTCCTGAATTAGTGAAAGCGTAGGTTTATTCTGATGTCCTGAATTAGTGAATGTGTAGGTTTATTCTGATGTCCTGAATTAGTGAAAGCGTAGGTTTAGTCTGATGTCCTGAATTAGTGAAAGCGTAGGTTTATTCTGATGTCCTGAATTAGTGAAAGCGTAGGTTTATTCTGATGTCCTGATTTAGTGAAATAGTAGGTTTATTCTAATGTCCTGAATTAGTGAAAGCGTAGGTTTATTCTGATGTCCTGAATTAGTGAAATAGTAGGTTTATTCTGATGTCCTGAATTAGTGAAAGCGGAGGGTCATTCTGATGTCCTGAATTAGTGATAGCGTAGGTTTATTCTGATGTCCTGAATTAGTGAAAGCGTAGGTTTATTCTGATGTCCTGAATTAGTGAAAGCGTAGGGTCATTCTGATGTCCTGAATTAGTGAAATAGTAGGTTTATTCTGATGTCCTGAATTAGTGAAAACGTTGGGTCATTCTGATGTCCTGAATTAGTGAAAGCGTAGGTTTATTCTGATGTCCTGAATTAGTGAAATAGTAGGTTTATTCTGATGTCCTGAATTAGTGAAATAGTAGGTTTATTCTGATGTCCTGAATTAGTGAAAGCTTAGGTTTATTCTGATGTCCTGAATTAGTGAAAGCGTAGGTTTATTCTGATGTCCTGAATTAGTGAAATAGTAGGTTTATTCTGATGTCCTGAGTTAGTGAATGCGTAGGGTCATTCTGATGTCCTGAATTAGTGAAAGCGTAGGTTTATTCTGATGTCCAGAATTAGTGAAAGCGTAGGTTTATTCTGATGTCCTGAATTAGTGAAATAGTAGGTTTATTCTGATGTCCTGAATTAGTGAAAGCGTAGGTTTATTCTGATGTCCTGAATTAGTGAAATAGTAGGTTTATTCTGATGTCCTGAATTAGTGAAAGCGTAGGGTCATTCTGATGTTCTGAATTAGTGAAAGCGTAGGTTTATTCTGATGTCCTGAATTAGTGAAATAGTAGGTTTATTCTGATGTCCTGAATTAGTGAAAGCGTAGGTTTATTCTGATGTCCTGAATTAGTGAAATAGTAGGTTTATTCTGATGTCCTGAATTAGTGAAAGCGTAGGGTCATTCTGATGTCCTGATTTAGTGAAAGCGTAGGTTTATTCTGATGTCCTGAATTAGTGAAAGCGTAGGGTCATTCTGATGTCCTGAATTAGTGAAAGCGTAGGTTTAGTCTGATGTACTGAATTAGTGAAAGCGTAGGTTTATTCTGATGTCCTGAATTAGTGAAAGCGCAGGTTTATTCTTATCCCTGAATTAGTGAAATAGTAGGTTTATTCTGATGTCCTGAATTAGTGAAAGCGTATGTTTATTCTGATGTCCTGAATTAGTGAAAGCGTAGGTTTATTCTGATGTCCTGAATTAGTGAAATAGTAGGTTTATTCTGATGTCCTGAATTAGTGAAAGCGTAGGTTTATTCTGATGTCCTGAATTAGTGAATGTGTAGGTTTATTCTGATGTCCTGAATTAGTGAAAGCGTAGGTTTAGTCTGATGTCCTGAATTAGTGAAAGCGTAGGTTTATTCTGATGTCCTGAATTAGTGAAAGCGTAGGTTTATTCTGATGTCCTGATTTAGTGAAATAGTAGGTTTATTCTAATGTCCTAAATTAGTGAAAGCGTAGGTTTATTCTGATGTCCTGAATTAGTGAAATAGTAGGTTTATTCTGATGTCCTGAATTAGTGAAAGCGGAGGGTCATTCTGATGTCCTGAATTAGTGATAGCGTAGGTTTATTCTGATGTCCTGAATTAGTGAAAGCGTAGGTTTATTCTGATGTCCTGAATTAGTGAAAGCGTAGGGTCATTCTGATGTCCTGAATTAGTGAAATAGTAGGTTTATTCTGATGTCCTGAATTAGTGAAAACGTTGGGTCATTCTGATGTCCTGAATTAGTGAAAGCGTAGGTTTATTCTGATGTCCTGAATTAGTGAAATAGTAGGTTTATTCTGATGTCCTGAATTAGTGAAATAGTAGGTTTATTCTGATGTCCTGAATTAGTGAAAGCGTAGGTTTATTCTGATGTCCTGAATTAGTGAAAGCGTAGGTTTATTCTGATGTCCTGAATTAGTGAAATAGTAGGTTTATTCTGATGTCCTGAGTTAGTGAATGCGTAGGGTCATTCTGATGTCCTGAATTAGTGAAAGCGTAGGATTATTCTGATGTCCAGAATTAGTGAAAGCGTAGGTTTATTCTGATGTCCTGAATTAGTGAAATAGTAGGTTTATTCTGATGTCCTGAATTAGTGAACGCGTAGGTTTATTCTGATGTCCTGAATTAGTGAAATAGTAGGTTTATTCTGATGTCCTGAATTAGTGAAAGCGTAGGGTCATTCTGATGTCCTGAATTAGTGAAAGCGTAGGTTTATTCTGATGTCCTGAATTAGTGAAATAGTAGGTTTATTCTGATGTCCTGAATTAGTGAAAGCGTAGGTTTATTCTGATGTCCTGAATTAGTGAAATAGTAGGTTTATTCTGATGTCCTGAATTAGTGAAAGCGTAGGGTCATTCTGATGTCCTGATTTAGTGAAAGCGTAGGTTTATTCTGATGTCCTGAATTAGTGAAAGCGTAGGTTTATTCTGATGTCATGAATTAGTGAAAAAGTAGGTTTAGTCTGATGTCCTGAATTAGTGAAAGCTTAGGTTTATTCTGATGTCTGGAATTAGTGAAAGCGTAGGTTTATTCTGATCCCTGAATTAGTGAAAGCGTAGGTTTATTCTGATGTCCAGAATTAGTGAAATAGTAGGTTTATTCTGATGTCCTGAATTAGTGAAAGCGTATGTTTATTCTGATGTCCTGAATTAGTGAAAGCGTAGGTTTATTCTGATGTTCTGAATTAGTGAAATAGTAGGTTTATTCTGATGTCCTGAATTAGTGAAAGCGTAGGTTTATTCTGATGTCCTGAATTAGTGAAATAGTAGGTTTATTCTGATGTCCTGAATTAGGGAAAGCGTAGGTTTATTCTGATGTCCTGAATTAGTGAAATAGTAGGTTTATTCTGATGTCCTGAATTAGTGAAAACGTAGGTTTATTCTGATGTCCTGAATTAGTGAATGTGTAGGTTTATTCTGATGTCCTGAATTAGTGAAAGCGTAGGTTTAGTCTGGTGTCCTGAATTAGTGAAAGCGTAGGTTTATTCTGATGTCCTGAATTAGTGAAAGCGTAGGTTTATTCTGATGTCCTGATTTAGTGAAATAGTAGGTTTATTCTAATGTCCTGAATTAGTGAAAGCGTAGGTTTATTCTGATGTCCTGAATTAGTGAAATAGTAGGTTTATTCTGATGTCCTGAATTAGTGAAAGCGGAGGGTCATTCTGATGTCCTGAATTAGTGATAGTGTAGGTTTATTCTGATGTCCTGAATTAGTGAAAGCGTAGGTTTATTCTGATGTCCTGAATTAGTGAAATAGTAGGTTTATTCTGATGTCCTGAATTAGTGAAAACGTTGGGTCATTCTGATGTCCTGAATTAGTGAAAGCGTAGGTTTATTCTGATGTCCTGAATTAGTGAAATAGTAGGTTTATTCTGATGTCCTGAATTAGTGAAATAGTAGGTTTATTCTGATGTCCTGAATTAGTGAAAGCGTAGGTTTATTCTGATGTCCTGAATTAGTGAAAGCGTAGGTTTATTCTGATGTCCTGAATTAGTGAAATAGTAGGTTTATTCTGATGTCCTGAGTTAGTGAATGCGTAGGGTCATTCTGATGTCCTGAATTAGTGAAAGCGTAGGTTTATTCTGATGTCCAGAATTAGTGAAAACGTAGGTTTATTCTGATGTCCTGAATTAGTGAAATAGTAGGTTTATTCTGATGTCCTGAATTAGTGAAAGCGTAGGTTTATTCTGATGTCCTGAATTAGTGAAATAGTAGGTTTATTCTGATGTCCTGAATTAGTGAAAGCGTAGGTTTATTCTGATGTCCTGAATTAGTGAAATAGTAGGTTTATTCTGATGTCCTGAATTAGTGAATGCGTAGGGTCATTCTGATGTCCTGATTTAGTGAAAGCGTAGGTTTATTCTGATGTCCTGAATTAGTGAAAGCGTAGGTTTATTCTGATGTCATGAATTAGTGAAAAAGTAGGTTTAGTCTGATGTCCTGAATTAGTGAAAGCTTAGGTTTATTCTGATGTCCTGAATTAGTGAAAGCGTAGGTTTATTCTGATCCCTGAATTAGTGAAAGCGTAGGTTTATTCTGATGTCCTGAATTAGTGAAATAGTAGGTTTATTCTGATGTCCTGAATTAGTCAAAGCGTATGTTTATTCTGATGTCCTGAATTAGTGAAAGCGTAGGTTTATTCTGATGTCCTGAATTAGTGAAATAGTATGTTTATTCTGATGTCCTGAATTAGTGAAAGCGTAGGTTTATTCTGATGTCCTGAATTAGTGAAATAGTAGGTTTATTCTGATGTCCTGAATTAGTGAAAGCGTAGGTTTATTCTGATCCCTGAATTAGTGAAAGCGTAGGTTTATTCTGATGTCCTGAATTAGTGAAATAGTAGGTTTATTCTGATGTCCTGAATTAGTGAAAGCGTAGGTTTATTCTGATGTCCTGAATTAGTTAAAGCGTAGGTTTATTCTGATGTCCTGAATTAGTGAAAGTGTAGGTTCATTCTGATGTCCTGAATTAGTGAAAGCGTAGGTTTATTCTGATGTCCTGAATTAGTGAAAGCGTAGGTTTATTCTGATGTCCTGAATTAGTGAAAGCGTAGGGTCATTCTGATGTCCTGAATTAGTGAAAGCGTAGGTTTATTCTGATGTCCTGAATTAGTGAAATAGTAGGTTTATTCTGATGTCCTGAATTAGTGAAAGCGTAGGTTTATTCTGATGTCCTGAATTAGTGAAAGCGTAGGTTTATTCTGATGTCCTGAATTAGTGAAAGTGTAGGTTCATTCTGATGTCCTGAATTAGTGAAAGCGTAGGTTTATTCTGATGTCCTGAATTAGTGAAAGCGTAGGTTTATTCTGATGTCCTGAATTAGTGAAAGCGTAGGGTCATTCTGATGTCCTGAATTAGTGAAAGCGTAGGTTTATTCTGATGTCCTGAATTAGTGAAAGCGTTGGCTTATTCTGAATAGAATAGAATCTGATATGTGTAAAATATTTAGTTATTGATTCACCCCATTTAATAGCTCTGACATAACCATGTAATGTCGAAAGCGCTGAACTGCAGACGTCGCGTTATTATAATATGTTAGTTGACGAACAACTCGTCTGCTCAAAATGACAAACATTTCAAGCTGACCAATTTTCATCATGTAAAATATATCTAAAAAGTTTCATGATGAATGAGTTTTCTCAGTTAGACAAGCATATTGTATGAATACATGTCAAATTCTCAATCCTATAAATGTGTTAAATATTATTTGAAATACATATATATGAACATTTTGTCTTGTCACCTTTGTTACGTTTATGCGTTCATTTGTCATTCGCCGACGAAATCAAAATGTTAGTCATCAAAAACATGCAAGACATTTTAGCCCTGCAGCTGTGCATGTGATAACAATTTGTTTGTTATAGTGTTATTATTGTTGCACATTTTCAGGTCGACACAAAATGTAGGTATTCCCAGTCGTAACCAAAAAGTAGTTAATACTGTGGAAAAATCGTTAAAATGGCGAAGTGACCATTAAACTTAAAAGGCCTATAACATAGAATAATTTGTCCTGCTTGCTTCTTTATTTGACTTTCACAATTAACGCATATATCATATCATATTTAAAGGTATCATATCATATCATATCATTATGATATTTATTATAGAGTCACCAAAAGCGTCTGTTCAGGGACTCGTAAGTCTAAACAACAATCCCAAAGTAACAGTGTTACTGACTTTTGTTTTCATCGTGATGGTTTATTAATTTTTCCATTATTGGAAATTACAGTTAACTATGCATCTCGAAAACATAACACATTACAGACTTGAGCCATTGCTGTTATTAAAGAGTAAGTACATTGACTGCACTTTTTTATTCACTTTTGTAAATGATAATTTGTGAACAATGCAACTTTACTGTTGATATCCGTTGGTATGAAAATTTACTTTTCAATGTTGATCTATATACACTAGGTTCTAATGTTGGCCTGATTTCAGTTTGTAATCAGATAAGCTAACATCACCAACAGGCTCCTATTGCTCAGTTAGGGAATGGTCATTTATTATTCCTAAGATGGGGTCGGGCAGTTCTCGGTGCTTTTTCAAAAAAATAAATGGACCCTCCCTTTATTCATTTTGTAAAAGAGGGTGCCCCGTTCAGAAAAAATTATGACCCCCTCTCTATATATATATCACTAAATAATTTTCACAATTATTTTTTGTTTCTTCATATATACATAAAGATCAATATATATGTATATATATAGATATATAACTTTCTATTTAATTTTAATTAAAAGTTAATTTGCGAAGCTTATAATGTATGCTCTTTGGTGCAGTGAATGATTAAACATAAAGCTCCTGATGAGTGAGGTACTTGTACCTTACGAAACAGTGCTGTCTAGTTTCAATATTCATGTAGTTGTGTATTAATTCCTCTATCACCGTATTCACCCGCTCTACATATACTTTGTATTGAGCACTTTTGTTTTGGAATAATCGACTGTTGTATCTACACTATATATATATATATATATATATATATATATATATATATATATATATATATATCAGTTCTTTTTATTTAGATAATGGCAATTTTTTGGTCAGAGCGCCCTCTAGTATTGTGGAGAATCATGTTCATTTGGAATGCTCTGATTGGATGGAAGTACAAGCCTAGCAAGGTGTGATAGAATTGGCCTGTTATGTTCAGATTCAAATAAGCATGAACCACTAATTTGACAGGGAAGTGATACTTATAATGCAGCAAGCTGTTCTAATTGCTGTTGTGGTAGAGTTTTTCTATTTTCCTGTCAAATGCATTTATTGGTCCACTGAAAAATGAAAATAATGTTCCCTGTAACTTAGACTCTCATTGATCAAGGCATTTTAAAAATCATGGGTGTTAACTCCCCTCAAGTTATGACCCGTTGTCCCCTAACGAATAATGGTTGCATCAAATATTAAAATAAAGATGCGGAGTATAGCGTTGATTCATCTCGTTCTACTCTGGATTACTTGGAGTCAATAAAGATCCTAGAAAATTAGTATTTGTATGCCTGTGTGTTTTTTTGTTTGTTTTTTCACTGTCTTTGACTTTCCCAGTATGTTTGTTGCTGTTGACAACAATTCAGTCCTCTGACAGGCTTCAGTCAATGTTTTTCTTCACTACCTACCCAACTCCTCCTCGGGCACTATGTAGCTGGTGTGGTATATTTATCACAGACAGTAGGGCAATTGTCACATTTAGTGCTCTAAGAAATATTCTCTGTCCATGTGTATTTATATAAATAGATGCAGTTTCTTTGGCTTGAATAACATTCACTGGCTTCGTACATACAGGTATACTGGTTTACCTGTTTCTAGTTGAAATATAGCCAATCTTATTAACCAAGACAGTTGGACATTTGCCACATGTCACAACACTCATTTCCAAGTGCCATAGCTTGAAACAAGTAGTCAAATCTGATATAGGCTGGAGCTTTAGTTTATATGGACATGGTAAATGGCAAACTAGATGGTCAGAAAGTAATAAAAATAATCACAGCTTTACTCCACCCACCCCACTATGAAGTAAAAGGCTGTTTATAAGGCCATGTATGATGGTTTCATGTTTCTTATGGAAAATAATTTTAATTATAAACGTCTATGCTCCTGTACCCAACCGTGGGGGTCCATCACACTAAACAACAGGTGTCACTATTACTAAGAAAAATGTACTTTTTTTCATTAAAATTACTGATATATATATATATATATATATATATATATATATATATATATATATATTGTCTTTATGTATATATGAAGAAACAAAAAATAATTGTGAAAAGTATTTAGTGATAGGAGTAGTGGCGGATCCAGGGGGGCATGCCCCCCCCCCCAACGCATGAAAATGCATCTGGATTACGCATAGCATCGTCCGAATCGCACGGTCCTGTGTATTCGACCTATAGGCCTGGGACCCCCATGTTGGATCCGCCCCTGGATAGAAGAACTTCAGTTTGACTGATTTGTGGATATATCTTTATCAGATAAAATGTTTTACTATAAACAGTAGAGATAAAACTGTCACCTGGAAAAAGCAGCTACAAGCAATCCACTATGCACTAATTTTTCGGCAGATTTCTTTTCTGTCAAGTAAAAATACCCAAATTGACATATAATATTTTGAAATTTATATTAACAGTTCTACTCACTTGCCTAAAGAAAGACCATGTTATAAATTAAAACAGTCTCTTCACTGAACAAGATTATGGACCCAAGGCCAACAAATCTAGTTTCATGTATTTTATTGATCTTTTGTACATTGCCACCATCTTTTTTCAGGGTGAGCCATTTTAATAATTTTTTTGGTAATCTGACTGATTTGACAATACTGGAGTGTTGGTTATTAGTTGATTATTGGTAAAAAAAAGGCGTAGGAAAACATGCTGACCCCTCTGTTCTTGTCCGACCCCACAGGAATAATAAATGGTCATTCCCTTATGATGGAATGACAACCTAATGGAAACGACAATTTACTACGAAGACATTGATTAAAATTGACTGTAAATAGCTGTTTAGTGCCATCTTCGTTTATTTTAAACAATACAATTGTCTTAGAGCAGTGCTTATTTTCAAGTTCTGGCTTCAATTTGAGATATTCGATCGTAATTTTGATGTATTACACGTTCTTTCCTAGAATTCCAGGATTAAAACAACGTTGAGACAACGGACAGGCGCCACCTACATACTTAACGTGTCATCACTTTGTTTTTACGACTACCATCTCTTACCGTACATGTTTCATAACCTTATTGAACACACTCACGACACCCCGAATTGCACACTGATTTGACATCACAACATCAAATGTTTCTTGATCGTTCCCAGAAATGCAACGCCCTCATTCGGTTCAACAAGTAAAGGTTCAAGGGACATGGTTCAAAGTTTAACAGCATGATATTGACACGATTCGTTATAATACAGGAATCGTTACTAGTTGTCTTATTTGCACAAATCTTTGATCGTAAGGTAAAATGGTATTTTTTCAAATTTCTTGCGACGTAAATTTTCCAGGACCTACTATTTAAACACTAGCTCTTCGTACATGAATGTTTTAGGGTGATATTTGTGCTGGGACTTCTCGGCACTACCAGTCGGCACCCGTTGTGTTATCACAGGAAGCGCTGTTCCAGAACAGAAAGGACGCTGACTTGCAGGGTCAACGGTTGGAACCCTGTTCACAGTCACAGGGATGTGTGTGGCGTGCTTACAAGCTTCTAATGAAAACGAGTACCTCCATATTTACACACCTGTACACATAGCTATTTAAATGCATATAGGTGCTCAGATAAAAATATTGTTATGAATTCAGTGTTAACATGAGTTAAAGTAGTGTTCCATAGACAATGACTGTCGACGTAAAGGTGTCTCGACCACAGTTCAGTACTCAAAGGTTCAACCACGGATGCAAATTGTTGAAATTTGATTGTTTATAATTATTTTGTACTTACAAGTGAACTTGGTCAGTATTAAATATGTTGTGTCCATGTTACTTGTGAAAACACAAGTAACCCAAATTGATATAAACAAATCGAAGAACACTTCTGTGCTGAGGATATTGGCGGCATGAAATAAAGGAAATGAATTGAATTGGGAATTTAAGAATTTAATTTATTATTTATTTTTCCTTTCTTGCTTTTGAGTTACTCAATGTGAAAGTAATCCACAGTGTTATTGTTGTTAAAGGACGGTGGTCGTCGCGCAGCGTGTGTTCGAATTTAATGTAAACAAACAAATTATTTTACAGGCGTTGTATATGTCGCTATGAGTTTCGTATTGTACAGGATGTGGCACGACGACCATCGTTCATTAAGCAAATGACAAAATGATAACGAAAGAATTAAATTTGGGTTTGCATCATTGTATAAGCCTAAAATTGTACAGATTTCAATCCAAAACTTACTAGGTATGTGAGCATTATACTGTAAAACACATTGATATAGCTATACATGCCATTTTAGCGAATTTGACTCAATACATAAATTGACAAAATCCTAATTTAGCTAAAATGCCAACAATCTCATTGTGAGAATATACGTTATTCTAAATTAGCAACATTTTGAATTAGCGAAATTACAGGTTAGCTAAATTACCCTAAAATGGCATGCTAGCTAAAAAGACATGTTTTACAGTATATGATATATTACAACAAATTGGTTAAAGAGCGGTAGTCGTCACGCCACGCATGTGCGACATTTGTGTTTGTAAATTAGGCAATTAATATGTACATATTACAGCTAAATTGCCTAATATGAGTAGTACCAAGCTACTATGTACTGAGTAGAAATCTATTGTGTGGTTCTTGAGGTATCAATGGAAATGCTTACAATCGGTTGCATATTGCAAATTACATTTTCAAAGTACAAAGATTTTAAACACGAATTATTCAGGTCTATAGATTATCCCAGGCAACTATGTATTAATAAGGCACCATCAACATTTTATGAGTTGTTCTTGGAAAAAAAGACGTGCATACACGCAGACAACGATTTCCATTGTGTGCTTTGCACATGGGAGTCAAAAATAGTTTCTGACCACGCCAATCACGCCAATATATGATTCATATTAGAGGAACTTCATTATGCACAAGTTTGAATGGAGTAAAGTATCTCAATTTTGTTTCAATGCTTTAAAGAGTAATTTACCCTACTCAATTTATGTATGTCCTTTTCATAGGTAACCATGGCAACAACAATGCAGGCTGTCCAGCTTGATGAGCCAGGCACTTCAGATAAGCTGTATATTGGCACTGTTGCCATGCCAACATTGACAGCAAATGAAGTTTTAATAAAAGTTTTTGCAACAGCTATCAACAGAGCTGACTTATTGCAGGTAATGGGTCATCTCCAATTGTTGCAATCCTCGGGGGCGGACATCCGGGCAGAAACTCACAGAAAACAGTACCTTGCGATGATTGTTGAGAGTCCCCTGAACAGTGTAACAAGATTAGCACTACGTGTGTAACATATATGAATTTGGTTGTTCAGGATTACTTCAAAGTTGAGTTTGTGTTGTTTTCTTGAATTTTCACTGGCTCCACCGGCGTTCCACAGCAGCGCACACAAAGCCCATAGAAATACGTGGTACAGTGGTGCGCGTTTTAGCAACGTAGAACGTCGGTGACGTAGCTCCGCCCCCGAAGATAGGCACATAGCAGGTAAGGGGTCATCTCTAATTGTGGCAATAGTCACATTTCAGGTTAAGGGTCATCTCCAATTGTGGCAATAGACACATTGCAGTTGAGGGGTCATCTCCAATTGTGGCAATAGACACATTGCAGGTTAAGGGTCACCTTCAATTGTGGCAATAGACACATTGCAGGTTAAGGGTCATCTCCAATTGTGGCAATAGACACATTAAAGATATTCATCACATCAGTAGATGCACTCTCACCTGGCCACTAGCTATGTGACATTCTTGAAGATTCTACATTTCTGTCATCAATGTGCCAATCAAGTGCCCATCTTTACAATATATCCATGAATATGCAATGAAAAAAGCTATAACTGGTTATATAACTCATCTCTTACAGAGGAAAGGTCTGTATCCACCACCAAAGGGTGCCAGTAATATATTAGGCTTGGAGGCGGTTGGCATCATTGAAGACAAAGGAATAAATTGTTCTGATAAACTTAGCGTAGGTGATCGAGTACTTGCTCTACTACCAGGGGGAGGAAATGCAGAATATGTAACAGCACATGAGGGGCAGGTAGCTGTCATTCCATCTGGAATGTCTTTCACCACGGCTGCTGCTATACCAGAAGTATGGCTGACTGCATATCAACTGTTACATTTTGTTGGTAAGTTTCAACTAATACGTCATTGTACATATGTGTATCCAGCACATAAGAGCCAAACTTTTTTGGTGAGACAAATACTCAATTAGGACAAAGATAGTAGAGAAAACAGATATTAATATTACTTCTAACACATTTAGGTATATAGGGCTCATATCACTAATTAAAACTCCATAGACAACAATGTTAGCTTTTGGGTGAATTTCTCCAAAAAAAAAACTGGTTACAAAGATCAAAATATTGTTTGAATTTGTTGAAACTGAATTTTGGCAAGAAAAACTCCTACAATATGTAAGTGTCTCATCAAGAGTTACCCAGATTCACAGGTAACCGGTACATGTCAATAAACAAAACTACACACACAAATCTAACAGGTGACATAAGTGAACTATGTTCTAATACATCAGATTCCAAATAAAAAGTGGTGAAAGAAAACCCATTGGCTAACAACCATAATGGTTATAAATGCTGATAGACTATGAGACCAATATAGCATTTTATTACATGCTGTTCCCTTACTGTATTTCCAACATATTCTTAGCAGATAATGTATAAGGATTGTATACACTGTTGTTTTAATGTAAAGCTAGTATTTTATTGGAGTTGGAACTTAATTTTCGAAAAAATAATGTTGGAAATATTTTTTCCATTTTGAATTTACTGACCCAGTATTACACTCATTTAAATGCTGCTTTCATTAATGTTGAATTCATTAAACAAAAGAGAATAGAATAAATGGATAATAATAAATGTTTTCTCTTGTAGGTAAGTTACAGAAAGGCGAGCATGTATTAATACATGCTGGTGGTAGTGGTGTTGGAACTGCAGCAGTACAGTTAGTAAGACTTGCAGGTGGTGTTCCCATAGTTACAGCTGGCAGTGAAGACAAAATCAAAAAGGCAGTTTCTCTTGGAGCAGAAGTAGGATTCAATTACAAAGAAGGAAGCTTTGTAGAGAAGGTGTTGAAACAAACTAACAGTGAGTCGGTATCTTTAATGTAGCAACAGTAGATAATTGTTAATTTGCTATGATCTTACTGACCATGCATGTAAGTATAGAGTATTGTGCACTTGTATGCATCCTTTCCTCATCCGAACTCATTCAATTTAAAAAAAAATGTCATTATTCAACTCTATATGAGAGATCTTTAAGAATAATTGTTTCCATGATGTAAAAATATATATTACATGACAAGGATATATACATCTCTGAAGACTTGAATAATCAAAGAAAGCTTAGAAAGAACTCCCATGTGCTGAGAGTATTGGAGACACATTAAATATAATTTGAAATTACTTAGCTGAAAACTAATTATGCAAATCAGAAAATTAATATGACCAGATTTGAGTGTAAAACTAATGAGGTCTGCGCAATGTAACAGAAAATCTATGTCTCCAAGTTTAATTGAAATGTGATTAGAACCAAAAAATAATGAATTATTATGCTTATAGGGAATTAATATGAACAGATTTTTACCCCAAACTAATTAGGTTTGTACATTGTCCTAGAGCATCTTTGTACTAAGTTTCATTGAAATGGAATAATTAGTACCGTGAAAACTCCAAAATTTCGACCCCTCTAAAAATTCGGACGCCTATTTATTTGCCGGGTTTCGGTGTTTTATTTACCTCCAAATTTTAGACTCCACTAAAAATTGCCGACTCATTCTTATTCGAAAATTGCGACCAGTTTTAGTTTTCCCCCAAACAAAAAAAAAACCGATGTGAGCGTTCAAACGGGACCTTCCTCGAAGGCATGAATCCGGGTTTCTGATTGACTGAGAGATTTTTATTTTATTGGTAACGAAAATATATTCTAAATAAACGAAGTTTCAAATAAAAACGAACACAAAAATCTCGGCATGCTGCGTTTCTGAATTGTTGATTATTACGTACTCAGTAGTGATTATAATAATGTACACAAAATAAATTTGTTGAATGGTTATGAAATACAAATAAAAGTCAACTTAGTTTCATCGTAAGCGAATGATTCCGGTCTCGTATAAACGTTTGATGCTGTAGGATATCCGCCATGTTCTCTTAGGTCAAATAGGTCAAATCGCTAATTAACCAATCAAAAAGCTGGATGATGCCAACGTGTTCAAATTACCATAGCTTATTTAAATATGTTAATGTTATTGAACGCAATGCGGAAGAGATTGATGTTGTAGTACGATATTTTGGCTTGGATTTTGATGCGAAAACGGCATGATTTTTTTTAAATAAAAAAATTAGTTGTTTTTAAAAAATAAACTGGTCATCTGAAGAATAATTTAACATTGTTCACAGTGATAACAGCTCATTCTCGAAAGGAAGCTTACCCGCTCACGCTAGTCACGATAAAAATCATACACGTGTACTCTTGAATAGACAGACGTCAATGACTACGGTAAAACTTACTCTATTTTAGCCGGCAGGATTGATTGAAATGTCCGAAAAATGACGCCAAAATACACCTTAAAAGTCCCATTTTATTTTCTTAAGGTAGTGGGACTATTATTTGCATACTTGTTTTCATCTTCTAATTGTGACTAAATGACTATAAATAGACCCAGGAAAGTATATATTTTTAGAATCGCCAGACTTCAAGCTTTTCACAAGTGTATTTTGCATGCCCGTATCTGCATTCTACGACACGTTACTCAACCAAAAGTGAAAAATTACTTTTTCTGTAAAAAAAATAATTACGCATTTATGCTGGCGATAAGAAGTAATTTTTTCACTTTTCCTCGTTGTTCAATAGTCTGGTAAATTGAATGTGTCTGGTCAGTTTTTTTCAAGCAACGCGTTTTAAAAAATAGTGTGCTGAATTTCAATTACTGTTTTAGTCGCATTGCCCCCAACTCAAACCACAACTCGTTGGTAAATAATCGATGAAATAGTTTGTCTGGACACATTCAAGTTCCTCTCACTGTCACCTTAAAGCTGTGAAAATTTGGTGTTAATCCGATGATAATAAGTATACGTTATTTTTTGTTAAAGACCTTGTATTTTGAAAAACATAAACTCCTAGAAAACGTCCATGAAGTAACAGCAAAGATTTTCAAGCTTGTTTATCGGCACAATCAATTTGTTTTCCCATCAAGGTTTGTTTTAACATGTGTAGGGACATCCAAATGTGTAAGGCTATTGAAAACCAAAAAAATAAAGGAATGGGATAGCTATAATTGGATAAATTCGGCATATGAAAACACCAAAATCAATGATTTTTTTAGTGGCTGTGTGACCTTGTGTCTGACACATTCATATGCAAATGACTAATCTGTGAAACAAATAGGGGCGGAGACAAACCACTCAAATGTTTGGAAACACTAATTGTGTGTCAGATAGCTACTGATAACACATCCTAACATTGCTTTGTCTTGAGTTTATCTTTGAAACTTATAGGCACACAGATTAAACCTGTGTTGTTGATTTTGGAAAACACTACTGAGGCTGCCTTGCTTCCCTTCAGAAAATCTACATTTTAACCAACTTACATGACATTCTAGGTTACATTGACTTTATCAGATGAAAGTTTATAGTGCATTTCATCAATTAATAAATAAATGTGAAAATCGTAATTTTCAACACGTAATTTTCAAATAATAGTCTCGCTACCTTAAATCCCATTTTATTTTTTATTCCAAGGGCGAATTTACGGCAGAATTTGGTCCCTCAAATAAGGGACACGTGAGCTTTGATTCTAACCGGATACATTGCACTGGGTCGGGGAGATAGTTTGCTAAACTTCCATGTATCTTTTGTCCAATGGGTACCTGTACTTCGAACATTCGCAAGTTTTCCTAGGTAGTGCGAGACAGTTTTGTCTTTTGACCTATTAGTTTTGTGCTGACCTCTTCTCCGCGTCTTGATGTTTTGTTTTGCTTGTCATAATACTCACTGATTGATGACTTTGTTTAGATTTTGAGTTACAACTCGGCCACGACCTTTGCTTTTACCGTGAAACATGAGGAAGTTTACGTCAATTGACGGACATTGCATTTTTTAAAAACTAATGAAGCACACTGTCTATCATCCCCATTTTTTCATTTGCTGATTTCTATTCTGAAAAATTCGACCGTCCGAAAATGCACCTTAATTTTGACTCTAAAAACACGTCACATTTCTAACACCAATTATTTAAAACCGGTCGAAATTTTGGAGTTTTTACGGTACTTTAGATATCAGTGTGAAAGCTTAAAATTGGTTAATTATGCAAATTAGGTAATTAATATGTACAGATTGTAACCCACAATTATTCAGGTCTGTCTATTGTCCTACAGCATCCATGTACATTCATTGATATGTGATGTATAGTACCTGAGATATCAGTGTGAAAGTTGGTTAATTATGCAAATTAGGTGATAAATATGCACAAATATTTACCAGAAAATAATTGGGTCTGCATAATTCTAGATTCATTGAAATGTGATGATTAGTACTTTAGATATCAGTAGAAAAGCTGAAAATTAATTATGCAAATTAGGTAATTAATATGCACAATTATTTACCCTAAGACTAATCAGGTCTCTGCATAGTCCTAAAGGATCTATGTACCAAGTTTCATTGAAATGCGATGATTACTTGAGATACCCATGGAAAAGCTGAAAATTAACTAATTATGCAAATTAGGTGATTAATATGCACAAATATTTATCGAAAACAATCAATCTCTGCATAATCCTTGAGTATGTAAGTACCAAGTTTCATTGAAATGTAATGCTAACTACTTATATCAAATGCTGAAAAATAATTAATTATGCAAATTAGGTAATTAATATGTACTGATATTACCATAAAAACTATCAGGTCTGTGCAGTGTCGTATGACATCTATGTACCAAGTTTCATTAAAATGTGATGATTAGTACTTGAGATATCAGTGGAAAAACCGAAAATTGACTAATCATTATGCAAATTAGGTAATTAGTATCCACGGATTATTACCAAAAACTAATCAAAACCTAGCATTAGTTCAGAGCATCTATGTACCAAGTTTCATCAAAATCCAATGAGTGGTTGTTTAGATATCAGTGGAACAGTCATGGAACCACTAAAAAATAGCTAATTATCATGCAAATTAGGTAATTAATATGCACGGATTTTTACCAAAAATTAATCAAATCTGCGCATATGTTCAGAGCATCTATGTACCAAGTTTCATCAAAATCCAATGAGTGGTTCTTTAGATATCAGTGGAACAGTCATAGAACAGCTAAAAATTAGCTAATTATCATGCAAATTAGGTAATTAACGAGCATGGATTTTTACCAAAACCTAATCAAATCTGCGCATTGGCCCAGAGCATCTATGCACCAAGTTTCATCAAAAACCGATGTATGGTTCTTGAGATAGCAGTGGAGCAGTCAGACACACATACACACATACACACACACATACACACATACACACATACAGACACACTAACTGCAAAGACTCCCATTTTGTGCTTCGCACATGGGAGTCAAAAACTGCCCTTTTGCAGATAAAGGTGTGCAATTAGTTCTGGATTGTGTGGGTAGTGATTTCTGGGAATGGAATTCCGATTGCCTGGCTATTGAAGGAAGATGGGTTGTTTATGGTACTTTGAGTGGAGGAAATATCAATGGACCAATATTAAGGAAGATTTTATCAAAAAGACTGGTAGTGTCTGGGTCTACATTGAGAGTAAGGACGGAAGAAGTAAGTTCACTGCAGTCAACAATATCACTCTTGTTATTACAACGACAAATAAATACTGTATTTGCTCTATTAAATGCTAATATCCTGACAATAGAAATAACATGGTGTATGGCAGATTTGTTTTTGAAAAAAATGTTGATATTACTTTATGTGGCTGCTATTTCATTGAGCTTCTGTCCACAATTCTCAGGGGCGTAACGTTCTGTGTTGCTAAGACACGCATCACTGTACCATGTATTTCTATGGGCTTTGCAAAAGTCATCCTGAGCAACCAAATTGATACACACAATGGTAATCTTGTTACCTGTTCAAAGGTGTCAACAACTATTTCAAATTACCCTTTTCTGAGAGTTCCCTTGTTTT
The DNA here is from genome assembly GCF_978046115.1 of Saccoglossus kowalevskii. Lineage (NCBI taxonomy): Eukaryota > Metazoa > Hemichordata > Enteropneusta > Harrimaniidae > Saccoglossus > Saccoglossus kowalevskii. The sequence continues at coordinate 34,334,914 of NC_140651.1, forward strand.
CACCGTGATGGTTGTCAGGTGGTGAAAATGCCCGAATGTTCACCCCTGAGAATAAATTTTGATGGCAGCCAATCATATATGCCAGATATATAAATATATTATACCAGTATATTGATGGTGTTAATCCACTGATTTGATTGATAATGCACTGCTAAACCAAGTGGCCCTGGAACATGAATTGACTACAGGTTTAATAAGGAAATACATAAAACCGGTATTATTTGATTTTTAAGGAAATATAGTGGTTGAATTTTGGAAGAATATTGACAAAAATACTGAATTAAAAACATCTGAAAAGTTATATAACAATAATATTGCTTTTTGTTAATGGTGGGATCCAAGTTGTGAGCGGCAGTCGTTGGGTGATTGTCGTCTGCCACACAAACCTAAACCACCGTCCCTCAACACCGTGAGGTGCCTAAACGAACGCCAAAATGCTGTGTTCTCCGTGTTGTGACTTTGAGATGGATTGCAACCCTCCAACAAAGAAAACATGATCTTTAAGTACTAGATAAGATTGAGGGATTGAAGGACAAAAAAATGCAAAAAACTATGAGTCACAGTCAAAAATGTATGCCACCAATAACAACCGGTGTCCCGTAGCAGCGTTCGAATTCTAGCTGACAAAATTGCAGTGAAATTGCACTCGGGTAATTGCCATCTGTTTCAAAGAACACGGGACAACGCAGGATTCGATGATGACATATGGTATTGTAATTTTCCGTTATGGGTAAATAAATTACAGATGATGAAGGTAATTTCGAAAGCTGCAGATTTGTGCCGAGTGTACACCAACCATTGCATTAGAGCGACGACGTGCAAAGTCTTTCTTTCGATCGGAGTTGAGACAAGGCATATCATGTACGTGTCACAAAAACAATCTGATTCGAATCCGATTGTACACCATCAAACTTACCCCAGAACGACAAAACTTGTCAGTCATACTGTCACAAAACTTTGGTTATACCAAAAGTATCCAGGTCAGATGTTGGAACTGAGGTTGCCGTGCCGGTCGCCGTACATGATACACCGTGTCCCGCCGCATCTCAAATTTCGGTCGAACCAAGTACCGCTGAACGTCAAATATATAGTGATATTGATGTACAAATATATTTAAAGATTTTTGACTGTAAAATTTTACCAATATTGATGTATGGCAGTGAAGTTTGGGGTTTTGACAAAGGGGTAAATATTGAGGAAACACATCGCAAGTTTTGTAAATTTATTTTAAAAAATTTGCTTACAACCACAGCAAATCCTGTAATTTATGGAGAATTAGGCAGACTACCACTAATCCATTTGCGTTACATACGTATTATTAAATTTTGGTTGAAAATTTTAAAAATGCAAACACAGCGTTATGTTTACCAATGTTACCTTTTCCAGTATAAAGAAGCGGAAAACAACCGTAAATGTTGGGCTTTCCAAGTCAAAGAACTACTATTTTCGCACGGTTTTGGTTTTGTTTGGTTAAACCAAGGCGTGGAAGATAACTGTTCCTTTTTGTCTGTATTCACCCAAAGAGTTCATGATATGTACAAACAAACTTGGTTTACAGATCTCAACAATTATCCTAAACTTGATAAATACAGAGATTTTAAGATCGATTTTGGATGTGAAAAATATTTGCATTTAATTAAAGACAACAAGTTACGTTCTGCGCTATGTCAGCTTAGAACATCATCCCACAACCTTTGGGTTGAATCTGATCGTAAACTAAACATACCGAGGAATATGAGAATCTGTAAATTATGTAATTTAGGGTTAGTTGAGGATGAATACCATTTTTGCCTTGTATGTCCACGTTATGTAAATCTTAGAAAAAAATATTTACCTATATTTTATCTGTCAAATCAGACTTACGAAAAATTTCTTAGTTTATTGCAGTTTGACAACTTATCTGTACTTCAAATTTCAAAATTTGTATTCTACGTTTCTAAACACAGAGTCAATCTACTTAACCAGTTGTGACTAGTAGATTGAACAATTATTTAAAGGAATCCCTCTGTATTTATTTTTCTATTCTTTTTTTTTTTTTTTTTGATTTATTGTACCATAGGCCTGAGGCCATTGTACTGAATAAAATTCATATTCATTCATAAATTCATGTTCAAGGGCCATAATCATGATCTTTTAGTAGATGAAAGTAAACTCTTTTTTTACAAGTTTTATCGAATTGTCAATATACTGGTATAATAATAAAATAAAAGTTGGGTATACCACCTTATATTGCACGATTCACTCCATATATGCACTCGCCTGCGACTCGTGCATATATGTCGTGAATTGTGCAATATCTCGTGGTATACCCGCCCTTCGGCGGGGGGTTAGGACATAATATTAACTAGTCTGTAAACCAACCAATTTTCTTGACCTTTTAGTTTTTCTTTGATAGCTCATATACCAAATGAATGCTGTTATTTGATCTTACAGTATAAAACAGCTTTGGTGAAAGAGTTCAGTGAGAATGCCTTGCCATACTTTAATGTTGGAAGTACTCACCAACTGAAAACAGTTATAGATACAGTATTTCCACTGCAAGATATTGGCAGAGCACATCAGTATATGGAAGATAATAAAAACATTGGAAAAATTGTAATCCAAGTCAGAGATGAGAAACAGGAACCACCTCGCAGTGAATTATGATGAGACATTGATATTGAAATGTAACCATGTTGATATTGGGTTCTACTGTAATTTGAGATACTATTAATTATTAAATATGTACTTCATTTTTTTTTTGATTCGTCCCTGAAATTTCCACACCCCATATCATTTCAGGAGTATCGTTTTTTGAAACATGGAAGAAATAAACAATGTTTAGAAGTACGATATTTTTCCCTTGGGGTACATAAATATACTTGCCGAGTGAAATGAAATTTGAACAACAGTAATGATAATTTTAGGCACTTATTTTGACTAAAACTAATTTGCATATCACCCATGCAATGTTTTTGGTATTTTCGCAGTCGATATGCAAATGAACATATTATTTCACTCTTGAAAGTACGGCCACAGGATACACCGCATCACTCGTGAAAATAACTTCCATATGTAATAAAAACCACATGGAGGGTGTGGAATTTGATGATTTAGGCCTAGATGCCACATCTCCAATCGTAGGCTGATAACAGACTGAAAAAAATGATATATTGTGAATGATGGATACTTTTTCTTGCCCTGAGCTATTAAAAAAAAATCGCAGTTTTAAAAAACATTGTGTTTAAAAAACATTGTGTTCTATGGAATTGTTCTAAATATAGTCCATTTTCAACAATAAGTTTCTCAAAATATAAACACACACATGAATGCTTTTACATGGTGCCATGGGAAATACTTCCATGATTTTACATAATAAACCAAATGAACATTGTCACACAAAGATTTTCTGTTTGATAACCACAAGCCAAGACAAAATTGGATTTGAAACATTTCTAATTTGTTTTTCCTTCACATTTTATAGGACATCTCTTTTACTCATGTTACCACTGTGGAAAATTGCATATTTTCCAAGTTTAATAGTTAGTTTTGATCAAATCTGGAGATCACCATAAGGTACAATGTAGTATGTTGTATGAAATCTCATTTTGATCAATCCAGTGGTACTTGATTTATGATATTGATATTGAATTTATTGCATCCTTAGAAATAATTTCCATTGGTTGACAGCAATAAAATGTTAGTAATAAAGTACAATACATATAAAACTAAAGTAAAATGTCAGTTATTGTTATTTCTGATTTCAAATATTTTGTATAAGTATTCACCAACTTGTCTTATTAGTACTTCTTCTCTTGAACTCATAATATATTTAAATATCTGGTCATCACTTTTCAATTCTTCTGGAATACTGATATTATTAAATAGCTTTTGTCTTTCTGTTTGGTACCTAAGACATTCCATGAAGAAATGTTCTTCATTTTCAATTTTGATCTGGGAACATTGCTTACAGATTCTGTCTTCTAAAGGTATTTTGGGTTGGGTATGTCTACCCTTCTCAATTTCTAATACATGACTGCTTATTCTGAAACGAGTCAATAAGATTTTATGTTTCACATTACATAAAAGCAAATACGGTTCAAAAGTGTACGAGTCTTTAAACTTTATATACGTTCTCAGTTTTCTATTATCATTTGTTACACTCAACTTCCAGAACTCTACATACCTTTGTTGGATGTTGTTTCGTATGTTTTTTATTTTACTGTGTGGTAATTTTTGAGGTATGACAGACGAGGACAAGTTTGTAATATTTTCGGAGACCATGTTTTTTACTGATGTAAACCAATTTAAATTTTGTTGTTTTTGTTCTTCAAAGGCTTGTTTTGTAATATTACTGTCTGGTAAGGCACTAATATGATACCAGTATTTAATAAGATTTTCCTGAATATCTATAAGTAATGGGAATTTACCAAGTTCAGCTCTGCATGCTGCATTTGAGGAGAATTTACTCACACCTAGTATTTTTTTGCAGAATTTCAAATGTAACTGTTCAATTGGTGTTTTGTCCCATCTATTATTGTCTAGTATGTCATGTCCCCAAGTTGTTGATCCATATAACAAAATTGGTTTAATACATATCTGAAAAAGGTGCATAAATGTTCTACAGTCAGTCTCTCTTGGCATTGCTTTCAACAGTGCATACATTGCTGTAGTAGCTTTGTCTGCTAAACATTGTCTTGTTTCTTGGAACTTTCCATTTGATTGTAAAGTTATACCTAAATAAATATAAGAATTGACACAACTTATATTTTGTTCTTGGAATTGAAATAACTCTCTCTTTCTCATTGCTCCCTTTTTGAAAATCATAACTTTGGTTTTATTAAGATTTACCTGGAGTTTCCATTTGTGGCAGTATTCAGATAGTTTATTTAATGCATTTTGCAAACCTAATTGTGTTGTTGAAATCAATACTAGGTCATCTGCATAAAATAGAGAGTTAATTTTATAATTGTTTAATGTTACCTGGTTTACTGTGACACACAAGTGAGCAGTGATAAACTTCCAACATTTAATCTCAAATGTGATAGCTGAAACAGCAATAGCTGTAACTATTAATCTTTTTTTGACTCCCATGTGCGAAGCACAAAATGGGAGTCTTTGCAGTTAGTGTGTCTGTATGTGTGTATGTGTGTGTGTATGTGTGTCCGACTGTTCCACTGCTATCTCAAGAACCATTCATCGGTTTTTGATGAAACTTGGTACATAGATGCTCTGGGCCAATGCGCAGATTTGATTAGGTTTTGGTAAAAATCCATGCTCGTTAATTACCTAATTTGCATGATAATTAGCTAATTTTTAGCTGTTCTATGACTGTTCCACTGATATCTAAAGAACCACTCATTGGATTTTGATGAAACTTGGTACATAGATGCTCTGAACATATGCGCAGATTTGATTAGTTTTTGGTAAAAATACATGCATATTAATTACCTAATTTGCATGATAATTAGCTATTTTTTAGTGGTTCCATGACTGTTCCACTGATATCTAAACAACCACTCCTTGGATTTTGATGAAACTTGGTACATAGATGCTTTGAACTAATGCTAGGTTTTGATTAGTTTTTGGTAATAATCCGTGGATACTAATTACCCAATTTGCATAATGATTAGTCAATTTTCAGTTTTTCCACTGATATCTCAAGTACTAATCATCACATTTCAATGAAACTTGGTACATAGATGTCATATGACACTGCACAGACCTGATAGTTTTTATGGTAATATCAGTACATATAATTACTTATTTGCATAATTAATTAATTTTCAGCTTTTGATATAAGTAGTGAGCATTACATTTCAATGAAACTTGGTACTTATATACTCAAGGACTATGCAGAGATTGTTTCGGATAAATATTTGTGCATATTAATCACCTAATTTGTTAATTTTCAGCTTTTCCATGGGTATCTCAAGTAATCATCGCATTTCAATGAAACTTGGTACATAGATCCTTTAGGACTATGCAGAGACCTGATTAGTTTCAGGGTAAATAATTGTGCGTATTAATTACCTAATTTGCATAATTAATTTTCAGCTTTTCTACTGATATCTAAAGTACTAATCATCACATTTCAATGAATCTAGAATTATGCAGAGACCCAATTAGTTTTCGGTAAATATTTATGCATATTAATCACCTAATTTGCATAATTAACCAATTTCCAACTTTCACACTGATATCTCAGGTACTAATCATCACATATCAATGAATGTTTGTACATGGATGCTGTAGGACAATAGACAGACCTGGATAATTGTGGGTTAAAATCAGTACATATTAATTACCCAATTTGCATAATTAACCAATTTTAAGCTTTCACACTGATATCTAAAGTACTAATTATTCCATTTTAATGAAACTTAGTACAAAGTACAAACCTAATTAGTTTGGGGTAAAAATCTGTTCATATTAATTCCCTAATTAGCGTAATATTTCATAATTTTTTGGTTCTAATCACATTTCAATTAAACTTGGTACATAGATTTTCTGTTACATTGCGCATACCTCATTAGTTTTACACTCAAATCTGTTCATATTCATTTTCTGATTTGCATAATTAGTTTTCAGCTAAGTAATTTCAAATTATATTTAATGTGTCTCCAATACTCTCAGCACATGGGAGTTCTTTCTAAGCTTTCTTTGATTTTTTATTAGCTCCGCTGTTGACTTTGTTGAGCGGAGCTTATCATATGAGTGATTGTCCATTGTCGTCGTCCGTGTCAATGTTTTACTTTTTCGACTTCTTGAAAACTACAAGCCTGAATGCTTTGATACTTGGTGTATATGTACCATGGGTGGACCTCTCTATGATTTGTTCATTTTGTAATGATATCTTTAATTCTCTAATTTTGGTGAATATTTTTGTCATTTTTGGTAAAAAGTGATATTTTCGACTTCTTGTTAAAAACCACAAGTCCAATTGCTTTGATATTACATATATAGGTACTACATGGGGGAACTCTCTCAGATTTGTTCATTTCGTGATGATATCTTTAATTCTCTAATTTTAGTGAATATTTTTTTAATTTTTGGTAAAAAGTGATATTTTCGACTTCTTGTTAAAAATTGCAAGTCTGATTGCTTTGATACTATACATATTATTCATTTTCTAATGATATCTTCAGTTCTTTAATTGAAATGTGCATTGCTAACAGCAGAGCTATTTCAGCCGAGAGGCTGCTTGTTTTCAGTCCCCGTTCGGACGCAGTCCGAAAACGGGGACTTATGTTTTGACCCCTGTGTGTGCCTCTGGACCTGTATCTTAGAAATGCCTGGACCAATCACAATCAAACTTCACATGTACATCATACATGATATTATACATATGCATGTTTCATGATCTGATTCAAGATGGCCGAACGGCGGCCATTTTTGTGCTAAAAAATCATCAAAATCAAGCATTTCCCAGCTGTTTACAGATGGATTTTGTTCAAACCTTGTATATACGTTGGACATTATAGGACCTTGATGCACATCATTTTGTTTTTCAGATACATGAAAGATGCAAAATATACAGACATATCGGTTTGACGATCCTATTCAAAATGGCTGAAGAATGGTGGCCATTTTTGTGCTAAAAAAATCATCAAATATCAAGCATTTCTGATGGATTTTGTTCAAACTTGGTACATACATTATGGGTTCCTGATGCACTTCATTTAATTTTTCAGATCGGATTTAAAATGGTCGACTGATGGCCATTATGTATTAATGAATGCAGTTCTAGTGCCATATCTGTGACATTGCTTTGACTGATTATGTTAAAATTTTATATATTCACACTACACATGTATTCAAAATGGCTGATTTTGTTTTAATTAATGCTGTTCTAGAGCAATATCTCTCAATACTCGTTTGACGATCAGATACAAATGTCAATCATTTTAATGTTAAACAAACATCATAATCATATTTCTGACATGTTTATGTTCCAGCTATATTACTATATACAAAACTATATCTTAAATTCGATAACTAACGGGGACTGTGCCATGCATGGCTTGTTATTTTTAATAAACATTTTTTCTGTCATTAATGTAAAAGCATAGCGTATACACTATATACAAATGTTGTACATTAAATAAAAAGTGAACAAAAATGGTTGTGATGTTGCGTACAGTTCTCTCGACGGTGCTTTCTATTGAAGTCCAGTGAATCTCGGGGCTTACATTACAAGACTAAACTTACCCAGGGTCATAAGCAAAATGTCAAATACGTCTCATTTCTTGTGAGCCTAAGCCTCTGATGGTCTCTCACTGAGGATTTTTGGGCATCATACAACGTAATTTTTTACATCCCCATCATGTTGATAACTTGACTCTTAGTTTTCACATCAAATTTGACATAACATTAGCCTTGTGTATAGGCACTTTACCCATGCATTAATGTCTAAAATAACATTTGGTCATCTATACAAAAAAATGTAAATGATTTGAATATCCATCTTCATTTCTACTGTAATCTTTGTTGCAAGACTGTTGTGCTGATAGAGGGCAGTGTTTAGATTGACTGGGAGCTTGTCTCTGGAGGTTTGTATACATAAGGTAAAGTTAAATTGTTTTAAGAAATTAATGCCATTTTTAATAATAGCAGAGCTAAAAGATTAAGAAATACAGTGTTTTGAACTAGTTGCTACATGTTGTCATGGTAATGGTTGCTAGGAACACGCCCACCTTACACCGCTCATCGATGTTGTTGCCCTTTGTTTGGTAGTATATAACTATCACTAGAGGGTCTATGATTAGACAATAAACAAAATGGTGAACTACTAGGTATATTAGTGAAGAATAGAATTTTGAAAGTAACAGTCAGTGACAGCAACCAACCCTGTGTTGTCCTTACAAAGTTTAAATCGCGGTAGTCGTTGCGCTGCGCATGTGCCACATTTGTGTTAATAAACATTGATTTTCCCACAATCCAATGCGCTCTTCAAATGGAAATCACAAGTATGAGGTTTGACCTGGGCGCGACTTGCACAGATTACTGACGGTGACTTCTTCGATGCCTTCCAATAACATGAAAATTATGTAATTAAAGCTTGGAAACGTCTCAGTTCGTATTCGTTGATCTGCGCAACAGTCAAAGTCGCCATCTTTGTTTATATGAGACCCATATATCTCGCACATGCGCAGCGCTACGACTACCGCGCTTTAAACGGCGTGATATTTTATATGTGTTGCATACATTACTACAAGTCCCATATCGAACAGGAAGTGACACAAGATATTGTACTATTACACACACTGTTTTGGGCTAATAAATATAAAATAAATGTGGTGAAATTTTGGTTATTCATTGTAGCAAAGCTGATTTATTTCAACAATCCAGTTGTTCCAATTCATACAAAAGTCAAATAGAAACAATTAGAAAATTCAAGAAATGTTAAAATGAGATTTGGACAGAAATTTGACTGGTATAATATTTCATACAATTCACAATAAATTGTTACACAAATCATATGAATACAGAAAATTATCTACAAAAAATATTATTAACAGAGCTTTGAAGTGAAAGTAGAATATCCCTATCTGTAGTCATTTTTGTGCATGCATCACATACTGAAAACCATGCAACCATAGAGGCCTTACAATAAACCCATGCTGACTCCGAAAACAAGTATGGTGGACCCTTCTATGAATTAATTCGATATGATCACTCTCAATCACTATAACACTAGTCTAGAAAGAATTAGAATGTGATCCCATTAGTTCTAAGTGGCAAGACAATTAGTATGTTTAGTACATCATATCAGGAATTAATAAATTATAAATTATACATGCTCCTAGTAAGCTTCAAAGACGGAAACACACTCAACATTATCGATGATCTAAATCAGCTGTTTGCAAAGTGAACATATCAACAGAAGTTTGCTGGGAACATGTTTATTTTTGTGTTTGCTAGCAATTGGATTTGGTGATGTTAAATTGTTTAACATGGGAGGAGACATTCATATTTTGAGTTGAAAGCAAACTGCTTGGGATACCAAGTGATGTGATTTGTGCTGTGATTAGCAGTAGTTAGTGTAACGGCAATGAACACAGGCAGAAATCAGCCTGGTACACTACATGACATCCTACCATTTGTTTTACTACGGATATTGGTTGTGAATTGTAAACAAAGGTAATTATATAAAGTTGATGAAAAGAAGACAAGGTATATATTATTTTGCTCATGTGCTGTGGATGTGTATTTGCATTATGATAATTAGTGTTCAGTTTATAAAGCATAAAGTATTGCATGCTTATTGCATATTAGTGTTATTTATAGCCATGGTAGCATTAGCCACACTTCAGAAGGGTTCACACACAGTTCGAAAAGCAATAAACATGCATTGATTGATTCATGACACAAGGGGTCAGTAAGGCCTGATAGTAGCTGAGAGACCACGCAGTGCCCAACGCTGTGCGGGTACACTGTCATGACGGACATCCATGACCATTACAGGTTCACGGGGACATATCCGTGACGGGTATACTGGGCATGCATAAGTCTCAGCTGCTTTCTGTGGGTCATTTAGTGCAGGTTTTTCACTCTGAGGCATGCACAAGATATGGACAATAGGTAGAGGGGTTGGACCATGTTTTGGTGGGGTGTCATGTAGTTCACCGGTTGTTTTCTCCCATGTACAGCCCCACATGAAGATTCCATGTACAAATACACCTTCTTGGGGAGGGTCTCTCACCTAGGTAAAATAAGAAGTAAATGATATATTATTAATACAGTATTACATGCAGTACATATGAAAATACATCAAAACTTCCCATGGTCCATACTGAATCTGTAGCAACAACCACTATGTTACCAGTAACTGAATCTGATATACTTACATGATCTTTATCCCTTGCTGTGATTTCAGTTTGGAATACGAATGGTTCCACCTGGCTAGTCTGCGAGCCATATATTCGCATAGCTTCTTGTTTAATCATAGCCAGTAATGCTCTTGGGTAGAAAAATGCACCAAGCCAGAATGCAGGGAACTTATCCCGTCCCTGCAAAATAAATAAAATTAAATGTAATAAATAACTGCAGTAACAGTAAATCTGTTATGATAGAGCAATTTGAATATGCCATATTTGATAATCATGCACCATTTTTATGTTGACATGTTTTCATGTAGACTTTCAAATAAATTAGTTTGATAAAAAAAATAATGAGCTTGTTTGGAATTGAACAGTCAATTGTATATGGATATTGAGAACACAACAGACATAAGAAAAAAGATATCATCTGATTTCTATTATGTTGACTTACCAAGACCAATATTCTTTCAAAATGTTGACACCTTTGTTGCAGGTCAGCAAACCAGGATGCCAGTTGCCAGTTTGATGGTGGGGCTGAGTCACCAGCCAGTTTACGCCAAGCCTCAGGTACACGTTGATTGTATAGATCATCTGCTATGGACAGTAACTTCTCTGATAATCTATCCCCAAACAATCCAACTGGATTCTCTGTTATTTGTTTTAGTGTCTAACGAAATAAAAGAGTTTATTTGATGTTTTTATAAAGATTCAATATTAGTACATGACATTTCGTTATTATACTGCCAGATGTATGCCTCTAAAATCTATACTTCAGTTTTTTGTATTTACCTGTAAGGACAGTCTTATACCTAACCCAGTTTTACATGCTTACCTGTAACGACAGTCTGATACCTAACCCAGTTCTACATGCTTACCTGTAAGGACAGTCTTATACCTAACCCAGTTTTACATGCTTACCTGTAACGACAGTCTGATACCTAACCCAGTTTTACATGCTTACCTGTAAGGACAGTCTGATACCTAACCCAGTTCTACATGCTTACCTGTAAGGACAGTCTTATACCTAACCCAGTTTTACATGCTTACCTGTAACGACAGTCTGATACCTAACCCAGTTTTACATGCTTACCTGTAAGGACAGTCTGATACCTAACCCAGTTCTACATGCTTACCTGTAAGGACAGTCTGATACCTAACCAAGTTCTACATGCTTACCTGTAAGGACAGTCTGATACCTAACCCAGTTCTACATGCTTACCTGTAAGGACAGTCTGATACCTAACCAAGTTCTACATGCTTACCTGTAAAGACAGTCTGATGCCTAACCCAGTTCTACATGCTTACCTGTAAAGACAGTCTGATGCCTAACCAAGTTCTACATGCTTACCTGTAGAGACAGTCTGATACCTAACCCAGTTCTACATGCTTACCTGTAAAGACAGTCTGATACCTAACCCAGTTCTACATGCTTACCTGTAAGGACAGTCTGATTTCTGCAAGCAGATTTATCATCATATCTATTTCTCTCAACATAAATCGATTGAATGGAGTGTCACCACCAATCTTCTTAACTCTCTCAGCAATGTAATCCTGAATAGTACAATAAATTATGCATACTATTAAATCATTTTTGAAACAAGCCATGCATGGCACAGTCCCTGTTAGTTAACGAATTTAAGATTCATTGAAGCTGGTTTGGTGGAGACTAATGCTTTTACAGAGCTTAGTCAGCTTGGTCAAAAAAACGTCAAACTCAATTCTTTAGAAACTGTTAGTTTTCTTGTTTGTATATGCCATCATTTCTCATGATATGTTGCAGAGAAGAACAGTTAATGTTAACTACATGCAAGCAGTTGTATGATTCACCAGACTTGTACTGTCTAATAAATTCTCTGATGCCACTTACCCTGTTCCACCCCCTGGGTAGTTTAGGAAGCAATGTATGACAAATCTCCCAGATTTCTGTATCTTTTCTATTCTTTGCTGCTATGAAGCTAGCACTGGCATAAACACCCTGGTTGGCCACATCCACAGCCATTGTTGAGGCAACTGATGTAACATTAACTAAAGACGGACCTGAAAAGTAATGAGGAACCCAGTCAAATACCAATATGCAATTATCCTTTGTATAAGTGCCATCTGAACTGATATAGCTACATCTAAGAAAATATAGTGATAAATTCACTGATTTATTACTGTCATAACAACAGTGACATCAATGCATCTTTTAGGATTAAAGAGAACAGACACATACATTTAACATTTGATGTAACATTTATCAAAATCTGCTGAGAAGTTTTTGAAATTTTGCTTACACAGATTGAAATGAGACAATATGCAAATTAGCTACTTAATATGCACGGACACTGTTCCAAAATCAATCATGTCTGCACATTATCCCACAGTACCTAAGTACCAAATTTGATCAAAATTCGCTCAGGAGGTTTTGAAGCTTTTGCACACACAGACAGACAGACAGACAGACAGACACACCAAATTCATTATCACATCATTCATTATCATCACATACACAGGAGCTAAAAACCAAATCAGTCAGATTACCTGCAGTGTTTCACCTAGATTATTTTTGCCACTCAATGAAATGATTTCTTACCTGTCTGAGGTGTTGGCGGTCTCTCTATCAATGCATGACTTAAAGTAGGAGTCTCTGGCATGGCATCTATGATAGCATTAAGTCTTGTAAACACATACTGATCATCACCTAAATTGGTCTGCAAGTCAAATTATTAGTATATATTACTACATAGTCAGGCTGATACATACACTGTGTACCAGGGTCTCTGTCCCATCACCAAATATTGATTCCCCTGTCAAATGTTATTCTGTTATTATTAGAAGGATAGCAGCTGGAAATGAAAGGTATTAAGCATCGATGGGTCAGTCCATTACAGTGAAAAAGTGGACTGTGAACAGTCAAATAAAGTTCTCTTATTATAAAGCATGGTGTGTTTAAAAATGAGCATACATCAGCAGATGTGAGATTCATTGTGCAGCAAAGCAATAACATTAAAAAACACTGAAGTAATATGTCTAACAATAAAGTTAAAAACCAATATAAATTAATGGGTATGTGTTGCAATCATTATATTATTTCTACTATTAACAACTATATAATAAGTAAGTTAGAAAATAAAAAAGTTGCATTGTCTGATCAAAGTAAAATGACCTTGTCTACCACATTACAGTAACACCTCTATGCCTTACCATAGGTTTTCCTTCATCCTTTTAACCATCATAACATAAATGAAATTTACAACAACAAAAATAGTCAAAAAGAATGACAAGGTTAGAACAAAATATGAATAATTTTTTCATAAATGAATTTGATATCAGGGTGTGGAATGTTTTATTTGACTGAATGAAAAAGGTTTTTAATATCTCTTTGAAATAAAGCACAAGTGGGCAGGAATGGAAATATAAAATGCATTTTTATAGCAACTTTAAAATCCACATAACAGAAACAAGTCTGGGATTCCACATAATATAAGGGAAACTGGAAAAAAACATGGCAATCACTTGAACCCAAGTTAGTTGTTAGAAAGAATTATTGCAATGATAGTTGCAGTTACACACATTGTCTTATGAAATACAAGATGTTATTACTGGATTTTATTTTTCACAGTTGAGAAACAATGATCTATTAAAGCAATCAAACATGTTAGCAAATGTTAAAAATTACCATGTGAATTAATTACATTGCAATGATTTGAATTAATTGATCAAATAATTGGAATATTTCAGTCAGATGATTGGAATGGGTCAATTAGATGGTTTATTTATTAATTTGGAAAAAACAACAAATCATTTCATGACATACTGCTATATTGTGATAAAAATGCTTGTGTTTTTCTTTCAACTGTTTCCCACTGAAAGGACCCCATTCTCCCAAATCAATCAATCAATTGATTAGATAATTTGAGTTAAATGGGATTAAATGGTTTAGTAAGCATTTTTCAAATCTAGCTTTTCCCACCTTCAGCGACCCATCCCTATTTTAATTGTATATACTTCTCTTCAGGACACAGTTATCTGAAGGTTCAGGTAAGGGTTCAGTTAGGACTATGGTGGGGGTGGGTGCTTAAGGAACGCTTTCGGGTAGTTTTAATGTGCTGATCCGATAAAATATATATTTTTACTTTTCATTTTCATGATTTGATGACTTATTGGTGTTCATGAGGACAGCATTTTAGAAAAGTCGCTGTGACTTTCTGTTTTATAAGGACCTTAGTGAAATTTTCATTGTTACAAAATTTTGTGATTTTGAGACTCACAAAAAATTTTCTCTCAATGTTTCCATTCAACCTCTAACAATAAGTTAGTTAACTAACTAGACTTAACACCTTTCTTGATAGGTCGATGAAGATTAGAGATTAGGCTTTGTTAACCAATGTGTGAGGGGAGGAGAAGATTAGAAAAATAGCATCCACTCATTCTGGGTCTGCACCAAGAAAATGGTCCATTTTCTTGTCAATATAGTATTAAATGATTCAGGTTTGAGAATGGATATGCTAGTGGGACGGTGGGCAGGGGCAGGGAGGTTTTGTGGTTAGCAGTATGACTGAAATGGGTTCTGGTTATATATGTAGACATTTTTCATCAGAAAACAATACAATTGCATGGAAATACACATCAAGGTATTGGTAGAAATAGCAGTATATTGTGTCTTACCTCCATTGAAAAGTGTATACTGCAAGCTTCTGGTACATCTAGTGCATGATTTGGTAGATTCTCCAAAGCTTGTAACAGATTGGCAACACGGATGTTTGGATTGAAGAATGCAGCTGGGATCTTGTATTTCACTGGTGGGATCAATGTAGAATATAACAAAATAGAATTTTTATTGCTATTAAATTCTGAAGACATAAAAAATAAGCAACACTGACAATACAGGAAGAGAATAAAACATATGCAGTCAGAGTCACGTATAGAAATAATTAAACTGTTTCAAAGGCTTAAGTTTATCAAATGTAGAAGAGGTTTGTAGTATTTCAGGACTGTATAAACTCTGTGTCCCATCATGTGACATGAATGCAACAATTTATATATCTGGATATATAAAGACAAAAACTGTTATCTTAATGCTGGATATAACCTGTTTACCACCGGTTCCCTCCTTTCATCACAAATTTACAAAATAGTCTTTGAGACAAAAATAGCCAAATTTTTTGAGTAAAAAGTGATAATTGACTGTTAGCTGGCTCCAAAATTAGGGTTCATTTCTAGAAATATTGAAGAATATAAGAACAAAATGCAGAAAATTTGGACAAGAAATCTGGTGGTGGAAGTAACAAAGCTTGAAAACATCTTGTAAGTACTGCACGTACAAGTACTTTCTTACATAACAATGACATAAAATACAACTAGTAGTATGTTGCATTGGTGTAGAATAGGAGTACTGTAAAATCTGTATTAGAAGCCGCATTCCTAATAAAAGCCATAATCATTCTTTTTGAACTAAATATTCACTATTTCTCATATGTGTGGATACTCTGATAGAAGCCGCATCACCTTTGTTGTATTGTACTATTTTAATAGAAGTTATGGCTTCTAATACAGATTATACAGTACATGTGATCTTAGACAAATTATTTTGCATTTTGGAATTGTTATCAAAAACTCTTAATATTAACCTCAACTTATATCTTCAGAACCGTACAAATGTAACATGTGACATGATTAGACAGCATTCAAAATACAGACTGTATACTTACATTTAGTAGCCTCAAATTCTCTCTTAACAGCATTAGGTCCAACCCAGTATTCAATTAAAGCTGCTAAACTGACTTGATCAAAATCATCCATGATATGACTACCATAGGTGATTTCAGTAAGTAGATATCTGATACCTAGCCAAGAAACACCTCTCAAACCCTCCCCGTCTGGTAATGGTGTATCCTTGAATGCTACTGCTGCAATCATTAAACCTTCCTATGATTTGTAAACAGAAAACAATGTCACATATATGTCAGTTCAATAGAAATCTAAATAATTGGGACTTCTTTATTTTAAAAGAGCTCTAGTTAGTCTGTCTGCTAATCTGGTACATTATTCAAAATTCAAAAAAGACTGCTATATCACAGTCCCTCTATGGCTATATGTATGTACAAAAAACAGACAGCAGAAAAAAATAAAAAAGTAAAATACCTTCCTGTCAGTATTACTAGTGGACATCATAATTAGACACACCTTCTCAAAGTATTCTGGACTAGTGACTCAGACTGAGATATTTAAATGCAAATTGCCATCAAGATCTTCTTGAGAGCATGAACAAGATCCACAAGATTTGTTTTCGTCACTAAAATAAAATAGTGTTATGTTCTCTCTTGTTATTGCATGTAGTGCTTCAAATACCATAGTTACACATGTCAAGGGAAACAGTGGACATGATGAGGAATAGGACACTACTTGAGGTGCAAAGTCTTGTGGTTTTATCACTCAACAAATTCTTGATGGCTATTTGCGTCAAAGGTCAAAACAAGTATCGTACTCACAAAAAGTTCAGTACTTCCAAAATCCATACTATAAGGTCTATTCCAGCCAGCATGTCCAAACCTTGCCCTGAGTCTGATAGCACCATGTAATAGACACAAGTTGTGAATCATGGGAGGCCACTCAGTACGTGTACTTGACTTCAATGTCTCAGCATCAAGCACACAAAGTGCACGAATCATATTATCCTTCATGACCTGTCAAAATAGCACAACAAATATCAGAATGTACAGAGAGTTATATGTTAACTAAAGAGAAACTACATTTCCAAATTAAACAAAGAATTTTGTACCTAATAGTTTACACACTGTGAAATGTTCCATTCTTGTCGTGTATTTAGATGAACACTGTTCAATTTACTTGCTAGCATTTACTGATCATTTACAATCACACACACACACAAAGTGTCAAATTACTAATTTACTGGATGTTACTACAAGGTGAATATAACATGATATACTGTGACATACTGAGAATAATTGTAACAGTAACAGAGAATCTTGCACTTAACAAATATGAAAAGGTCACATCTAAACTATACCAGGTTTTATTATTGTCACAATATCAAAAACCATACAAAATAGATTTTGACTTTTGGTCAACGAGCAGGTAAGCATACTATAAAATATTCACAATATACAGACAAGAAAAGAAGCTTCTAATCCAGAGAGTTGTATTAAAGGTGACCCACTTATGGCCATAATAAATCAATACTTGTATACCTACATCTACACCTAGACTGGTCCAGTCATGGAATTTTATTGTTTTCTCAAAAAATGAGTTTGTTGAATCTCTCACATTGATGCGAAATTTCCACGACTGGTCTGTTCTTGTCATGCCCTCTGTAGTTGTCACCACGCTTTTAAGGTGATAAATATGCTAATGAGTTATATGTAATGCAACTTTTGATCTGACATGTTCTACAACGCAACTATATATGTGACATGACGTGTAGAACTCTTTGCACAAGTGCACATTCACTTTCTACTTTTTGAAGTTACATTCCTGGGTTCCATAACATCACTACATATCATGAATAATTAATAGCAATGAATACGCCTCACAATAGACCAGTTGTTATAATTTTGTGTCGAACCATGGCTTGAAACAATTATTATAAAATGTTTAAAGGGGAACCGCTCAATCCCATGGACTGCACCAAAGAATCATGGGACACTATTGTTTATGTTGTTTACAATGTTAATCTATCTTTTGTTATCCATTGTTATTTTAATCCAGAAAGTAAATTTGTTGTGAGATTAGGCTTAACTAGAAGGTGCCCCTTTAACTTCAATTACTTGTCTAACAATGTCTACCAGTTCTTATTCACAGAATAAATGGTCATACAGTTCTCATTTGTGGTAAGCTCTGCAATAATTGACTACACCATTTTCAACTGGTTACAGAATTTTCTTTGACAAAAACCGGTTGGCAATTAAAAATGTAGTATGGAGAACTTTGAATTTTTGTGTATGTTTTAGTTTAGCGGATAGAGATTTATAAGTTTATCTCAAATTGAATAATTATGAATGAAGGTAATATAGAGGTCAAGTTCAAATTATATTTATCATGAAGCAATCTGTGAATATAAACACATCATATCACCATGCATGACAGTGCAAGACAAGAAGACAAAAAAATTGCTTTAAAAAAACTCAATATTTAGGTGGTTTGTGGGAGAGGTAGCATTCTACACCTGATTGGTTGGCACTGCACAATGGTCACTTACAGATGCAAAAGGATTAGAAAGCTTCCTCTGTCTTGGACGGAGAAATGCTCTTAAGAATACCTATGTGAAGAAAATGTCTGCATAGTGTTATGATGGGTTCGGGTTGTAACC
This sequence comes from Saccoglossus kowalevskii, assembly GCF_978046115.1. Taxonomy (NCBI): domain Eukaryota; kingdom Metazoa; phylum Hemichordata; class Enteropneusta; family Harrimaniidae; genus Saccoglossus; species Saccoglossus kowalevskii. Next base: position 34,354,027 of record NC_140651.1, read on the forward strand.
AAATAGTGGTGTATGCAAAATCTGAATACATTACTACCGGTAGCGAATGGATAAAGTGAACCTTGCATGAAATCAGACTTATAGCTATTACCGGTAATTCTTAGCAACATTTATACTAAACTTAAAGTACCGCAAGGTAATGCAAAGAAGGTTCCAAATTGTTTTTTATATTTTTGATGAAAAAAAAAAATATATACTATAGATAAATGTTCTTTCACAAAGTTGTCTTTTTTCTATAAAGTAAATTAACAGGAGCCAGATTTTGTGTGAGCGCATTATAATGTTCACAACAATCACTGACAGTGTCAGCTGGAAAAACAAATAAAAATAAAACCTTGATTTGATTTATTTTTTTGACACTTTCAATATAGGATTTAAAACAAAAACCCATTGTAACCATTACTTTGTGAGAAGGATCACAAGTTGTCACGTGTCTTGAAATAAAAGTCATCAATTTAACAACTAGTACAAAATATTAAATTAGCAACATTACGATTCAATACAAGTAAAACATACACACACAGAAACCATATAGTACCACAGAACATTTATTAAATTGTACATTGTGTACAGAACACTGTTAAACCTTAGGAAACTTAACATGATCAAAAGTTAAAACTTTAAAATAATAAATAAAATAATTTTCATAAGAAGCATTTCAGGACCATGTTCCACCAATATTTTCATAACAACAATTGATGTTTGTTTGAAGTCCACATAAGTTTAATTTATCATTATAGTGACTGACATTTTGGTGCATTCATTTCAAATATTATTATCCACTGACTATTACTCTATTTTATACAACAGATTCCTCTACTTAAGTCTTTTCACGTAACTCTGGTAAAGTCGTTTGCAAGGATCATTTATTATCTGTGAAATCTACCCACCACACTTTTGGAATAAATCAATCATATATAGAACCAGAATACATGTAGAATGTTTACTGCACAAGATATTCTACTGTTTTGCTAATTCATCTAGCATTGTAAACAAAGTTCTATGCATTCTTTCATAGCATAGGATATCAAAATATTTTATTTTATTGTTTGAGCCTAAGGTGGTAAATTTCCCTTCAAGCTTGATAACCCAGATTTTATTTCTTTATATAGCATCCATTTTTAAGCACACACAACAAAATGGTTTACAAAGCACTTCCAAGTGTTCTGATTATAGTAAGTTTTTTCTAAAAAGAATTGGATTGAAAATGTCTGGTTTTTACATGGAATTACTCTATTGGTAAATTAACAATCTTGAAATGTTTTACTATTGTAAATTTTAACAATAACATAACTCTAATATAGATCACAAAAACACACATGTCATAATATAAAGTAAATGTCATGCAATCTAATCTATGACAACATGCATAATATAACACAGCAACAATTGACATGCCAGAACACAGCAACAACCGACATGGCAGAGACATGCCAGACTTACTTTCAGATTTTCAGTGTCTAATAACAAGGACATGGAATAGATCATAGAGTCTTTCAATTTCTAGAAAGAAGCAAGCAATGTGGACAACAACAATCACAACATACATTGACAAACATGTAAAGTGCTTATCTTTCATTTACTTTTAGATCAAAAAAAAAAAAATAGCATAAAAAATAACTTTCAGTGCTTGTTCTTCCTGGATTTGGCTGAGATTCATACAAACATGTAGAAGTAGCTAGTAAATTAAATATACTTTTTATTTTGATGTGAGAAATTGATTCAGCTGACATGCAAGAGCTAAAATCTTTATTTCTGAATTCAAGTAACATGAAAGTTACCCAAAACACAGAATAAGACATGCATTACTAGACACCATACATAGTTTACGATTACATAGAAAGTGGATTCCTTGTTAAACACATATATATAATTCTAACATTTAGTGCTAGGCTATTACTGTAAACAGTCAAACTAAATACTAGTAGTTCAAATCAATGTGACATGTTTTTATAGTTTTTTAACATATTATGTTTATTTTCACATAAAGTTTAATTATGCAATGACCATACACTCAGTTTAAATAGGTGAGATTATGAAGTGCAGGGTTGGAAATCTAAGTTCTTAGATGCACATTGATTTGGTGTCTGATATTGCTTTCATAATGTGTAGGATAATATTAGAAGTTTTGATATTGAGTTATGAGTGCCATCAGAATACTGTAGTTCAAGCCATGCTATAGTGATCTCCCATATACTGGAGGACAAGTGATAAAACAATGAATTTTTATTAACCATAGTCCTTTCATAAAATACACCATATATTTTATGAATATATAAACCATATAACATACATGTATTGACAATTAAAAGAAAATCATACGCTGTATTCAAAGAATTGTGCACCGGAATATAGCAATAACGAGATGAGCGGATGAAAATATGAGGGTTATAGTCAGTCTGTTATTTTGTAAATTTTCTACCACGAGAAGACAGGTTTTTTGAAATTTAGTCTCTCAAATTTAGAGTGCCTATGTAAAATGACAGATGAACATTTGGCTGGCTAAGAACCTGCTGTCAAATGAGAGATGTGTGTTGGCATACCACAATTAGGGTTGGATTGCAAACAAGATAAGAAAAGTTGATTTACTAATTGTCAGCAATCACAGGTATACAGAAATGTTAGAATATTATAGAGTAAAGGAAGGATAGACATATTTCAGAATTACAATGGGCAGTGATCAAAACAAGCCTGTGACTTACCCTAGGTGAATCCACTACTATCTTTGCTGAGATCTGTAAAAGTCTGACTGGAATCTTGGGAGTAATCTGAGCTGTTATCCACAAACGGAAGTTAGGATCAGGGTTTTGAACATCCAGAAGCAATGATTCCAGTGAGTTCAATAAATGCAATGAGTTATGACCATTCTGTAGCAATACATATGAACCCTATGAAAAGAAAACAAGGAATGTAAATAAATGGACCCATGTTTTGATACAAATTATAATTGGTGTGTGAAACCTAAAATAGAGCCATGTGATCAGTGCTTGTTCAATCATGTTTCAATCACAAACCTTAGCAAACATCCATGTGTAGACGGAATTTGGTAGATTTTAATAAATAAATAAGTGCTTTTATTTATATTTGGTAGATTTTAATAAATAAATAAGTGCTTTTATTTATATTTGGTAGATTTTAATAAATAAATAAGTGCTTTTATTTATATTTGGTAGATTTTAATAAATAAATAAGTGCTTTTATTTATATTTGGTAGATTTTAATAAATAAATAAGTGCTTTTATTTATATTTGGTAGATTTTAATAAATAAATAAGTGCTTTTATTTATATTTGGTAGATTTTAATAAATAAATAAGTGCTTTTATTTATATTTGGTAGATTTTAATAAATAAATAAGTGCTTTTATTTATATTTGGTAGAAAAATCATCAGAGGAGTTAATGGTCATTAGAATTGTACAGTGTGCTTGCGAGTTGATGTGCAACTTACTTCCTCCATTGCTTTCTTGATAACTTTTCGTGCCTTTCGTTCCTCATTATGTCCTGCATTATAGAGTGGTACTATAGTGGTGGCAATCTGTTTCTTAAGACCACATTCTAAGAACATTCTCTCTGGCGTTTCACTCTCATTTGTATACATCAACATAATGGGAGACGTGGGGAAAGTCTGACGTAGTACTTGGTTAAGGTCAGCGGGGACATCACCAACATATCTAGATATTTTGAAATCAGAAAGAAAATAATGTAACCTGACATGATAGATGAAAAAAAGAGAAAAGAAAACAATGATTTTCATTATTTGAGCGTTATAACTTTATGTGAAGTTTGGGGATAACTTGGAGCATAGTTGACACTAGAGGGCTCAGTGCATGCTATAAACCAAATGAAAGTAAAAGGGCATTGGTCGTCTTGCTGTGTTATGTTAAATAAGTGATTGATACAATGTGTATAAAATACATTGCTTACATCAAATTTGATTCAGTGCTGCACAAAAAACATTGGGAAAGGAATGCTAATACATTGGATACCATGCTTTGTCAGAAATGTTATACATAATAAAACAGTAATACAGTGTGTGAGATTAATATTTAAATTAAGTATAAAATATAGAAAACGACTCACTTTTTGCCAAGTACAGACGTGACAAAGACAGTAGCTGCTTGCATGAGTCTATCTTGTCTGAAAGCTCTCATCACTAGCAGCCTCTGAATTGGGGAATAAATCTCATCCATTCTTTCCGGTAATGGTGACAGTTCTGGTGTTTCATGCTCACCCATTGTACGCCACTGGGTTTCACGCCCATCTTTTGGCATGCGTTCAAACATCTCTTGGAACCACTCATAATGAATACCAAGTAGCTGGAGACAAAATGAATTAGAAGTAAAATAGAAATGACTCCTGCATGAGGCTGGTAACTGAGAATGGACCCCTACACACTGAGGGGTGGGGTGGGGTACTTGGCTGGTATAGGTATGACAAAATCTGCAATATCAAAAACTATATTTTTCCACTGATTTCTTCAGTTTTTGATAAAATGAGAACTTATTTAAAAAACACCAGGGAGATATGAATGCTTGTATGCCACTGTGCATTTGATGTGTTTTGTCTTCTCATTTATTAGTAATTTTAATTACAAGTGCATAATCCTTTCTCAACTCTCGTACATAAACAGCATTCACTGTGCAGGTGACTTCAAAAATAAACAAGCCATGCATGGCACAGTCCCCGTTAGTTATCGAGTTTAAGATATATAGTTTTGTTTATAGTAATATAGCTGGAATATAAACATGTCAGGAATATGATTATGATGATTGTTTAACATTTAAATGATTGACATTTGTATCTGATCGTCAAACGAGTATTGAGAGTTATTGCTCTGGAACAGCATTAATTAAAACAAAATCAGCCATTTTGAATACATGTATAAATAATATATAAAATTTGAACATAGTCAATGACCCTTAATGTCTAATGTATGTACCAAGTTTGAACAAAATCCATCCATAAGATGCCAGAAATGCTTGATTTTTTAGGCCATTTTTAATAGGATCGTCAAACCACTATCTATGACATGATGTATAATGAATATTTAAAATTTGAACATAATAAGTCATAGCAAGTCAGAGATATGGCACTAGAACCACATTCATTAAAACAAAATGGCCACCAGTCGGCCACTATGAATCTTATCTGAAAAACAAAATGATGTGCATCAAGGTCCTTTAATGTCCAATGTATATACTAAGTTTGAACAAAATCCATCTGTTAACAAACGAGAAACAAAAATGACAGCCAATCGACCATCTTGAATCAGATCATGAAACAAATTGATGTGCATATGTATGATATCATGTATGATGTATGTGTGAAGTTTGATTGTAATTGGTCCAGGCATTTCTAAGATACAGGTTCGGACGCACACACAGACGCACGGAGGTCAAAACATAAGTCCCCGTTTTCGGACTGCAAACGGGGACTATTAATGGCAGTCGTCAGTGGAGACTTTCTGATGCGTTAAACTGCACCATTCTTTTTTCAACACATCGCTAGCATATGTGTTTTTTTGTCATTTATTTTATTACAGTCTCAAATCTGTCTAGCAGATAATACAAAATATTATCAGAAAAAAACACATAATTTCACTGTGTACTCACCTGTAAGTTGTGGAATTGATCATCTAACATCCAATCAAATGGTTTCTTAGCTTGTGCAATTCTGTGATCAGGTGGTACAGCCTTTCCGATTGCCTGCATTACTGATGCACCAAAGTTAGGAGACACAAGGAATTCTCTCTCACCTGGACCAAGATGACCCTCAGAATCTTCAACCTGTCAGTAAAATATCATTCAAGATTTCAAACATGTTGATTCAATAACTGTTTAGCGATGCGAATTGGTAATCAAACACGTTGATTCAGTAACTGTTTAGCGATGTGAATTGGTAATTGGACATGTTGATTCAGTAACTGTTTAGCGATGCGAATTGGTAATCGAACACGTTGATTCAGAGACTGTTTAGCAATGTGAATTGGTATTCGAACACGTTGATTCAGAGACTGTTTAGTGATGTAAATTGGTAATCAAACTCGGTGATTCAGAGACTGTTTAGTGATTCGAATTGGTAATCGAACATGTTGATTCAGAGACTGTTTAGTGATGCGCATTGGTAATCGAACACATTGATTCAGAGACTGTTTAGTGATGCGCATTGGTAAACGAACACGTTGATTCAGTAACTGTTTAGCGATGTGAATTGGTAATCGAACACGTTGATTCAGAGACTGTTTAGCGATGTGAATTGGTAATCGAACACGTTGATTCAGTAACTGTTTAGCGATGTGAATTGGTAATCGAACACGTTGATTCAGAGACTGTTTAGCGATGTGAATTGGTAATCGAACACGTTGATTCAGAGACTGTTTAGCGATGTGAATTGGTAATCGAACACGTTGATTCAGTAACTGTTTAGTGATGCGCATTGGTAATCGAACACATTGATTCAGAGACTGTTTAGTGATGTGAATTGGTAATCGAACATGTTGATTCAGAGACTGTTTAGTGATGCGCATTGGTAATCGACACATTGATTCAGAGACTGTTTAGTGATGCGCATTGGTATTCGAACACGTTGATTCAGAGACTGTTTAGCGATGTGAATTGGTAATCGAACATGTTGATTCAGAGACTGTTTAGTGATGCGCATTGGTAATCGAACACGTTGATTCAGAGACTGTTTAGTGATGCGCATTGGTAATCGAACACGTTGATTCAGAGACTGTTTAGTGATGTGAATTGGTAATCGAACACGTTGATTCAGAGACTGTTTAGTGATGCGCATTGGTAATCGACACATTGATTCAGAGACTGTTTAGTGATGCGCATTGGTAATCGACACATTGATTCAGAGACTGTTTAGTGATGCGCATTGGTAATCGACACATTGATTCAGAGACTGTTTAGTGATGTGAATTGGTATTCGAACACGTTGATTCAGAGACTGTTTAGTGATGTGAATTGGTAATCGAACACGTTGATTCAGAGACTGTTTAGTGATGCGCATTGGTAATCGACACATTGATTCAGAGACTGTTTAGTGATGCGCATTGGTAATCGAACATGTTGATTCAGAGACTGTTTAGCGATGTGAATTGGTAATCGACACATTGATTCAGAGACTGTTTAGTGATGCGCATTGGTAATCGACACATTGATTCAGAGACTGTTTAGTGATGCGCATTGGTAATCGAACACGTTGATTCAGAGACTGTTTAGTGATGTAAATTGGTAATCAAACTCGGTGATTCAGAGACTGTTTAGTGATGCGCATTGGTAATCGAACACGTTGATTCAGAGACTGTTTAGTGATGCGCATTGGTAATCGAACACGTTGATTCAGAGACTGTTTAGTGATGTGAATTGGTAATCGAACACGTTGATTCAGAGACTGTTTAGTGATGCGCATTGGTAATCGAACACGTTGATTCAGAGACTGTTTAGTGATGTAAATTGGTAATCAAACTCGGTGATTCAGAGACTGTTTCGTGATGCGCATTGGTAATCGAACACGTTGATTCAGAGACTGTTTAGTGATGCGCATTGGTAATCGAACACGTTGATTCAGAGACTGTTTAGTGATGCGCATTGGTAATCGAACACGTTGATTCAGAGACTGTTTAGTGATGCGCATTGGTAATCGAACATGTTGATTCAGAGACTGTTTAGTGATGCGCATTGGTAATCGAACATGTTGATTCAGAGACTGTTTAGTGATCCGAATTGGTAATCGAACATGTTGATTCAGAGACTGTTTAGTGATCCGAATTGGTAATCGACACATTGATTCAGTGACCATTTATTTGGGTGACATGTGTCATACATACGTTGTTTACCCCAACATAACGTAGTGATGTGATTTAGCAATGTAAATATATACAAATTATCAGTACGTGTATATATAAAACACACACGGGTTAGCTCCATGTTTGGACCAATTATAAGCATGCATAACAGATAATACAAAAGATTTAGTGACATACCTCTAGTGCAAGGAGAATGGAATAAATAATTCTGTCCCTTTCTAATAGACTCTTTGCAGTGGTGGTGTATGCTGCTAGTGTGAGACGATCAACAACAGCTTTGACTGCAGCTCTATCAATGTCACACAAAAAATGGAGTTACTATCAGCTCTACTAGTCTGGTTTTAGTTTAAACTATGATGCCATATAGTTTATCCAAATGTCACAATATTGAATATAATATAACTTTTAATACATTGGGAGTGAAAGAGAAGGGTTAGTTTCAAAAAATATATTCAAAAGATTGAGTCAAACTGTCGCAGATTACTAGCACATGACTTGAGGGACTAGCTTGATAGTTCAAATTACAGTAATTTTATCAGTAAAGAGAATACAATCTATTATGTTATTGCTGGCTAAATGACAAACTTCATGTCTAAGTACATTTGTCATATACTTTGTTTACCAAATATGGTGTTTTGTCAATAACTGCAGATTGTGTTATTCCTACTTCATGAATTTACATGTACCTTTTCATATGTAGCAATAAACATTTTACCAAACATACAATGTGTAGACTCACTAATCAGAACTCGTCACTATGAAGGGTGCAGATAAAAAACGAAATGAAAGTAATTTATTTATTCAATGAAATCACAAAGCTTACAGATTTTGATACAATGAATGAAGTCATTAGGACTAACATTTTAAAATAACATTCTGCAACAGTTTGCTACTTCTGGAAGTTGGCAGGAATACATCCATGGAGATAAGCCCAGTGTCAAGGTAATAATGAGTTTCATACGGGGTGTCAGGGAGGGATAGCAAGAACCACAGCAAACTTGTATGCATTTTATTTTCATATTAAACAAAACCAACCCACATTGAGTAAACTTACGATCTGTGATGTTTCATGCAAATAAAATATAAATAAATTATAATAAGTGCAAATAAACTTGACCATTAGCAACAACAGTGTATATTCAAATGTGTGAAAAAAAATTATATTATTATGTGCTTCATTATTACACAGAATATTATCCCTTTCCCCATTGTGGGAACAGCTTTACATCACAAACATCACAAATATATAGTTAAAAATTTGTCATTTAAATTGTTCGAAAAGCCTACATGCGAGTGCTTATTACTGAACACTCAATGCATTTTAGTAATAGCTATGGCATTGTAATGCATACTGCACGACATATTATCACTATATAACAGTTTTTGCAAGATATATTCTTCCCACAAACTCCACAGGGAGTATACAACACCAGCTGCCTTACACATGCACACATGAGTTAGATGGCAAACATTTCATACCAGGTTCACATTTACTCCTGGGTAGACAGAAGCTATAGGAGTAAAATACCTTTCCCAAGATACAGCACTATGGCATAGCTAAGACTCACAAATCTGTGATTGCCAGACCTGGATGATAACTATTGTACTATCATGATTACTCATTGTCTATGAGTATTAAATTACTTATACATATGACAGCTGACATATGGAGAACCACATGTCTCTCAAAAAGAACATTACCTGGAAAAGTTAGTATTTTCTGTGATAGAATGAATAAAAAGACAGTGAAGGTGTCTGCTACAGATTCTACACATGCAGAATTTACATGCAATGGTTTTATTTCTGTCTACTTACAACAACATTTCTTTTGGTTGAGTCTCCCCACTTTAAAAAACATTGAATACACAACAGGCATGGTAAACAAGAATGGAAAGTAACAACAACAGACAGCATGTAAAGGGATCATATTACTGGTATTCAGTACAGTACAAATAACATGTTAAAAGTACATTAGTAAATATAAATCAAAGCTGCTGGACCAATAAATATGATATATATAGTTACTGTAGGAATTATTGGGTAATTTATGTCCTATGTAACTATTAAAAATAACGGAACATTTATGACACACTAGACAAGAAAATTGTTTCCAGCCAGTTTCATTCCACTTTAATTAAATTGTAGGGGGCATAACATTTGGATATGTCCATTTATTGAGTACATAGTGTCGATAAAAACAAGAATCAACTCAGGCGAGTCAAGAAGAAAAACCACATGCAAATTATCAACTGTTTAACTCATTAATTGTGCTTGCTTATTTTTTAATGATTTCATTTTTACAGTTGTGCACGTTATTACGTTCTTATTTTCTGTCTATCCTTAAAAAGATCAGGTATGTACGACCTAAAAATAGTGCCGTATGCGAGTACCAAGTTGCGAGTCGCAAGTAGCAAAATATGCCATATGCTAGTGGTAAAAATGGCATATGCGAGTGGTAAAATGTATCGTTTGCTAGTAGCAAAAAAGCCCTATGCGAGGGGTAATACAAAGGCTTGTAGCGTTTGCTTATAATATAACGACGTACGTTCAATTGTGTTTTATCACAGTAAAATCAAATATTTACCATGGTTATGAAATGATGTGTACATGGTTGGTTAAGATTGGCATGATGCTGTATCAAAAAGTTCGTTCAGTCGTTTGCATAGAATCGATGTTTGCTCTTCACGAAATTGCACAGGAAACGTGAAAGAACAATAATTTCGTATTTTTATTTTCGAAATGTATCACTAGCTGCGTTTCTTGTTGTTACGTCTCGCAAATGTCCAAGATCCAAGTAGTCTGGTTGAAACGTGCGTTCCCATTGGTCAACAGAATCAACAATTTATAGGAGGATTTAGCTGAGGGCCTGTACTTCATTACAAAGCTGTTGAAATACCACGAAATTGTCATCACGCGTTATTCCTAATCAGCAAAACAGCGAGTTTGTTGTCCATGTCTTGTCTGAGACAAAATTGCTTTGAAACCAGCCATTGTTTCCATTGGCTCGCGTGTGACTCTGTTCAGCGAGTCTACTTGTACTGATGATAACTGTACTTCTATGATTATTTCAATGCTAACATGTCCATGCTTATTTTAACGAAACATAACACTTTTTCTACTTGTACAAATAAAGTGGTTAGGTCGAAGTATTTGGGGCATTGAGGCTAAATCTTCTACTGGCATTTACCCATGAAAATTGCCTTTCTATCCTGACCAAGCAACGGCAGACGCTTCTTTGTTTCAATTTGTTTCAATTCAAATTTGATCCGGGTTGCGTGTAAATACATTCCACGTGTGATGGACTCTCGTAAACATGCGAACTTATCACTCAACATGCACTTTATTTCTTTATTAGATACTATGTATTATGGAATTGTGTGCTAGTTAATGTAACATTTGGGTTGTGGCAAATTTAACACCTCTCCGAGGTGTGACTACTTTTGAAACCTGCCATTGTCTTCAATTAAACGGCGGCGCGTGACACAAGAATTCTGTGACCCTTCGGTGAACATGCACCCGTTTTTACTAACTACAATTATAATTCTATGATTCTTTAACCGCTGACCACGGGTTCATACTAATTTTACCGAAAGAAAAAACAATTTTCACATGTTATGCGGAGTGTGCTGGCTGGTCATGGCCGTTTATTAAATTATTGTTCTTTCACGTTTCCTGTGCAATTTCGTGAAGAGCAAACATCGATTCTATGCAAACGACTGAACGAACTTTTTGATACAGCATCATGCCAATCTTAACCAACCATGTACACATCATTTCAAAATCATGGTAAATATTTGATTTTACTGTGATAAAACACAATTGAACGTACGTTGTTATATTATAAGCAAACGTTACAAGCCTTTGTATTACCCCTCGCATAGGGCTTTTTTGCTACTAGCAAACGATACATTTTACCACTCGCATATGCCGTTTTTACCACTAGCATATGGCATATTTTGCTACTTGCGACTCGCAACTTGGTACTCGCATACGGCACTATTTCTAGGTCGTACATACCTCAAAAGATTGTATATGCCACCAAAGAAGTGTCATTGCCAAAGACGTCTATCTAATTTGAATAGTACCTTAGGACAACGATTACCAAATATTGTCTATTGTGATTTACATTGATAATATGGAAACAGAGAGACTTTGAAGGTAGTCATAAAGAATAGAGGATTAATTCTTACCTATCAGAATGTTTGATTGAGACATCATAAGTTTCTAAGAACTGCTGCCATGATGTTTGATATATCGGATTGATTTCAGCCATGGTACGAGTGGTATCAAAACACACAGCACCTCGTAATGCGACAGCTCTATATCCTTCACGTGCATTCTTAATGGAATTCTCAGATAAACGAATTCTCTCTTGACTAGAAGAAAATAATACAATTATTATTGTTATATTTTAGGAATGTAAGAAAATGATAGATGCTCTTATCACATATATCATACATAATCCATGTGATCTTTCTAATATCACACTTTACCAGCAAATCTGATTGGCTCTTGTACACAATTTGAGATTGTGACGTCATCAATTGGCCATCTCCTAAAATGCCAACACACAGGTCATTTGGTGACAAGACAATTTATTTTTGTAATTATTTTAGTTATTAATAATTGTTTGAAATATTATTTAATTTTATTTTTGATATGACAGTTTCAGATATTCACCAAAGTGCAAGTATACTTTTTCTAATTTTTCTAACTAAATATTAAATACCCTGAGCGTGATGTCAATAAAGATAGATATGAAATGACAAACCTTTCCAGTGTCTCATCATAGTGTTTTTTCATTTCAGCTAACTTCTTGGTTGTTACCAAATCATTGAGCAATCTCGTATCCCCTGCTAAACACTCCAACATCTGTTTCTCTAAACTTTCTAAATGTTCCATATTCTCAATTTTCTCCTGCAATCAACAGCATGAATGCAATTAACATTTAAAAAAAATTATGTCCTATTTTAATAGAACATACACTTCTGTGGTTCAAATATTAACAGTGAAGGGGGAGTGTGGTAATAGGTAACTGAAATTTTTTCCTAGTAGTCGTATCTTGTTTACTAGACAATAAACTCACAACTCACTGGGTATAAAGTCAAAACAAAGAATAGTTTAAACACTAATTCACTGAGTTTTTTTCAGAGGAGAAATCAGCTAAAATAAATCCATGTGAACAAATATATGATATTACAAGTAATTTTATTCAAAGACAAATCACAAAATTGAAAACATTATATACATTATTAAAGTTATAATTGCAGTGGTACTTACCTGTGATAGACTAAGCTTCTCATCATTAAGTCTGGCTTTTTCTAATGTCATGAATCTATCTAAAAGTTCCTCTTCTATATCATGACGTACTTGATAGAAGTATGTTACTGCGGTGTATGCAGCCAGTGTGTTTGGTACTTGCTGTGGCTGACATGTTGTGTGTAGGTACAGTCTAAAAGAGGGACTACATTCAACTTCATGGTCCCCAACCTAATAAATGTAAGGTAGAAAAATATATAGCTTATGGAACTGACAAAAATGTGACAAGTTTTATTCAGTCTGAGAGATATACTCAAAAGCCTTTAGTGAGTGGTTAAAAATGTACATTGTCCAATCATAACATTTCAATTCAGTAAACTAATGCACATACAATGTATTTTAAACTAGATTGAGACTAGAATGGAAAGCAACAGTATTTTAAAATGGTTGAAAAATTGTAGCAGTAGTGTAGTTGTTGTTATATCCAACTCATGATCTGTGGACCTGTATTCAAATCCTATCAAAATGAGTATGCCACATACTCATTGGGAAGGTCAAATCATAGACAGTATATATTCCTACTATACTGTCTATGGTCAAATTCACAGGTCAATAGATTCGTTCACTATACCTATCAATTTTGGGAAGCCTTTTCTTTAATGTCAGCATGTGCTTGTATTTGACCTGGCCTGGTTCACACCAGGATAGCAATTGCCATAATGCCACTAAGATAGCCCTGTCATGATGTTGCAATATGCACCATATATGACAGCACTAGACATTTTCAGAGAGACAAAAGTGACACAAAAAATAAATGAAAAAAAACACACAATTAACTTATAACAAATATTGTACTAAAATCTGTCACCTTTCAGTATCTGCACCAAAAATAGTACCAGACCAGAAAACGATTATCACTTACATTCATTTTAAATGGTTGTCTTCCTTTGAGAAATGCCATTCTTTGTCTCAATACTTGAAAGAACCTGCCATCTTCTGCCAAGGCATCAACATCACAGTCCGTTACCAAGAGATTCTGACCTTCAGATAAACAGGTCTCCAAGTGTGAACGTAATTCCTGTCAAAACACATAAGTGATGTAATTATTGATAACTATAGTAATACTGTATACCAGTAAATCATATTATCATATTATTCTATTTGACAGAATATTTGATTCTATTCTACTGTAAATGCAATAGCTATTTACAAGGTTTTAATTTTGCTATTTTGGCTGATATGTAAAATGCACTGAATTAAATTCACATGAAAATGTAAAATAACAATAAAACCCATCTCACTGGCACTGGCAAATTTGTGATCTTAAAACCTGTGAATATACTTGAAATATCAAAATAGTAAGATTAAATGCAAGTGAAAATAAATGGTTTTACAGTATTGTATACAGAATGGAAAGTTTTATAGGGAAAGTACTTACACAATACTTGACTTGTACCAGATTTGATTTGAGGTATTTATACAGCCAGTCTTGTACTCTACTTGTAGGATCACAGATTAGATTCCAGGCAGTACAACTGAGTTGTTGCATCATTAGACATGCATTCTCTTGTACACTAGGTGTCATAGGAAGATGGAGAATATGGAGTGCTTGGATATCAACCTGTAATCAACAGTGCAATTACTACAATATTAGCTGCTCATCGTCCACGAACCACGTTCAATAATTTACAAAAGGCTTCCTACTAGATTGAGCCAATATATGTCTTCTTTATCACTTAAACTCTGTAAAGAAGTCTATGGCCCTGTTGTCTATTTCCCTAATTAGTTTGGCATTTGGATTTCAGGCTTGACAGCCAATATCTGGTAAAAAGGCACTTCAGTTTTACAATTTTAATTATTATCGGTAATCTGTATAATTAGAATTAAACCATGTGAATGCAAAGACAGCAGATCACTCTCTTTCACTCTTACCTTTGTGTACAAGAATTCAATAAGTGAGAGGTTGTTGAACAGTTTCTTCTTAGGCTCTTTCAAACCTTTATCACTGCATATCTTTGTGAATTCTGCTATAAACCTCCTCCTGTGAAGAAGAGTCATACAGTGAACCATATGAATACAGTTAGTATGTCAGTGGGAAACAGTCATACTGTTATATTAGAAAATGGGTTTCGGCATAATTGCAGGGTTCAACACTTTACTGTTACATTAGAAAATGGGTTTCGGCATAATTTCAGGGTTAAACACTATACTGTTACATTAGAAAATGGGTTTTAGCATAATTACAGGGTTCAACACTTTACTGTTACATTAGAAAATGGGTTGTAGCATAATTGCAGAGTTTAACACTATATTGTTACATTAGAATATGGGTTTTAGCATAACTACATGTTTTACCATGGCAACCAATATGAGTGACAGAGAAAACAGTAACTAAGTAAATGTATTCAATGATAGATAATATTACCTGGTGTCTGGAACCATTGGTGCACAGTATGTCAGAAAACCGGCCGCTGCAAGACAGTTAAATAATAACAAATCTGTCTGTGAGTTATCCTTGACATATTCACGCCAGTGAGATTCTTTACTTCGTAAACTGTGAATAGAAAATAATTCAAGAACACATCAATGTGTACAATAATTGCGAAGGCATCTCAACACACACAGCTTAATTAATACTGATGTTTGGTTTTTAAAGGACGGTGGTTGTCACAACGTGCATGTGCAACATTTGTGTTGATTAACATTGATTTTCCCACAATTTTGACCTGGGTGCAACATGCACTAATTACTGATGTTGTCGTCTTCGATGCCTCACCAATCACCAAAGCAATTACCTAGTTAAAGCTTGGTAACATCCCAGTTTGTGCTCGTTGGTCTGCACAACAATAAAAGTCACCATCTTTGTTTAACGGTATATTAGACCCATATCTCACGCATACATGGTGCAATGACCACCTCTTTTTAAGTAAATGTATTTTATATTAATTTGTATCTTTGAAAACTATCAATATTATTGCTTTCATTGCACATACAATAAAGGAGTGTGAATCTACCTAATACTTTTACTGGTGTAGTCCTTTGAGGTGCTGAAAGCACACCTGAAACCATGTACTACAAGGTTAACCCCAAAAATACTGCAAGGCAGTACGGATATCACATCAACTGACACAAACAATGTATAGCAAAGGGCTCCTATGTAATGTTTAAGTGCATACTTTGTGGAAATCACATGATAACCTTATCCTTGAACATCTTTTCTTTGCTTTGCCTTTGACTACACCATGTGTTGCCTCGATAAATTGCTTTGCACCCTTTGATTAATAATTATGGTAGTAAATGTACTGGTATTCAACACAGTATAATACACATGTGATAAGAAAAACATACTTGTGTATCATTTCTGTTGCAGCTCTTAGTCTTTCATTACTTGCAACCAATTTCATTTCTAGACTATGTTTATCAACTACAGAGGCATCAAACTCAGCTTGTAAAACATCCACATCTGACTGTAATCTCTTGATATCATCCTCCACGTATTCAATATCAGCTTCAGGCTCCTCCTCCTCAATTTCATCTTTTTCACGCCTTTCCTAAATGGGAAGAAAATCACCTCACAAATGTTATTGCCAATAATATGCATAGTTGTGGTTTGGCATTATTTGGGTTTGGAAATGTCCTGGGCTTCACCTGTCAATATACATGGCAACGTCAGAGCATAGGCCGAACCCTAACACAAAAAATGCTGTGTATACAGATAAATGAACCAAAGGACCTATTCAGATCCAAAATAATACAAAACCAGTTATACCGGTACTGCTTAATACTATTCATCCAATGGTTTTATATTCTCTACTTGCCTCACATCATAGTACACACTATTAAATTTAAACAGGATATCTTGTACTGACATATAAAACAATAAATTATTCAGAAAATGTCTTGGCTTTAAATTAATTAATTTATATTTGTATGAGAACACTAGTATATAACTTACTAATAGTGGCATAATATACATATACATTATATACTGTATAATAGCTTATTTAGTATTAACAATTATAAATACAGGCTCTTCAAATTAAAACAAATATGGAGAACATTTTACGAAGGAATTGTTCAACTTCTCACTTATAGTACTATTTAACATTTCAATTTCTTTTATTGAATTTAATTTGACAATAAACTTAAATATCAAGGAGAATATATTCACAGTGCTTTACATTATTTGTAACATGGCTGGGTTAATGAAATGTGATTATCATCAAAGGAACAGAGACATTGGAAATTGAATGGAACTATATTCTTTTGTTCTATTTGTAGTGAAAGTCACCTTGATTATATGTCAATTTTGATATCAGAATCAACACTGATACTAAAAATAACTGTATCAGTGGTCAGATTGATAGTGAAATAAATATATAATTATAAAAAATTGCTAAGGATATACTTGACTCAGATTGAGCCATGTTAGAAGCTGATTATAGAATGACTAGGGTTTATTATACAGAGTTTTGACGTTAGTCATTCATCACTCAGATTTGCAATCTTAGAAATTGACGACACTCTTGGCTGATAGCAGCAATTGTGTCATTATGGTATGAAAATTCAGTAAACACTTTGAAGAGGTTTTAAAAGCACCACTGTAAATGTTTATATTTAACATATTCACAAAATAATACTTGCTAGAGTTTTCAATTATTATTTTTAACCACAATTTAAATACTAAATAGACAATAGATGATTTTCTGTCACTGCAATATCTCGCATTTTGAATGAAAGGCACAGATCATAAATTTCTTATTTTATAGCTCAGTGTTGAAACATGGAGGGAAATTTGGTATTAAGATACAATTATTTCATTAAAATTGACCATCATCAATTGGTAACACATCCTTGTGCGTGAAAATACACAAAACTACTTTCACCTTTGCTGAATCCCACGTGATTTTTTGACATTGATACGACTTTTGTCATTGTTTTTGCTTTCAATTTCATGTATAACATGGGATCTCACAGTGAACAGAAAATGGTAAAGTAGAAGCCTACTCATACATTTTGAGAGAGTTATTAATAAATCACATGACAATGTTCATTGATTTATTGTGTGCAATCACTGTCTCATAAATCAGTGTTATTTTACAGTACAATGTTGTAACGTTTGTCACTTATTAAAACAAAACTAAAAGTACCCAAGGATCTCTAATTTGTTTACTAAGCAACAATTTGAGATATGGTATGATGTCTGGTACGCTATAATTGTCACCATTCATCAAAATACAACAATTATTTTTTTCAAATTAGGCTGGTGACCCTCAATTTGTTTAAGTCAATAGTCTCACATTATCCAAGAGTACAATTTATTGCAAAATAAATAAATTTTGGGTATTTTCATTTATGAGTAGGCTTTGATCTTATATATAAAATTAGATTCTTATTTATCAATTTGTTATCAATATAAAATTATAATAATGTTGACATTATCATTTTATAAAGAATAATTACATCATTATAACACCAGGATCAATCACATCACATTAAGTTAAGTCATTAAGATTTAATAATTAACATCCTATCTTATTAAATTGTGCTCTACACAGGGAAGCAATAAATAAACTAATACATATAGAAGCAAATACATACACACATATCATGAATGGTAACTAAATGGTCATTCAGCTGAAAGCAATCTTACCGATGACGGCGATTCACCCTACACGGCGAATGTAAACACATATACACATGTCCAGCAACGTGATGGTGATGGTGACGACAACGAGAAAAGCCATGCAGCATTTTTTTTTAGAAGAATGTACGGAGGAAAATGTGTGTAATGTTTGTATGTAAAAACAAATCAATACAGAAGAAAGAAATACAAAATCAATATAAATTACATCACAATATTAAATATATTTATATATTTCCATGCATTAACAAAAATAATGCTATCAAGACCAAATTTAAATTACATGCATGCAAAAATCCACAGACCATGCAAAATGCAGAAAACCATAAATACAATATGTTTTTAATTTGACCATAAACGAGGCACATCTTGTCTTGTAAGCCATACAAAGGTAAATAATTGGCAGATATCACTTCCATTGATATCAATCAAAGTCGATAAAGAACTGGTAAATAACTAGGTATGATTGACAGCTGGCAATTGCCGAAACGTGACCCAATTGATCTCCTTTTTGCAGTTACAGAGAGTTCTTCTAGTCTTATTGAATGACAGATATATGGGTCTTTCCACAATGATTCCAAATTATCAGATGATTGACTATTATTGAGCCAAGATATAAAATGAATTTTATACAGCAGTCAGTGATTGCTATGGGTACAGGATTGTTTGTATAATATTCACACTATAACTAAATGATCCACTGTGTTATAACAATATTCTGGGTTCTACTGTGATATGTACATGCAGTGTTGACTCAAAATATGTCAGATTTTGTCAGATGCAGAGAATAGTAGAAAAAGAAGGCATGCTATATGTCATGCAATGAATGTAACATAACTTGATGTATAGTGGTTGCAAAGAATGCTGTTAAAAACTACACAACCTGACTTTACAGACATTTCAATATATAGTGTACTGTATCATTTAAAATCAAGTGATTTCAGGTAAGGTATACTATACAATGTCACACTCTTGTTCTAACATGCCATTATATCACCTCCACCTGTGTCTATAAAGTACAGTTGCAAAATAATCTACTATTATACTATGAATTCTTTGTGCCTATTAGGACAGTTCCCGCACACAAATTCTAAATGGTTATAAAACTATGATCTATCAAGACATTCAAAAGTTGAGTTACAGTCAGCAATAATCTACTCCATGTGGAATACTGTAAAATACTTTATTTCAGCTGGAATTAATTTTTGCTGAAAAGACTTTTTGAGTGTTTCGTTTGGAATTTATTTTCAATATTTTTGACAAGTTAAATGTAAAACAGGAAAAAAGGTATTTTCACTGAATCATCCCTTCAGTGAATATAATATTCCAAATGAAAAAATGAAACTATTTTAAAGTATAGGTACATACATGTACAGTCATCCAGGGTCAAAGTACATGCTTGTCACCTGACAGCTCACTTTATATGTGCTGGCCATAGAGCAAGTTAACACATTGACTGCTGACGCAGCTATTTACCATTCATATCGGCTTTGAGCAGTATTTATAAAAAAGTTGCTGTTTTAAAGTTGCACTCTGAGATTATTAAAAATGCTTTATTGAGGCTCGACAATGATGTGAAATACTTGATCAACTAAAAACGTTAAATTTATAAATGATTTTCATCACTCATGAAGTAATTCAGACCATCAAATATTTCACATATTGCCTTAGACTCCAATTATAAAAATAATCTCAGAGTACAGTATGCTCAACTTTTGAATGAATTGTTACAGTGTGACTCACCAAAACCAAATGTTTATGACTTACTCGCTCTTCTCGCTCTCTCTGCAGTCTCTCGTTCTCTTCCTTCTCTTTTTCCAAGTCATCAAGTTTGCGCAGTGCTTCCCTGAGAGGGCCACATTTATGTGAGTACTCCACAATGGCACATGTGTAGGCAACCAAGGTGCCTGCATCCTCAGAGCTGTACCGTGTTGCAGCAATTGTTATACCACCAGAGTTGCTAGGAGATAGTGTTCTTTTCTTGGAATCAGGCAGAGATGAGCTTCCTGTATGAAAAAAACCAACAACATTGAAACAAAAATATTTCTTTTTACAAGGACGAATTTAATAATCCTAGCCATAAATATAGTCTACTTACCTGGTACATCCAGTAACGATCCTTCACCAGTGACTCCATCACCTTCTTTACTCCGTGGCAAATAATACTCTACCCCGGCAAGCACATCATCATCTATGCCATCTTCCCATCTAACATTGTGCAACATATCTACAAACTTTACAGAGTCATTCAAGATGATCTGAATCTGTTTCCATTTTGCTTTTCTCTCCTTGTCTTCATCCTTCTTAGCTGCACAGTGGAGAAGTTCATTACTTAATTCAGGTCAGTGCTGATAAATGGTTTATAGATTTATTGTGATTATTTTATGCATTATGCTGGCTGTGCATCAGTAGTTTATGTTTGGTATGCAGTAGTGAGTGTTAGAAGGAACCCAACTTATATCTGTTTGGCATTACAAATAAGTAAGCAACAGTACATACATACACAGTACATTAGTGAGAAGTGTGTGAAGGTGAAATAGAAAATATCTGCGACTGATTACTGCAACCGTTTATCGCTGCACCTGCATTGTGTAAATAGATAGTATAATTAGAGTCTGCAAAGCTAATTTAATATTCAGTGTTTTTTGCCTGCTAAGTTAGGCAATTGTGGAGTTAGGCTGTTGTAGAGTTGTGGAGTTGTAGATTACAATTCCCAGGTATTATTTATACACCCTTGAATTTAATAATCCGCTGAGTTAGGCAAACTATTCATTGAAATTATGGTTATTTTAGGCAAGAGTTGTTAGTCAATTGTCAGGTAAGGAAAGTTACCAAAGTTAGGCAGTTAATAAGTAAAGTTAGATACAAGTTCAGGTTGATCAATACAGTTGCTTGTTCACAGTGCTTGTGTAGGAGGTATAGTTCACGGAAATAAAGTCCACAATGAGTAACTTGTTGATATCACTGAGTAACTTGAGATATCACTGAGTAACTTGGTGATATCACCGAGTAACTTGGTGATATCACTAAGTAACTTGGTGATATCACTGAGTAACTTGAAATATCACTGAGTAACTTGAAATATCACTGAGTAACTTGAGATATCACTGAGTAACTTGGTGTATCACTGAGTAACTTGGTGTATCACTGAGTAACTTGTTGGCATCACTGAGTAACTTAGTGACATCACTGAGTAACTTGGTGATATCACTGAGCAGCTCTGTAGGCCAACACCAACTAAACTTTGATCACAATCATGACATATACACTCAAAACCTACTTTAAATATTGAAGACAATTCTACACATACAAGGTTACATACATAGTTTAAAGAAGGAGATATTAAACAATCAATTATCTCATTAACCATGGTCAGTGCATAAATGAAGCTAGGATTTTAGACAATACAGAATCTGACAGACTGTGAAATCTGTCATTATCACTCATGAACTTCACACCATAGTGACCAAAATGAAACTATTAGGGTCTACACATATTATTGCAATATATATGTTATGTGTGTTATCTGTACTTGTTATATTTATTCCCCATACTCGCTAGTTTTAGTGCTTGCATATGGTACACTTTACAACCAACTACTTTTCACAAATTACGGCCAATGCAATTCACATGTACTTTGCTAAAGTTGGTTCCATACATACCCCTGTCACCACAAAATCACTTACACACACACACACACACACATACATACATATATATATATATATACTGGTATATACAGGATATACAACAAAATCTAGCAAACAGAATTACCCCACTAAACAAACTATAGACATAATTACTGTATGATCACATAAAATTAAAGTAATACAATAAATAAGTTATGTCCTCAAGAGTCAAAACACATACAATAGATGGATATAAACAATTCTCTATCAAATAAACAAGAGAATACAGCAACATTAACTTTTCTCCACCATATCCCTCTTTTCATCACAAATTAACAAAATAGTCCTGTTTATAGTCTGCACTTTCTTTCGGTATATTTGGACAAAAATAGCCAAATTTTTTAGTAAAAACTTAAAATTGACGCAAATTTTGTCTGTTGGCTTCAAAATTAGAATTTATTTCCAGAAATATTGAAGAATATCAGAAAAGAGTGCAGACAAATTTGGATGGGAAAGTCTGGTGGTGAAAAGGTTGATTACCAATGTATACATCTATATAAGTGTCAGAATAGTTTCATTGCTACAGGCATGACTTATTGTATGTATTGCAAACTGTAATCTGTGCATATACATTTGAACAAAACTGAGTAACAAGTGTAATGAGCCAGTGTACTGAACTCAGCAATTCATGTGACACATATCAGTGCATAATATATTAAACCACCACAAACAATAATTACTAGCAGTATATAATATATCAGTGATAGCAGGTGTTCTTATTTGAAGCCACTTACATTTTCTAGCCCTATAATCATCTCCTATAAGATGCAAACACATTACACCACGTGAAAAAAACATTTAATATCATGCAAATATATAAGAAATATTAAAATCAATATAAACACAACATCACCAACATTCCAATAATAATGCACATGCAGTTACATGTACTTTTATTAATAATTCTTAGTTTCATGCATATTAAAATACTATTCTTATAGTGATTATGTTTGGCTGTTTTGTATTTCTTTTTCTTTTACAGGATTATACTGTATTTCCTCTATTAGAAACACACTGCCATAGAGGCATGTATAAAGTGCAACCATCCTATAGCACCTTACAATGAAAACCAGATATTACAGAGAGACTGAGATGTGTGGGTAGCAAATCAGCACAGTTTCTACAGAGCTGATTCTAATACTTTAATACATCTCAGTCTAACTGTAGCAACCATCACCATTATATATTATATTAACTATGGTGCTTCTAATAGAGCAAATACAGTATTTAGAAACACTTGATGACAGGTCCCCAGAGATATCTTGTTTTCTGAAAGATGTTTATGTAAAATACACTATTACTGAATCTCTACATACACCCTTGTAATTGCTGTAGTTTGTCTTCATATTATTCTACTGAGAAAATATACCACTATTGCAGATTGATAGGGATGTTTGCTTATCATCAAGTTTTTCACATCAATATGACATCTGGCCTTATTGAATCAAACACATTGTTCAACCCAGAATCCTTATGATTCATTTTAATTTCTTTTTTAATTTGTATTAGAAGAAGAATTAAGTGTGATGATGATATGAGATGTAAGATAAACAACTTACGCTGGTAACCACTGGTAGCAGTATCTTCTGTTAATAAGGATCACGAGTCAATAAAATGTTAATAGTTGTTACAGGAAGTTGGGGGAGGAGGGCAAATAAAAAAAAAATATCAGTGATAAAAACAAAACAACGAATTGCAGCTGGAGAGGGAAACATGGTATGTATATGAAATAGTTGACTGACATGATACAAAGCTGCCCGAGGATACATAACTGTGGCAATCTGTGATCAAAACCTAGAGTAGAAGTGAAATTTACAGTTTACGTAGTGTGTGTGTGACTGGTGTGTCAATGACATCATATGTACATACAACAAGGATAAAAGTGTTTTTTTTTTATTGGAAACATATTTAGTAGAAGATTGGTGAATTTTATTTTCTCAGTTACAAAATTCTCATTGCTGGAATGAGACTACCGGTAGTTAGAAAAAAATAATATGTAACTGAATTGAAATTCGACAAGCTGCTGTCACAGTCGAAGGTGGATTCAAAGAAATCAACCATCTGTGCATGAATATAATACACATGTGTTCAGTTGAAACAACTTCAGAAATGTATGTGTATCCTTGGTGAATGTACCACAGAGAAACCTTACAGTGAATATCAACAAACACTATGACATGCATACATGCATTAGGATGCAATCATGTATGTATAAATGCCATGCATGCACTGGCTGTACTGCCCAATCCTAAACACTACTGCATTTACTTATTATCCATTGTGTTTCAGAAAAGGTGAGTTTTACACTATAGTGTATACTGTATGTTGAGTGTTATGTTGTGTACCATAATATTCTATCAGTAACACATCACAGAAAAGAGTGTATGTGCGAAAATACTGTTTGATTCAGGATTACATGAATGCGCTTCTAATAGAGAAAATATGGATGTAATGTTTTTCAATATTTATATCTTATAATATGCACACTACAATGTATTTTATATGGTGTACATCAATATACACAGTATCCACATTGGTAATTGACACACATATAATCAAAATAAAAATTGGTAATAAAATTAGTTGGATAAATCTGAGCATGGGAAATGGAAGCATGAGGGAAGGGGTACACCAAATAGAGATTAGAAGGACACCAAATGATGTGATGTCAGTCTTGTTGGATGATATGCATGTGATATTAGATGTACACAAACAAATAAACCCATCCAACCAACTCTGTAACATGTAACATAAAGTGAAGAAGGATGACACTGCCTGTGGCTTAAATTATAATAAATCAATGTACTGAATGGCTGTACACATTTCAAAATACAAATTATGCATATATCAATGGACCCTATTTACTAATGGCTGCCAGGTTCTCATTGAAAGTAAGAGAGTCGGGTGGCTTGTTTTCCCCTCAAAATAATGTTCCATTCTCTATTACAATTGCGTCCACTGTTCCCCTGACATGGAAAGTATGGTATTTGAAACAGTGAAAGTGATGGCAGTAAAAAATGGAACATTATTTGAGGGAAAATACTAGTCATTTAGCATAATGAGATCTTGACGGCCATTTCCAGTTAAGGTATATTGGTGTTTAGCCTGTTTAACACCAGAATTAACCGCCAAAATTTGTCTGCACTTTTTTTCTTATATTCTTCAATATTTCTAGGAGTGAACCCTATATTTGGAGCCAACAGACAAAATTTAAGTCACTTTTCGTTTTTTTTCACTCCAAAAATTTAAACTTTTTTGTCCAAATCATCTGAAGGAAAGTTCAGACAATTTTGTGATGAAAAGAGGGAACTGGTAGGTTAAACTATTATAAGCTGTACCATGACAATTGAGATGGTTGGAAGTTTTTACTTGGGTGAGATAAAACCACACAGCAGTAGCAGCAGCAGCATTTTTTGGTATTAGCAAGTTTTGACCGCAGTGCTTACTTTGGCCAGCTCTCCATCCTTTAGTAGGTGACTTAGAAGCCCCAGAGCTAGTGGACTGTCTACCAGATATTAGTGAGGCATCCTCATTAGGAAGCTTAGCATCGCTGCCGCCAAATTTGTCATAATAATGGACTGGTTTTTGCTTTCCTATCATTGTCAGAACCATTTCCATGACTTGTAGTACAATGAGTGGTGGGTTCTGGAAGGATCGCAGTCTCTCAATACAAGCTCTGTCTACTTTGCTCTTCCAGTGGAACACCTGAGACAAATAGAAATGTAGCTGAAATTATTTGTATCTGCAGGAGTGAAGCTAAAATGTACGTCACAGAACTTTCTATATTTCTACGGGCTCTGTGCGTGCTACTGTGGAACGCCGGCTGATAAAAAAGGCTGAAGTCGAGAAAACAGCACAAAGTAAATTTGAAGTAATCCGGAGCATTCAAATCTATATATGTTATACATGTAGGGGTAATCTTGTTAAAATGTTCAGTAGTAGTAGTAGTAGTAGTTTAGTGACAACAACTATCCAAAAGTACAGTTTTCTGGGGGTTTTTGGCCTTTGTTTTCATCATGATGGTTGCCAGGCAGTTAAATGCCCAGATGTCAGCCCCTGAGAATGAGGAATTTGCAAATAGTCTGCACATAAGTGTCTGACAGAATTGAGGTAAGTAAGGGTGCCTCTACAGGGTGAGGCGCATTTTTGTCAATACTAGTATGCCACTTGCGAGTACGCGCAAACCAGACTTGCGCGTGACATTCTAATCATAACCTGCGCGCAAACCAGACTTGCGCGTGTCAATAAAATAGAGCTGGAATAAAGGAAATGTACGTGCAAATCAGACTTGCATGTGAGCTTGCATGTACCTTTCTCATTGTACATGCCAATAAAATATGGAGATATCAAATATTATAATAAAATGTATACAAGTGTTGTAATGTCCGGTGAAATAACCACATTTTCAGTTGAGTTTTAAATTTTAATGTGAACTATTCCAGTTCATGGGTGCCAATGTAAGTTGAGAACAACTGAAAGGTACAAGTCAGGCTCTTTGATACGAATGGATCGAGAGTATACACACATGAATTATTTGCCCCAACAAATTGGTTTATTCTTTATTCTAAGTTGCGAGTGATATGTTTGTATGGGCTTTATCGACACCGTTGTAGAGTAATTAATAAGTCAGTATTATACGCCCGTATAAATAAGTATCGTTAGTCGAACGTTTCGGAGTTGTCAATGTATTTGTCAACAGTGAGAGTCTGGGAAAAATCGCAGAGGTGCATAATAGCTGCCTCCATGGGACAATGTATTGCAAAAAATAAATAGACAAATAATCTCTTCCATAATCACACCAAAACATGCAGAGATGGTGAATATTGATTCATTTGCCCAACGCACTTGTGTTGCGTTCTCCCATACCCAGTGGAAGTTCACAAAGAACATTCAGTTTTCGAGAGTCATTTCACTAGTACCGGCACGTCCTTAGTTATAATTGTATTCACGCAAGTTGACCCTTTGACATAAATAAATTGATTCTATTTTGAAGGTTTTATAAAAACAATAAACTTCGTTGATACATCTATTTTTAATGAACACCTCTAAAATATAAATGATAACAGTACCAAAATTACCTTCGTGAGAACAGTTTAGAGTGCAGTTTTTTTATTTTGAACCCATTGTTAACTAAAACTATACAATTATTGCTGTTATGTCAGAGCTTGTGGACACTCTGAGGGGGATTATTCGATTCTTCTTGGATGGAAACAGTTTGCCAGTGATCGTTAAATAAGATGGCGAGTTCAAGGCATTGTGCGACATTTCCGTCGCACTAGTTTGGTTACGTTCCAGCAAGAGCAACGGCCGACGTCAGCTAGTCTTATTATAAAACCTTCGAATTAACTGTATCTTGTTATGCATTCAAAATATCCTTGTTGCAAAACATGATATTCGAGGGATACTGGTACGTGGTAACGTTATAGTGGTGAAACTAAAAGTAAAATATTCCAAGGAAAAATTGACTGGCAATGGGACATCCCATTAAACAATAAACTGAGTACCTGACACTCGCCACGCTAATATTACTAATACAAGATCATGACAGCAACAAATATCAACAAACTACCAATGAACAGAACTTATAATTACTATGGCTTTTTAATATTCATTCTCAGTTTTATATTCATATTTCATGGAAGTGTTACAGCATTTTTTTACGTACCCATAAATGCAATGGAATAGTCCAACTACGCCGTCTCAAACGGCATCACATCAAAGGCATACCGATGTTTTGATAATCGCCCAATCAAGTTCTATTTTGCGCTGGCTGTCACGTATATGTCGCGCTATAACACACACACACACACACAGCCCCGTAGCTATAAGACCGAAGCTGTTCATACACTTGAAACAGTCTTTGTCAGTTTTTGCATAACGCTGATAAGTTTAGAGATGAATGCCTTCTTGAAAGTTCGTAGATTTCAAGGTACATGTGAACCCAATCTTGTTTAACTGGCATATTATAATCAATTATGTTTTTTTATATTGTCGATAGGGCGAGTGGCTACATAGTTCAATCAATAACTAACAGCAACAAACTAGTAAATTCACCTCGAGGACTAGACTTGCATACAGTTCCTTGTTTATTTGTTGTTGTGTATTCAATAAAATAACATTTTATCATGGGAGTGTAGAATGGCCTCGAGGACTCACTTGAGGACTCACTTGCAAGTTCTTTGTTACGTTGAACGACTTACTCCAGATGCTATTATGCATCAAGGGAAACACTTATAATTTGTAACAAATATAAATAGTTTCACCAACAAGCCTGAAACAAATCATTCGTAATTATTTCCCAGATCACTCAAACTTTTATTACTGCGTGGTAATTGCACCGCAACTTTTTCTGCGAATGTAACACAGTCCAATCATGGAGGTAAAAAAAACTCCAATCAATTGACTGGAGTGACGTTGACTATTTCTTGTTCGGGAAATGATGAGCTGATTTGGCGGTCACAGTATTCAGTTCATTTTCGCAAAACCAACCCAAGAGCTGCCGTGTTGTTGGGTGACTCGTTATAGCATGTTATTATACCATATGTTTATTTTATTCAGGACTACTTTTTCTGGAATCACAGAACATGTATACACTGATCGCACCTCTGGCACAGTCATCGGCAAACGTCTCTTGAGTAGCACATTTCTTGAAGATGTCGTTCTTTCACACATCATAAACATGTCCACAATATAAAGTAATATGCCAACAAATCATACAAGACATTATATTTCCACAAGAAACCCAGGATGATCTCCAGAAATTTAATTTCTTGATGACTTCAAAAGATGATGTAATAACAAAAAAAGATTGGCAACTATATTCATAATGCATTTCAATCAAGAAATAAAAATGCTATTTGATATGTAACACTTGCTTTATCTTTTTTTAACAACTAACTTTCTTTTTGTAGTAGTAGTTATCGCAACTAATCTTTATTGCTATTAACTGATAGAAACATTGTATTTCTAAGGATGCAATAAAGTTATTATTATTATTATTATTATTATAAACACCGCATGATTCCATTCAATAGAAGCTCAATTGGACAATGGCCTCACCGCAAACAGATTTAAATATTGTTGCTATTTAAAATAAACAAATAAACAATACAGAACATGTGGCTATAACACCGGACATTAACAACACTCATAGCCATTTTATTTACTAGTATTCTCGACCTATTTGATACACATACATTTTATTTACAGCTGTAATTAATTCATGTCCATAAATCATAATGAGCAGAGTGCAACACTGTGTTGTATTTCGTGATTTACTGTAACAATATTTGGAAGCTTACCAAAGCTTATGTATAATATTGTATCAATAAGGATCTTCAATCAAATGGGTGGTGCGCGTTTATAAATACGGAGTGACAACTAGTGAGACTTTTTGCAATGTTTTTGGCCGTATTCACAACATATTTTATACTTCCATATTTAATTGGCGTGTATAATTAGATATAATTAGCCACATGCAAGCTCACATGCAAGTCTGATTTTCTCGTACATTTCATTTGTTCCCACTCTATTTTATTGACACGCGTAAGTCTGGTTTGCGCGCAGGTTAAGATCAGAATGTCACGCGCAAGTCTGGTTTGCACGTATGCGCAACTGACATATGGTCAAAAATGCACCTCACCTTTTTCACGCACAACTACCCTTTAGAGGCACCCTTACATACATACAGAATTTGAAATCCCAATGAACCACTGACACACAAGAAGGCAATATGTTTACCTGTTCTTTTGACTGTTGTAAACTGGATCTACAGTCTACCACTTTTTTCCTAAATGTCACCAATTCTTCCTCTATTTTTACTTGTCTGCTTTTTAAATTTGCTTCTCGTAGTAGTTCAAACTGCTTGTCATATTCATCTTCTTCCTCTGTGAACATTAATTCAATTTGAGGGTTTGGTCAATATGTGTTGATATTTGATTTTACAGATCCAGTGAACCATAGTATTACATACAATAATAAACTTAGGAGCTATCCTCAATGCTATTAAACTTACTATGAACAGCGTCCGGATAACTTTCGGAAATTCCGTCGCGTTTCGGAAAGATTTAATTTTCACAACTTTTGAATATTTATTCATACTTTTAGGTTAGTGAGGAGGTTATAATAATTTTTCATTTCACTTTAACTCTGTTTTTTTCACCCCTCAGACCCCTTTGAAAAGTCACTTCTGGCCATTGTAATGGCCACTATTTTTTTAATGGCCAGAATACCAACCAGAAATTTTTTAATGGTCAAAATATTGGCCAGTATTTTCAAACTGGTAGTTATAATGACCACTGTTTGTACACTGGTCAGAATAATAGTAATTTTTTATTTAATGATGGAGTGGGTGACAATCTATTTTTTTAATGGGTATTATAATGATCATTTTATTTTTCATTACATGAATAAAATGGTCATTTTTTTTTCATGTCACAGATATACCCGGTAATGGCACATGGGGATTGACAGCTCTCCTCTTTTTCCTCACTCGCTTCAGTTTGCTTCAATTTTAAGCCAGTACAATTGTAGGTAAACGTAAAATACAAGATTTTGAAAAATTTGAAATATGGAATTATATATCTTGAAAAAATATGACGTTTTGGGTTAATTTGTTTTTAAAATCACAACAAATCATGCACTTGATACTGTTGACTTAATAATATATAGTATAATGCAATAGGTTATTGAACATAGAAGATGACCCGTTTTCAAAATTCATCCTAGACTCTTATCACGGGTGCTAACGAAGTGTGTGCAAACATTGAGCCCATGCTAATCACCAAAATACCATTGTACTTGATGTCCATTGGAAAATTTAACTATTATATTCATAACTATTCTTATTCATAACTATACTAAACTTGACAATCAATACAAGCACATTCTGTGACATTCTTGAGATAAAAATGGACTGACAATGAGACTCTGTACTACATCCTGTTCTTATAAAGGCAATATCCAGCATTTTAATACCTTGAACAAACAAGCAAGACATTCACTACTGAACATTCGAACAGTGTGCAACCCCCAAAATACTCAGCAACTGACTTTCCACCAAAAAAAGTCACATAAACAGCTGGTTATTCCAAAAAGTCACAAGGAGTTGCTCCAAAAAGTCACATAAACAGCGAGTTATTAATTCGAAAAAAGAGCCTGTCTTTATGAGTGGGGTTGAGCTCAAACATAAACAAAATTCCCATTTTAATAATGACAAAAAACTAAAGTTCAGTCTTCAAATACACCCAAACTATAACATTTTACATTGAAATACTTAACCAGTAACTTTTCATAATGTGTGTTATAAACTGTAGAAGTTTATGTGGAAGGGTCGATGGAAGCTGATTTTAAAGTGGCTTAGACACAGTCAACTAAAAAATACCCATGATGCTCTGCTTTATTTTTATATTTTGCTATTTTCTCTATTATGAATGGTTTAATGTGATATGAAAATTATCTGTGAAAATATTCCACAACTACTGCATGTGTACGAAACAGTGTTGGGTGGTTCAGTAAGTTATATTTTTTATTTTATTTTATTTTTTTATTAGACGCATAAAATCCGTAGGAAAGGATAAAAAGGGTTTTACAGAAAGAAATTTAAAAAAAAAAACTACAATCTAAAAAGTGAAACAAAAACTAAAAACTTTTCTAAAAAAAATAAAAAAAATCAAAAACAATAAAGACAATTTGCAGCCAATGATGAATACAGAATATGAAATGAACACAAAATGTAGCCTAATACACTGATAGTTGTTGCTGTTTTGTTCCATAGCTGTTTTTTTAAGAAGACAGCTAAGGCTGATGCTAGAGTATGGTTTGCCATAATCAAAATGAATTTATTCTGACTATTTTCTTTATCAAAATTTGGAACTTTATTTTGTGCAGTCAGGAATAATTTGTCCCTATGGTGACTGTAAGCTGGACATTTCATTACAAAATGTTGCTCATCCTCAACTATATTTTGGCTGCACATATCACATGTTCTTTTATCCAGCAGCACATTATTATGTCTGCCTTTCTCAATTTTAAGGTCATGGCTGCTTGTCCTGAATTTTGCAATTAACCTTCTAAGACCATGGTTCTGCATATTAATTAGGTAATTTTCAATTTTTAAATCTTGTTTGAAAAGTCTGTATGTTCTTAGTTTGTTTTTAGCCAAGGTTTGTTTTCTATTATCATTATGCATGTCTAAGATCCATTGGTTCTTAAATGATTTGTTTGTTTTTTTATGAATAAAGTCTAAATTTTTCTTAATTATTTTTTCACTTGAGTTTACAATGGTGACAACATCTATATCTTGCATGAGGGTTTCTACACTTGTAAACCATTTACTTTTTACATTCTTATTTACTAAGTAGGCTTCTCTTAGTACCGTAAAATCTGTATTAGAAGCCGCATCCCTAATAGAAGTCGCACCCATTCCTTTTGAATAATTTAGAATAAAAAATTCATCATTTCTCATATGTGTACATGCTCTAATAGAAGCCGCATCCCCTCTGTTGCATTGTACCATTTTAATAGAAGCCGCGGCTTCTAATACAGATTTTACTGTTGCATTGTACCATTTTAATAGAAGCCGCGGCTTCTAATACAGATTTTACAGTAATGTGTTATCAGAGTTTGTTACCCGGTGAAATATTTAAGTTGTTGTTTCTTGATAAAACAGTCAATGGGGTACCTTCCTAGCTCACGATATATGGGGGGGGGGGTCTAGCATAGAGCTCCATATGTGTAGCTAGCTGACTTAGCAGTGAATGGCATGTTTGTTTGTTCACCGTATTATAATGCTGGACAATAATAGTGTTCATGCTACATGATGTACTGGCTAAGATTTTAGCTGATGTTTGCATTTTGACTAGACCCAATTGCATCCACGCATTGGGAAGGCCAGTCCTTAGCACGGGGGCTAAGGGGCGCTGTTTACTAACGCAAAATTTCTGCTGCTGACATGTTTCATTCTAATTTATGAAGCGAAGTGCACTGGAACACGAGCTAAGACAGACCGACCGACTTATTTGGATGCACAGGAACAGTATATAACGACGTTACAGAATGCAGAGTTAAATTAGTACATGTCGTAGACAGCGAACCAAATTGGCATTGTTGTATGCTCTACTACAGCGACCCAATCAGTGTGGAAGCGTGTACGGAGTAATTAATGACTGGTGGAATACTAGTAGACAACTTCCCCAGAAGTCGAAGATATGGTGTTTCGTATGCGCACGCATGCAGTTTTGGGGTGTAACGTAAATTGCACATGTGATATTGCTTTTGAGTGTACCAATCAACATCACAAAAATTCCCTTCTAACAACTATCAGCAAACTAGTATCGGAAGCACCACAATGGTTTAAAAAAAAACAATTGAAAAAACTGGTGATGATATTAATAAAAAAAAATAAGCATTATAATTCAATAAAACATGGAAAAGGAATGAAAAAAAAAAATATTAAGGGAGAAAAATATATGGTGGTTGTTTCAATAATTTGTGGTTGGTTTATTTTGGTTAACAGTGTAGTTATGGCACTGTACCATTGCTGTTTAATTGTTTGTTCATAATTGCTGCCTCCCTTGGGAAACAAGTTTGGGTGTTCTTAGCCAGTGCACATACCCTCAACACTGTGGCCTGTGCTATAACTGTTGGGCCCTCCTGTGAGTGAACACAATTGGGTATAGCTGATATGCAAACATTTGGGATTCACTTTTATCTTAGCCTGTACTTGGTCAAAGTCCCGCTAAGGACTGTGACTTGGTGTAGCCTGAAACCAGACTACTGTGGATCAGCGATGTTTTGTAATGGATTACCTCCCTGATGAGTACATTTAAATAACAATGGAAACTAGCATATCACTGGCAACACCACAGTCCCTCAACACCGGTGTTGAGGGACTGTGGCAACACATATAAGGATTTTGGCAAATTTTCACCGTTTTGTATGAAACTATTTTCACAACAACATTAATGTTTTACAATAAATTATATCAAACATATGTATAATTTAGTAGTATTAAAACTTTTTAAGTTTTTTTGAATTAAGAATGCACCAATCTTACTAGGAATCTATTCATATCTAACCCTTAGTGTGCTAATTTAATAATGGCTCATCAAAGGTATTGAATTACTGAACACACATCTTTGCATAGTTTCCAAAATTAAAATATTATTTCATGCTCTGCCCCTTCTCATGTAACAGTTTGTTAAGAATACGTACATTATTTAAAATCATTTTAAAAATGCGACTGGAATGTCTAGGCCCAAACTTCTGCTGCTGCAACATCCGTCCATTCCTGCATGTACATGCAATTGTTTCTCTGAGATTCTGCATGCAGCCAGTTTATTTTTTGAACTGAATAACACATTTCTAGAAGTTTATTTTGACATTTTCAGGTAACACTATATATAATTTAACAATATCAGGAATAGATTAGATTGCTTGCTATTCCATTAGAAACTCTTACTTCCAAGTATGATTTTCAACAAGCGTTCATATGTTTAGCTAACCAAAGGGAAACAAAAGCATAGTGACAGGAAGTCAACACAGTAGAAAGTATGACAAAGGTTTACACTTCAAAAATGACTGGAAAGTAAATAATTTATAACCAAAGACCATCTATGCATAAACAACTAAAGATCTGGGAGGTACAGCTTTGCAAAGTAAAAAAGTCATATGGGGGGAGGGGGGTTAAAACATTGCTTCGAACACAGTCCCTCTATCACTGTGCTTCAAAACATCATCTTAATTATTCAGCTCAGTGTACAAACACATAAAGTACAGAAATTGGATAATTAATGAAAACATTAGACAAAACAAGAATATGTAAGCAATATTAAAAGTATGCCATGTTTTGTTTTGTTTTTGAAAAATCATGATGTAGTGCACAGCCATACAGTCTGTTTTAGTGGATAATAATATTTTAGGTTTGCAATGTCATACTCCTCCAGATATTCATCAAGTTTTCTTGAGAGGCGATTAGCTTAAGAAAGGGGCTGTGCAAAATGTTTTTTTCTCCTCTTTGTTTTTGTGCTATTCTTTTTCTAGTGTAAAATATTTTTTCTCAAAGATGTAGGCATGTCAAATTTGTCCATGTTTTTGATCTCTTCAGGATTTTTTCAATAATATTTTCCTGTTAATTATTATTAAGATGAAAGATTGTGGAGTGAGTGTGGGTGTGTACAAAAGGGTCAGCAAGAAGAACTATATAAGATAGCTGAAAATCATGAAATACCAGTTGAAAGATTATGTCACTTTTATTTGAGGGAAAACATAAAAAAAGGAATGTACAGTAACTCTACACACTTGGAACTTTCAAAATCTGTGTGCAAATGTAAAACTGATAAACATGCAAATGCTAAACCATTGCATCCATCAATACTGGTTAAACTTTTTTTCCCCTTAACGTCCATAAATTCTGGTTCTTCAACTTCTTACGTTCCATTTATATAGTATTTCCTTTTTTTAAATTGTCATTATCTGCAAAAAATAATTCAGATTGCAATTAGCTTACAATGACCAGTTTTTAATTAATACACTTTGTAATCAATTTTGGAAACAAAAATTTGTGGTGTCTGTGTATTCTGGCATATTTCTGTCCTCACAAATAACAATGTGGATAAAATGACATCTTGTGATATGTCAATTTTTCCACTATGCAACTCAGATATACTTCCAAAAAGATGATACCGATTACATTCTGATTGAAAAAATATAAATATCAAATAAAACAGAATAACATCAAATTGTTTCCTAATCGAATATATTAAGGGGTTGTGCCATATATACACACAGTTCATCTCTTGAGAGACTTGGACAGTACACAGTCCCTCTGTGGACAGTACATTGCTGTACTTGGGAACCTAATTTCTGAGAACAATAGGGGGATTTAACTTCCTACAAGAGACAAAAGAATGTTATGTAACAATGCAGCTGCATGATTTTGTCTTTCAAAATAGGAAGTTGTGTACATACAAAATTATAGAGTCCCTCCACAATGGGAATGCCACCATGCATGTACAACTTCATCGATCCCCAGGTACTTTCACAAAATAAATAATTGTATTATAATTATGATCCAATACAATACCATATTTGCTCTAAAATTACATTTGTGGATACTAAATCATGAAAATATTACATATTTCGACCATTGAAGATCCCTGTAATTTACCTAAGCGCATGTGCTGCTAATAGAGTAATTATGTTAAGTGTAATATTGTTTCTATATTTTTTTTCAAAATCAAAAAAATGATATTAAAAATATAAAAACAGTTTAGTTTGAAAAGTGAAGTAATGGTATTCAGATGGTTATGATTTAAGCATGACCTTAGAAAACAGGGTCATGCAACTTCTGTCTGAGACAAAAGAAATCCAGTTTCCTATGTGCAATGTGGGTTATAACCTCCTGTATAATCTTATTAATACCAAGAAGATTTATACATCTGAAACAGTTTTTACTAGTATTCCCATTAGTCAGTGTATAACAAGTGCACTATGCTATATCTGTTCTAAATATGATGAAAAATCCACTTGTTATAATGACACAAATTTTGACAGGTCATTGTTTACTTTTAGGCAGTTTTGTTTCCTTGCAGAGAAAACTTACCATTTTTGTTTCCCTTTCCTGATTTCATAGTGGAATAAAAATTGTTAATTTTTAGTTTCACTCGCATCAATAGAATGGACTTGGCTATTCAAGTTTTGATCAAATTTAATTTTTCTGATTATATTCCAACCACAAAATTGTCTCATTTTGTGTAGCTACACCTTGGCAGCCATGTTTGGCTTATGAAATAGAAAAAGATGTAACAGTGGTGTTGACATAGATTTATTATCAGTTTCTCTAAGGTGTTAATTTGGGTAGAGGATTATAACTAAGGTTACATGAAAGGGGTAGCCACAGTAGCATGTCCCTGTTCTCTAAGGTCTATGATTTAAGTAATGTTATACATGTATAGACTAAATATTTTTTTGTCCAAGTTGAGCCAGAGTACCCATGATCAATTTGGCTGACCTAGAAACGCCCAGGACATTTACTGACTGCATATTACACCTTCATTATATTTTGTTTAAGTCTCGCCCATTTGCCCCTGTATCTTCAATAGTAGTGTTCATGCTACACAAAGTATGGGCTAAGATTTAAGCTAATCTCATATGTTTGAGTTCATGCACAGAAGGAAACGATGGTTAGCATGGGGTAAGGAACGCCCAAACTTATTAAGAATAGGCAGAATCTTCAGAAATTTTAACTATGATTGCTCAGTTAGAGGAACTAGGAAGGTTAGTTCTACAGTTATAAAACAATACCAAAGCAAATTCAGAAAGTGCAAATTGCAGAATAACAGGAAGTAGCACAGTATCTCATCATCGGTACATTTTTTCTTGAGTCAATCTCTCTATATGTGTTAGCGTTGATTGTCATGCAGGAAATGGCACACCAAAATAAAAAGTTATGAATATAGTAGTAAATCTCCTAAATGAACATTAAATACAATGGTTTTTTTAGCCGAGCTTAGCGTTCATGCATGTTTTGTTTTGCCTGTGCTAAGGCTTTGGACTGACCAGATTTACTCTGTACCTAGTATTTCTTAGCCTGTATTCATGCACATTTTTTTAGCACAGGGTAACGTATTGGACTTCTTAGCCTTTGCTAAAGGGCTCTATGTGAATGCTACGAATAAGTTTTTTTTTTATTAACACTTACACATTCCCCGGAGGGATTGGCAATGGTTACAAAAGTTTAAAAAGGAATAAAAGGTTACAAAACAGAAAATAGATAATAAAAAAACAAAAAAAAAACAATCTAAGCTAATACATTAATCTCTACAACTCATTCAAATCAAATTGGGCTCAAAGATGAGCAAAGAATATTAGATTCAATTGAAATTTAGTTTAAATCCATGCTAAATTAAAAGTTATTTTGAGTATGAGTTTTACTTTTTTCTTTTGTGCGCAAAGAAAAAATGAACTGTTGCACACTGTAGGCATATATCATCTATACTAGTTTACAGGAAAAAGGGATTCTGTATGGTATTTGTTGTTATGGGCATAATATATACATGTATAGTTAATACATGATTACTAAATTAGATTTCCCAGTGTACAGTACACTATTGCTGGTATTGTCTGAAGAGAAAAAAACAAAACAATATACATAGTTTTCGAAAATTTAAAAAAACAAACATTTTGCAGTCATTTAAATTATTTTATTAAAATAATTTGAAAACATTGCCATGAATGGAAACAAATTTACGTTGATGTTTTTTTGCAGATTTCAGGAGTTGGAAATAACCTTTGTTTATACTTTTCTTGTATTAACAAACATAGGAGCTAATCCTCATTTTATTTATTTATTTATTAACACACAACATCCCCCCCCCGGAGGGGATGAAAAGGGTTACAAATCAGATATTAGTAAAAGAAAAATAACCACATGAAAAGTAAGGGAACAAAAAGGCATAAAAAAAAAAAAAAGATAATAATTTGAATACAAGGAATGTATTACTGGCTTAGTTTATGTAGGTGCTGCTGTCTTGTATTAAAACAGTTTTTTAAATATTGCGCTAAAGGAATAGACATTTTCTCGTCACTTAGTAATGATATGAATTTATTTTCATTACTAAATTTGTCAAAATTTGGTATACGTTTATTAGCTACAATGTAAAGTTTTAATCTTATTTCATTGTAATGAGGACAATTTGTGACAAAATGTTGTTCATCTTCAACATGGTCATTGTCGCACATATTGCAGACTCTGTCTTTAAAATCCAATCCTGTATGCCGGCCTGTTAACACTTACTTGAGCTTGTTGTTTGACAATTATGAATAATAATGAAGCATTACTTACATTGTGTGCCATGACTGAACAAAAACGAAAGCCCAAAAAGACTATCCTGCTACATAAACAACAACAAAAGTATCTAATATTGTATTGAAGTCATTGTAAAATGGTAAAATAATTACAAATTCATACCTTGATGTGCCAGTTGCAGTACTGCAATCGTCCTATGATTCAACACCATCTAAATACTCCGCAGGTTATGTAGTCCACCAGCAGTCACTGGCATCAGCGTTACTACGAAATTTCACTGGGGATCGAGGCATTATTCGCGAAATTTCATTTAAGTGTACTTGGAAGCGCCAGTGAAACTTGAAAAAATAAATTCCCACTTGTATATTGAGCTCACACGAGGTAGCAGGCTGTTTTTTGGGCCATTATATTTAGAGACATGAACAAAAATACTGGTCATTTTATGTATGTAATAAAATGATCATATTACTGCCCATAAAAAAAAAATTTTCATCAGCTCCATCATTTAAAAAGCAATTGTAATTATTCTTACCAGTATAAAAAACATGGGTCATTAAAACCACCATTTTAAAAACACCGGTAAATATTTTGGCCACTTAAAAAATTCTGGTCAATACTCTGGCCATTAAGAAAATAGTGGCCATTATAATGGCCAGAAGTGACTTTTTAAAGGGGTCTGAGGGGTGTAAAAACAGTGTTAAATTGAAATGAAGAATTATTATAACCTTCTCACTAACCTAAAAGCACAAATAAATATTCAAAAGTTTTGAAAATTAAAACTTTCCGAAACGCGACGGAAATTCCGAAAGTAATCCGGACGCTGTTTATGGTAGTTTCAGTTTCACTATCCCTGGAGTATTGAAAAACCAAAAAGCTCCAGCAAGTACCATATTGACCAGGTAAAGCCCAAATTGAGTGTAACTTACCAGCTGCTAGCAATTCATCTACCTCATCTTCTTCGCTTTCAATCTCATTCAACTGAAGGAATGCAGTGAGAGTGCCAGACGAGAAACCAAACTGAGCTTTCACTTTCTCCAACTCTGTCGCTTTGAGGGTCAGTTGTCTCAACAACTCAGCTGTCTTAGCGGTAGCCGTCTCATAGTCGCTCTGTAATTTCTTGATATCAGTGTGCTTGGTTTTTGCATCCTGTCTTGTTTTCTCTAAACACCTTAGTGCTTTTTTAAGCTGTGCAATGCTGGATGAATTCTCTGCACTCTTAGTGTCGAAGATGTAGCGAAAACAATCCATGAATCGCCGGAAAGTTTTGGGGCCAACAAAGACATCATTTCTTCCATGGTTTTGAGAATTTTTATGTCTCAACTATTGAAAGAAATAATAATGCAATATACAGTATTAAACACTGCCCTCATGGAGATAATTCAATTTTTACTGCTTGAAATCAAATTTGTTATTTTACTTGTCAGATGGAATATTC
This sequence comes from Saccoglossus kowalevskii, assembly GCF_978046115.1. Taxonomy (NCBI): domain Eukaryota; kingdom Metazoa; phylum Hemichordata; class Enteropneusta; family Harrimaniidae; genus Saccoglossus; species Saccoglossus kowalevskii. The sequence goes on from NC_140651.1 coordinate 34,394,676, forward strand.
ATTTGAAATACATAAGGATTTCCAGTAAGTTAGATTGTTATTGCCTAGTTCAGTACAGACAAATCATATACCTGGATTATATTCTCTGCGATGGTTTATCACTTTGTGACATAGTGGTAGACCAGTGATCCAACTCATACATAGAGTTACAAATACATATAGACCTCAGAATTATTCATAATTGACATGATTGTTGACATTCAGATTAACAGCGCAATAATGTAGAAACAAGTTATTGTAATTTGCACTTGAGTGCTTCACAAGCTTGATATTGGGATAATATAGTTTGTTACATATAACATATAAGAAAAAGTCATGCATGCTATGTGATGATTTAGCTGTTGGCAATGAGATGCATGCTCGCTCAGATTACAGTAACCAAGAGATGGAAAGTGCTAGGTGCCAATTTTATGTTTGATGGAGAATTTGAGAGGAGCTGTTGAGTTGAAAAGATAGTTACATCATTGCCAACAGTCTAGTTTGTATAGATAAAATCTTAGAAATCAATGGTAATTGTTAAATTTGTTCTTGTTTTATTTATTATTGATGTCTGTGACAGTGTTTGTTCTTTTGTTTCTTATTTGGCCATAAACTTAATTTCTTACAATTTTTGAGTCAAATAAAATATTCTATTCTATATATGATCTTAAGTAATCAACAAAAACATTTACCCATATACTGTGTTCACCAATTATCTACACCCTGTACTTAATTAATTTTTAATATGCATATAAAAGTGTATTACAGTTTCTTACCTGTATGTGTTCATGCATAATACTTTTAGTGTAAGGTAAATTAGGTACTTCAGTGGTTTGTACTTTGATAATTTCTTTCTTTCCTACAACCTTGACTGAGGAGACAGTTATGTTATCATCTGTATTTCCAGCCCAGGGTATCTGTTTACAGTCTTTCAATACAAAGCTATGAATATCAGATAAACATCCAACAAGGTTGTCCCTGAAACAAAATAAATGAATAGATTAAGTGCATCAACCAAAGTATTAATGGTGTAATGTATTTAGACTAATGTATTATAAGAGACAGAAATCAGCAATTAATCTATTGTGATTACTGATATAGATAACAATGGTTTCTTTTACTTTCATCAGTAATTCCTCAACTCAATTAGAAATACAGATGTTAATAGTGTTTTATTTAAATTTACCTCATATCATCACCACATTCCTTAGCAATGTGGTTTTTATAAACATAGTATTGTGCATTTGTTAGCAGAGCATGTTGTGTCCAGTCACACATCCAATTCATTTGCATACCAGTGAATAGGCCAGGGTATTGACTGCAAGAAATTATAAAAATACACTGATGAGAAAATATCATGATGGTGGCACATTTGATAAGACAGTCAGTCTTTTTCTGTGTAGAATGAATATCAAAATTACAACTTTAAGTTTTTTTAACTGTAATACAAACAATACAGAGGCACATTTATAAAATGTACGCTAAGGTTCCCCTACAAGGAAACATTATTTCTACTATTTAGAGTAAAAACTCTAGTCGGGTACCAGATATCCAGCAAAAGTACTGTAAAATCTATAAAATAGTACAATGCAACAGAGGAGATGTAGCTTCTATTAGAGCAGCTACACATATTAGAAACAGTAAATTTTAGGGTCTCAATTGTGCAAAATAAATGGATGCAACTCCTTATACAGATTTTACATAATAAATGAATGCCACTCTCCCATCTCATGTAATATGTCTTACCTTGGAGCTATTTGTAATAATTTATCTGTAGGTGGCAGACACAGTACGATGTGTAAATTGGATTTCACTCGAGATACAAAGAATTTCATTGGGTCCAACACATAGTTTGGGGCTTGTCTTTTCATTGCTGGTGTCAAAGCCTAAGAGAGACAATATTTTGATTAGTAAGAGCACATTCTCAAATCAACATGTAACTGTAATTAGATTGGGAAGGTAACTGTGACTTTTCTGTAAATGCATCATAACCCAACTCTATATTAATGACATTTGTACAGCCATTGACTAATTGGAAAACAAATCCTAATCACTGCCATAAAGTTCAGACAAAAAAGTTTTCAGACTAACCAAATACATCATTTGATGTTTTATCTTTAAGTTAACATTTGACTCAAATTTCTTTTTTTGTATTATTTTTTCTAATTGTAATATTTCATTTGTTATGTAAAGCCACATTTGATTTGTAATTTATGCAGCTATTTATTTATCCAAATAGTGAGCTACTGATTCAAAACAAACAAACAAACAAACAAACAAACAAACAAATAAATAAATAAATAAATAAATAAGTCATTGAAAATGCCACAGTCCCTGTTAAATGTTTGAAAGTTCTCTTTGTGCTCGTCATATTAAAGCGGAGGGGTTGTCGTGAGTGTGTTCTTGAAACTTGAGTTCCAAGTGGCGTATACTACAGATTGTTTATTTACATCAAAACACGTGTTCTGTGTAGCAGTAATATGGCCAAAAATTAAAACAGCCGTTATTCGGCCATCTTTGATCTGATTATGAAACACACTGATATGTATGATGTATGTGCCAAATACGAATAAAAATGGTACATAAATTGTGGAAATATAGTAGTAAGGCCAAAAAGTCAGATGGCTGTCAATCGGCCAGCTTTGACAAGATTTTGAAACAAATTGTCATGGACATGCATACTAACATGTATAAAGTATATGTATGTGCCAAAGTTGAATGAAAACTGACAGAGCACGTCCAAGATACCGCATAAAGAAAACAAACAAGATGCCTGCCAGTCGACCATCTTTGATCCAACTGCGAAATAAATCGTCATGGACATGTACCCTAACATGTATAATCTATGTACCAAGTTTGAATGACAACTGACAAAGCATGTCCAAAATACAAAATTTTCAAAAAACAAGATGGCTGCCAGTCGGCCATTTTGAACGGAATCGCTAAACCACTGCATGTGCATATGTCCCTCATAAGGTGCTAGGCACATGCAAAGAATGAAGGGAATCGGTCAACAGGATTCTGAAATATGACTCTGGACAGACTGACGCATGGACGGACACACAGACAGACAGACAGACAGACTCAGGAACTCACGGACGGTCAGGACAAGTATCCTAACATGTATGATCTATGTACTAAATTTGAATGAAAACTGACAAAGCATGTCCAAAATATGACATTTTCAAAAAACAAGATGGCTGCCAGTCGGCCATCTTTGAACCAATTGTGAAATAAATCGTCATGGACATGTATCCTAACATGTATAATCTATGTACCAGGTTTGAATGAAAACTGACAAAGCATGTCCAAAATACAACATTTCAAAAAAACAAGATGGCTGCCAGTCGGCCATTTTGAATCGAATTGCTGAACCACTGCATGTGCATATGTCCCTCATAAGGTGCTAGGCACATGCAAAGAATGAAGGGAATCGGTCAACAGGATTCTGAAATATGACTCTGGACAGACTGACGCATGGACGGACACACAGACAGACAGACAGACAGACTCAGAAACTCACGGACGGTCAGGACATGTATCCTAACATGTATGATCTATGTACTAAATTTGAATGAAAACTGACAAAGCATGTCCAAAATATGACATTTTCAAAAAACAAAATGGCTGCCAGTCGGCCATCTTTGAACCAATTGTGAAATAAATCGTCATGGACATGTATCCTAACATGTATAATCTATGTACCAGGTTTGAATGAAAACTGACAAAGCATGTCCAAAATACAACATTTCAAAAAACAAGATGGCTGCCAGTCGGCCATTTTGAATCGAATTGCTAAACCACTGCATGTGCATATGTCCCACATAAAGTACTAGGCACATGCAAAGAATGAACGGAATCGGTCCAAGGGATTTTGAGATATGACTCCGGACGGACGCACAGACGGACGGACGTACAGAGACCGAATTATAATAAATAAATAAATAAATAAATAAATAAATAAATAAATAAATAAATAAATAAATAAATAAATAAATAAATAAATAAATAAATAAATAAATTATGCAATAAATATAAATTACCTACTGGCAGTAGGTTGAACTATGCTATATGGTTTAAAATTTCATACAAAATACAAAATAATATATTTAAAATGTAATGAACTTCACTTACCTGCAGCAATCCTTCCAATTCATCATTGGAGAAAAGATGTGGATACTCTCCACTAACTAACAAACTGTTTATGGCATCCAGGTAGCGTTCATCACGTAAGTCACGACCCTAACAAGTATAATGACTTGAAACATGGACACCTTACCTAAAGACACGGGGTGCACTTTACACACACTAAAGGTGCAGTTAAATATAAATTTAATCAGGGCAATTACAGAAATCATTATTATAAACTGTTTTAAACAATAAGAGAATTAGAGATTACGTGTAACCATGTTTTATCTCAAACACTAAACATTTTGATGTCAGAATTTAAAAGACAATCACAAAATTAGAGTTAAATGACAGATGATTAGTGTTACGCCTAAATTACATGTCTGAGCTGGTTGCCATGCATGGTCATGCAAGATTTCACAAGTTACTATTAAAGAATGTGATATTGCAGCTGCATTAAGTGCATTATTGCTGTTAACAATAGCATTGTCACCTTCTTTCACCAAAAATAGTGCAAATTATTCACATATTTTCTGAAATTTTCGCAGTTTATATATAAACCAATTGACCACAAATATAGTATAAGTATTGTGTGTTGATCCAAACATACAAGCTAAGTGGTAAATATTGTAAGGTATGATCTGATGTACACAACAGGTGAAATGTCTAAGTCACTTGGTTTAAAAGCATTACAACTAGCAATGGGTGATATAACCATGGAGATTACAAAGTGATTGACACTGAACAATAAACAAATCAAGAAATAGGGTGCAATACTAACAGCAAATATAAAATGGCTATTATTAGCTGAAGCTAATTAATTGTTTTCTCGCATAACTGATGACGGACAAATAAATGAGAAATAAATGAGATGTATGTCAATGATGGTATGACATGTGAGAGAAGATATTCTCAAGTGTTATGAACTAACAGGTTTGGTATATTGCACATTATATAAGCCCAGATATCAGAATATGTTATCTATATCCTGCATTAGAAATGATACCTAGGTTCATGGAGACAGAATATCAAATTTATTTATTCAAAATTATCCATGTCATTTATAATAATTATTGGAAGATAAGATGATACAATGTATATGAGTGATTGTTTTGAAAAATCAAGAATGAATATTGTTACATGTAATTCAAACTGGGTTTCAAGAATAAGAGTGAGCATGGAATGAAGTGTTTGTAGTGATTAAGTTTACAAAAGATAGGAAGCAAAGATCATGCAAAGAGAAAACAAATTATCTTTAGTTTCAGCTGATAACAACTATTTAATACAAAATCATGCATTAATATCACACCAAATAAAATCATGGCTGAGCCGACATCGCTGTACAAGCCATTAGCAATGAGCAAATTACAACATCTATTTAGTATTCCAAACAAATGAGGATTTAGACGTGAAGATCTCAAAGACCAGGGATGGTTAGATTAATATTGGAAATAGAAAAGACTATTTTTTAATTGATAGTTGCTAATACTACCAGTATCAACAAGATCAAACTAATAATAAATAATAATAATAACAGAAAAACGTTTTCCAAATTCAAAAGGAGAAAATGTTTTGGTAAAAGATATTCAGTGATATATTTAGGATAAACTTTTGAATATATGAGTAGGAGGAAGGATATGATTCAAATTATTAGTTGTAAAGCAATTTATGCAAGGTTAGAGGTGAATAATCAGAAACTTGAGCAGAAAAAGAATCCATAAACAAGCACTATAGATTCTTAACTCTGCTCACAGCAATGTCTCATTTTACTCAATGCTAGTGACAACTTACAGTGAAGACCAGGGTCAGCATTTTGCCTTCTGTTCCTGTCTGACGTATTGCCGACCTCAGTCCATCAAAGAATGTATTAGTCTTGGAGGAGTCAATGTAGTGTATGGGCATATCAGCTACATGCAAAGCCAGCTTGGAGAGTGTAGCTAAATGACTGCCTATAGTACCAATCAGCATAACATTGCCTCTGTAATAATATAATAATACAAGCTGTAAATTATATCATAGGTCACAGCTTTTTAATCAAGTTAGCATATCAAGTCTTACAAAGATTAGAAATATATTTAAAAAAATATTCAAAAAATAAATTGTACATGCGATACCGGTATATTACAACCACGGCAATCGCCTCACCATTGCAGATAGACACACTACCTATCATACCACACCTCACTCACTCACTGTGATAAAATCACAGTTGAAATGATGTACAGTGAATACCGCCACACAGATAATGTTCAGAATTTGCAATGTTTTATTCAGCCACATCCTTAAAGCTTCAATGTAACATCTGAGTTTTTTTAATTTTCCCTTGCATGGCAAACCTTTTCACCACCACTTTTCATCACAAAATAGTCCTGTTTATAGTCTGCACATTTCTTCAAAATATTGGGACAAAACTAGCCAATTTTTTTGAGTAAAAACTGAAAATTTATTTAAATTTTATCTGTTGGCTCCAAAATTAAGGTTTATTTCCAGAAATATTGAAGAATACAAGAAAAAAGTTGAAAAAATTGGGAGAGAATGTCTGGTGGCAAAAAGTTTAATGTTTTTCATGAACTCAAAAATTGGCTGTCCAGATTGTATGTACTTACAAACTTAAAGAAACCTGACAAATATTTGATCATGATTAACAATAGTCTGGCACACAAACACCTAACAGAGGACCATATAGGCTGTAAATATCAATTTTTCTTTTTCGTAGCTATCACACATGTCATATATCAGCATTTTTTGTGTGCATGGCTGAATAAACACACATCTACTAACAATGTATTAATGATTGAAAGGTTACATTTTGTTTTATGTCATTTAGTGGAATTAAAATGTTACTTACCCATGGTGAAAACTAATAATTCGATGCAATCGTATAATATGCATAATAATGAAATCAGACAACATTATATTTAGTGTTTCATTTCCAAACTCTTCATTATAACGTGACATGTGTGCATATAAGACTTTGTGAACCTCATGTGGTTCTATAATTGGCTGAAGAACAACCTGTAAAAATAAAACAATTTTGATAAACAAGATAGGAGTATTAGTCTCACAGTGTTACAATGCAATGTGAAAAATGTCTCAATACAATTTTCAAGGTCATGTCAAAATGATAGTATTTGGCTGACAAAATATAATTGCTTTCACTAGCTCTAATCAGTCAAGGTTAGTGTTTGTTGAAACAATAATATGGTAAGAAAAATACAACAACAAAGAGAAAATTACAATAACAATACAAACATGTTATTTTTTGTATATTGTTTGTTTTAGGTATTTAAGGTAGTGGGACTATTATTTGCATACTTGTTTTCATCTTCTAATTGTGACTAAATGACTACAAATAGACCCGGGAAAGTATATATTTTTAGAGTCGCCAGACTTCAAGCTTTTCACAAGTGTATTTTGCATGCCCGTATCTGCATTCTACAACACGTTATTCAATCAAAGGTGAAAAATTACTTTTTCTGTAAAAAAAATAATTACGCATTTATGCTGGCGATAAGAATTATTTTTTTCACTTTTCCTAGTTGTTCAATAGTCTGGTAAATTGAATGTGTCTGGTCAGTTTTATTCAAGCAACGCGTTTTAAAAAATAGTGTGCTGAATTTCAATTACTGTTTTAGTCGCATTGCCCCCAACTCAAACCACAACTCGTTGGTAAATAATCCATGAAATAGTTTGTCTGGACACATTCAAGTTCCTCTCACTGTCACCTTAAATCTGTGAAAATTTGGTGTTAATCCGACGACAATAAGTATACGTTATTTTTTGTTAAAGACCTTGTATTTTGAAAAACATAAACTCCTAGAAAACGTCCATGAAGTAACAGCAAAGATTTTCAAGCTTGTTTATCGGCACAATCAATTTGTTTTCCCATCAAGGTCTGTTTTAACATGTGTAGGGGCATCCAAATGTGTAAGGCTATTGGAAACCAAATCAAAGAAAGCTTAGAAAGAACTCCCATGTGCTGAGAGTATTGGAGACACATTAAATATAATTCGAAATTACTTAGCTGAAAACTAATTATGCAAATCAGAAAATTAATATGACCAGATTTGAGTGTAAAACTAATGAGGTCTGCGCAATGTAACAGAAAATCTATGTCTCCAAGTTTAATTGAAATGTGATTAGAACCAAAAAATTATGAATTATTATGCTTATTAGGGAATTAATATGAACAGATTTTTACCCCAAACTAATTAGGTGTGTACATTGTCCTAGAGCATCTTTGTACTAAGTTTCATTGAAATGGAATAATTAGCACCGTGAAAACTCCAAAATTTCGACCCCTCTAAAAATTCGACCGCCTATTTATTTTCGAATCCACTAAAAATTGCCGACTCATTCTTATTCGAAAATTTCGATAAGTTTTAGTTTTCCCCCAAACGAAAAAAAAAACGATGTGAGCGTTCAAACGGGACCTTCCTCGAAGGCATGAATCCGGGTTTCTGATTGACTGAGAGATTTTTATTTTATTGGTAACGAAAATATATTCTAAATAAACGAAGTTTCAAATAAAAACGAACACAAAAATCTCGGCATGCTGCGTTTCTGAACTGTTGATTATTACTGTACTCAGTAGTGATTATAATAATGTACACAAAATAAATTTGTTGAATGGTTATGAAATACAAATAAAAGTCAACTTAGTTTCATCGTAAGCGAATGATTCCAGTCTCGTATAAACGTTTGATGCTGTAGGATATCCGCCATGTTCTCTTAGGTCAAATCGCTAATTAACCAATCAAAAAGCTGGATGATGCCAACGTGTTCAAATTACCATAGCTTATTTAAATATGTTAATGTTATTGAACGCAATGCGGAAGAGATTGATGTTGTAGTACGATATTTTGGCTTGGATTTTGATGTGAAAACGACATGATTTTTTTTAAATAAAAAAATTAGTTGTTTTTAAAAAATAAACTGGTCATCTGAAGAATAATTTAACATTGTTCACAGTGATAACAGCTCATTCTCGAAAGGAAGCTTACCCGCTCACGCTAGTCACGATAAAAATCATACACGTGTACTCTTGAATAGACAGACGTCAATGACTACGGTAAAACTTACTCTATTTTAGCCGGCAGGATTGATTGAAATGTCCGAAAAATGATGCCAAAATACACCTTAAAAGTCCCATTTTATTTTCTTAAATCCCATTTTATTTTTTATTCCAAGGGCGAATTTACGGCAGAATTTGGTCCCTCAAATAAGGGACACGTGAGCTTTGATTCTAACCGGATACATTGCACTGGGTCGGGGAGATAGTTTGCTAAACTTCCATGTATCTTTTGTCCAATGGGTACCTGTACTTCGAACATTCGCAAGTTTTCCTAGGTAGTGCGAGACAGCTTTGTCTTTTGACCTATTAGTTTTGTGCTGACCTCTTCTCCGCGTCTTGATGTTTTGTTTTGCTTGTCATAATACTCACTGATTGATGACTTTGTTTAGATTTTGAGTTACAACTCGGCCACGACCTTTGCTTTTACCGTGAAACATGAGGAAGTTTACGTCAATTGACGGACATTGCATTTTTTAAAAACTAATGAAGCACACTGTCTATCATCCCCAGTTTTTCATTTGCTGATTTCTATTCTGAAAAATTCGACCGTCCGAAAATGCACCTTAATTTTGACTCTAAAAACACGTCACATTTCTAACACCAATTATTTAAAACCGGTCGAAATTTTGGAGTTTTTACGGTACTTTAGATATCAGTGTGAAAGCTTAAAATTGGTTAATTATGCAAATTAGGTAATTAATATGTACAGATTATTCAGGTCTGTCTATTGTCCTACAGCATCCATGTCCATGAAACCAAGTTTCATCAAAATCCAATGAGTGGTTGTTTAGATATCAGTGGAACAGTCATGGAACCACTAAAAAATAGCTAATTATCATGCAAATTAGGTAATTAATATGCATGTATTTTTACCAAAAACTAATCAAATCTGCGCATATGTTCAGAGCATCTATGTACCAAGTTTCATCAAAATCCAATGAGTGGTTCTTTAGATATCAGTGGAACAGTCATAGAACAGCTAAAAATTAGCTAATTATCATGCAAATTAGGTAATTAACGAGCATGGATTTTTACCAAAACCTAATCAAATCTGCGCATTGGCCCAGAGCATCTATGCACCAAGTTTCATCAAAAACCGATGTATGGTTCTTGAGATAGCAGTGGAACAGTCGGACACACATACACACACACATACACACATACACACATACACACATACACACATACAGACACACTAACTGCAAAGACTCCCATTTTGTGCTTCGCACATGGGAGTCAAAAACTAATGAAGCACACTGTCTATCATCCCCATTTTTTCATTTGCTGATTTCTATTCTGAAAAATTCGACCGTCCGAAAATGCACCTTAATTTTGACTCTAAAAACACGTCACATTTCTAACACCAATTATTTAAAACCGGTCGAAATTTCGGAGTTTTTACGGTACTTTAGATATCAGTGTGAAAGCTTAAAATTGGTTAATTATGCAAATTAGGTAATTAATATGTACAGATTTTAACCCACAATTATTCAGGTCTGTCTATTGTACATTCATTGATATGTGATGTATAGTACCTGAGATATCAGTGTGAAAGTTGGTTAATTATGCAAATTAGGTGATTAATATGCACAAATATTTACCGGAAACTAATTGGGTCTGCATAATTCTAGATTCATTGAAATGTGATGATTAGTACTTTAGATATCAGTAGAAAAGCTGAAAATTAATTATGCAAATTAGGTAATTAATATGCACAATTATTTACCCTAAAACTAATCAGGTCTCTGCATAGTCCTAAAGGATCTATGTACCAAGTTTCATTGAAATGCGATGATTAGTACTTGAGATACCCGTGGAAAAGCTGAAAATTAACTAATTATGCAAATTAGGTGATTAATATGCACAAATATTTATCGAAAACAATCAATCTCTGCATAGTCCTTGAGTATGTAAGTACCAAGTTTCATTGAAATGTAATGCTAACTACTTATATCAAATGCTGAAAATTAATTAATTATGCAAATTAGGTAATTAATATGTACTGATATTACCATAAAAACTATCAGGTCTGTGCAGTGTCGTATGACATCTATGTACCAAGTTTCATTGAAATGTGATGATTAGTACTTGAGATATCAGTGGAAAAACCGAAAATTGACTAATCATTATGCAAATTAGGTAATTAGTATCCACGGATTATTACCAAAAACTAATCAAGACCTAGCATTAGTTCAGAGCATCTATGTACCAAGTTTCATCAAAATCCAATGAGTGGTTGTTTAGATATCAGTGGAACAGTCATGGAACCACTAAAAAATAGCTAATTATCATGCAAATTAGGTAATTAATATGCACATATTTTTACCAAAAATTAATCAAATCTGCGCATATGTTCAGAGCATCTATGTACCAAGTTTCATCAAAATCCAATGAGTGGTTCTTTAGATATCAGTGGAACAGTCATAGAACAGCTAAAAATTAGCTAATTATCATGCAAATTAGGTAATTAACGAGCATGGATTTTTACCAAAACCTAATCAAATCTGCGCATTGGCCCAGAGCATCTATGCACCAAGTTTCATCAAAAACCGATGTATGGTTCTTGAGATAGCAGTGGAACAGTCGGACACACATACACACATACACACACACATACACACATACACACATACAGACACACTAACTGCAAAGACTCCCACATTTTGTGCTTCGCACATGGGAGTCAAAAAATAAAGGAATGGGATAGCTATAATTGGATAAAATCGGCAGATGAAAACACCAAAATCAACGATTTTTTTTCAGTGGCTGTGTGACCTTGTGTCTGAAAGATTCATATGCAAATGACTAATCTGTGAAACAAACAGGGGCGGAGATAAACCACTCAAATGTTTGGAAACACCATTGTGTGTCAGATAGCTACTGATAACACATCCTAACATTGCTTTGTCTTGAGTTTATCTTTGGAACTTAGAGGCACACAGATTAAACCTGTGTTGTTGATTTTGGAAAACACTACTGAGGCTGCCTTGCTTCCATTCAGAAAATCAACATTTTAACCAACTTACATGACATTCTATGTTATGTTGACTTTATCAGATGAAAGTTTATAGTGCATTTCATCAATTAATAAATAAATGTGAAAATCGTAATTTTCAACACAAATAATAGTCTCGCTACCTTAACTAGTGGAAAACTGTTGTTGCATATGTTTATGAAATTGTTTATTCTATTCTGTTTATTTATTATATTACATTCTATAAACAGCAATTTTCGTTCTTTCTTATAGCGCAGCGCTCACAGTCTAAAATAACATGGATTTCATTTTCCACTTTTTTATCATTACATTTTGTACATATTCTATCTTTTTCTTCCACTTTTGGCTTCCTTCTTCGTCCTAATTCAATTTCTAGATTATGATTACTTATTCTGAATTTTATTAATATTCTTCTCATGCTGAAGTCCTTTATTTCCTCTAGGTATTTTTCAGTTTTAAATATTGTTTTGAATAAACTGTATGTTCGTAATTTATTTCCCTCGTTTTTATTGTTACTTCAACTAACTATTTGATTTTTCCAGGTCTGTTTATATTCATTTGATAGTTTATTTTCGATATTTTTTGAGAACTGATTGATGTTTTTTATCTCGTATTCACCTTTAGTTTTATTAAATTGGTTCTCCCCCAAGATATGTTCAATCTTCTTTTTCTAGTTTGTATTGTTTTTAATGTTTTCTTTTAATGCACCATGTAGTATATGATTCACTGGCAGTGTGTTTAGTCTATACCAGTATTTGATTTGAGCTTTTTCTGCTTTGATCCTTATTGGGAGTCTACCAATTTCACCCTGAATACCCCTGATTGGGGCTACTTTACTTACACCTAATATAAAATGATAAAAGTAATTACAAATTTGTTCTAAGCTGTTATTGTCCTTTATTTCATGGGCCCAGATTTCTGATCCATACATTAATATTGGAGATATTAACTGATCAAATATTTTTAGACTCAGTGATACTGAAATATTTTTCTGACTTAGGGATTGTTTGTCGTATAATGCTTTCATTGCTTTGTTTCTTTCACAATATAGATTTAATTTATTCATGCAGTTTTGAAGACCTTCCATAATAATGTGAGTGGCTATATACATAATGTTATGCTCAGTACAGTATCTGGAAAACTGGAATGACATACATTACAATATTATAGTTTTAAAACCTGTGCTTCCCCCTGACTTCATGAAAAACTTGTAAAGAAGTCTTGGCTGAAACAAGTCAAGCAATCCAGACATATTTGTTTGAATTTGCCAGAAACATTGGGTAGGAATTGATTGATTAAAAAATATAGTAAAAATTGACCTAGTAGTGGATATGTTGTAGAAACTTGCCTCGACTTAGGTACCATGTAGAACTTGGCATAGTAGGTTACCTATTGGCAATGGGTATTTGGTTCAATTGACCAGAAGGCAATTGGAAGTGATTGATTAAAAATCAGTAAAATTGGACAAACAGACATAACAGAATATAAGCAGTCTTCTCTGCAACATGGTGAACTTCAGATGACAGTAACATGCATACAAACTGATAGAAAAGAAATCTTACTTTGACAGTCTTCTGTGATATTGATGTAACTGGTCTCTGGTAAGCTCTAGGTTCAGTTGGAAATGTAACAAAATACTCAGACAACTCATCACCCTCCTGGGCTTGGGGAAAATACTGGAAAAAAAAAATCAGTATATGACTCATCTCAAATGTAATCAAAGAAAGCTTAGAAAGAACTCCCGTGTGTTGAGGGAATAGGGATCATGATATTCAAGAATATTTGAAAATGATAAACAAATTATGAATAATCTATTAAATATTAAATCAAAAATATTTGAAAATAAGCCTAGTTAAAAATATGCATAAAAAGTCTACACAAAATTGAAACATTAAAAAGAAAACTGAAATAATTCATAAAACATTGGGGAAAATGAAATGCAACGAAAATAGTAAACAAATAAATGCCCAAAATAAATTTATAGGGCATTTAAAAATATTTTAGAAATTTAGTTAACACGGAATACGTAAAGTAGCAAGAACAACTATGTAAATTTCTGACAAACAATCACAATCTAAATATCTAAAATTCAAACCACTATCTTAATATCAATATGTGTGTCAATAAATATATTATTTATTTATTTTTAGTTACGTATATTATAAGGAAGGCATCACAATCTTTAGAGCCCCTTTGATTGGTTCGTATATCCCGAAAATCGACATGGTAAAATTACAAAGATCCTACAGCTCAGTACCATAACAAATATTAATAATTTACGGCAGACGTAATTCTCGGTACATAAAATTAAAAGTAATCCCCAACGCGTCTCATTTGTTACTGTGTATAAATTGACACTATCTGGGGCACGTCTGTTAGGAGTTCAAGGGACCCTTACGTTCAAAAGTCTCCCCTGTATAGTTTATATATCTTAATTACTTACTAATTTATGACTCTTACATTCATATTTTAGCAGGAAGTTGTTTAACTTTATATTATTAACAGATACTGTTGGCGTTTCCTTATTTTTGCGAGACTCTATTTATTATTAATAACTCTTTTTCGTCGGGAACCCCGTTCTACTTCTTCAAACGTGCGAAAAAACCCGTCCATAATTTACTACTAGCCTGAGGAGTACAAAATGTATGAAAATGGCATCATGGGAAAACTTTAAATTTGTCTACCGGAAATCAATGGCCATTCTGTTGCTGTTGAACCGTCCCGCGAATCTTCCACATAGATTGCTATTTTACATCACTGCGACTAAAAGGTGGGTAGTTATTGCATTCAATTTGTTAACAAACATGTACAAATACTAAATAATGGGAGGTGGGTGTTTCATGATTGTAATCGCTTCGTGGACAGTTATTTAAAAAAAAATAATAAAAAAATACATAAAAAATGCTAAATTTTAATTAAAATGTAAAATAAAACAATGAATTGCAGCAACCAATCATGACTAACATTCCTATCAAGTTACATAAAAATTGTTTTAATGCTTCTTGACATATAACTGAAGGCATTTGAAGTGCTTGCAATTAAACACCATGGAGGCCATTCATGGAGGGGAATAAATAACGAACGAACATATTTAACATCCGGGTACTTTTCAAAGCTATGACGTTTTAGTATCTGATCGCATTCGTATATGCCATTGTACATAGCCGTTCATGCTGTCAAGCATTGTGTACTACTAGTATAAACTCAACTTTTATATGCACAATGTGCTTTTTAAAACTTGGGTTAGAGTCTTATGCGTTTGAACCACAGTATTCTGAGAGTGAAAGCCCAATTGCATTAAAGTACCATACTTCCCTGATCGTAAGCCCCTCCCGAGTATGAAGCCCATCCCTATATTTTCACCTGGTATTTATCGAGTTGAGAGCATTCACGATTATAAGCCCAGAGTGTTTTTACTGGGCGTCGACGATATTCTTTAAAATATGCGTGTAAAAGGTGTGTTTCATTTCATAATAATCGTGATTGGCATGGTAGTTTGGTTCATGCTTTTAGTTTTATGAGAAAACTCGCATTCATTTCAGAGTGCATGGTGAACGTACACAACGTGGTTCAAATCCTTTCTATTCTGTCATTTACAAAGGATGAACCCTGATGTTGCAATTCTGGAGTAATCCATATTTCTTTGAGTAGTAGCTTTCGAAAAGACAAAAATATGACGGTAAGTTGTGTACCTGGTTATTGGGCATGGTTTACTTTGAGACTATCAGGAAAGGTCTAGGGTTTGAACAATGAGACATGTTGGGGACCGAGAAAGGTGTTTAAATTCTTCCTCCACACTCAGTTTGCCCACGGTTACTATTAACCGTTGTTTATATTTCGGAAATTGCGAATTGCCAGTTTTTAGGGGAAAAAATCATTGTTTTTTCGTTGCAATCAGTGCTACAGATCGTATTTTAACATTGCGGTAATTCACGTCCGCATTGCGTTAAAAAATCATCGTCAATAATCGGAAAATTTCATCATTACGACACATCATTTTGATTGGTTAATGAAAGACATGACTTGTTATGTCAAAGGAAGTTGTTCCAGGTCAAATCGTGCTGAAAAACCTCATGGTGGAAAATTGCTTTGCGTCTAGAGTTTGCATACGATTGAAAACATACCAAAACGAAGATAATGATAAATGCCTTCGTCCACTGTTTCACCGTAAATTCAGACGGTATGTAAATTGTATTGTAATAAAATGTGTGTGTTTTTTATGAACATGTTTGTTTCTTCATTGTAAGTGTCGTTCAAATCAATGACGCATATTTTTTTTTTAAAAGAAGTATTATTTTCCCGAGCCCGGCGTGGTGAACGAATAATTTTTTGGATAATTTTTCGTTGTTTGCAAGATGGTTATAGTGTTTAACCCCAAAACAAAATCATCTTTTCTGAGTTGGTCCTCAAGTATAAGCTCATATCTTACTTTTCCCTTACGTGTTCATGCCTCCTGGCTTATGATCAGGGAAGTACGGTATACTGTGAAGATTCAATGCCCCTTGTTCGGATGATAGTTTTATTTCAAATTACACGGAAGTCTGTGAACAATCTGCTTGTTGTTCTTGTGACAATTGTCCCATGATTTGCCAGTGCAGTCCCGTGAATACATAGACACAAATGTTTCCACCACCACCCTACGAACTCAAGATTGCATACTCCAGCATCCATACTTTGAATAATTTGCACGCCGCACAGTGCAGTACTGGAAACAGCATTTATTAGACAGTTAGACAAAAAACAAAACAAAATGCCTGTCTCGATCAATCGCACATCCAAAATGTTTGTATGTTGATACGCTTGTAAATAACATTAAAGTAAAAGTCGAAACAACCTAGACTAGAAGTCAATTCACCAGTCCAGCCAACTATGGCTCCCTAAGTTGCTTATATTTAATCAGATACTATTTCGTCATCATGCTTTGTTACCTTACCTGTTTATACCTCATGAGGGCGTTTTTTATGGCAAGATGGCGCAAACGGAAGTCCTTCGCAGGTTTATGGTTTCTCATATTCTCTGAAGATAATAATTTTTTTTAATTTTTTTTTCAAATTTATAATCAATATACATAACTTGATAAATACAAACACCAAAATAGGCTCTATTTAGTTCCCTTTAATATTCGTTTAATTCAGCTAAATAAAGAGTACACCACACACCTCAAGCAACTTTATATATTTGGAGGTACAATTTCAAGAAAAGCAGAAGTGCTTACACAGGAATTGTTTTATTAAAGATAACTTTACCTCTGTTATAATATCCTGCATATTTTGTTCAAACCAAGTAATATCTGCATTACGGCATAACTGATCTAGCATAATACGTTTTAATTCATGTCGCCATAGTGATATCACCATGATCTCTTTTTCCCTGGCTTCTTCTGATAGACGTGTTAAACACTGTAATAAAGACAAGGAAGGGTTACATAACAACAGACACATAGTTGTATGCAGTCTAAGCATCTTGCCATCATAAATGTGTACTGTACTACAAGCATGCAAATAATACGTTAACCTTTTCACTACTAGACTTTCTGTAGAAGTTTTCAGCAGAAGATGCGTTAAGATCTACACATAAAATAAAATGTACTAAAAATTCATTTTAAAAACAATCTCCTCTCTGTATAGTACCAATAAACAAGCAGCCTGTCGGCTGAGATAGCTCCGCTGTTAGCAATGCACATTTCAATTAAAAAACAGAAGATATCATTAGAAACTGAACAATATGTATAGTATGAAAGCAACAGGACTTGCTGTTTTCAACAATAATCATCAAAATTAGATAATTGAGGATATCACCACGAAATTAACAAATCTGAAAGAGGTCCACATGTAGTACCTATATATGTAATATAAAAGCAATCAGACTTGCGGTTTTTAACAAGAAGTCAAAAATATAACTTTTTACCAAAAATGACAAAAATATTCACCAAAATTAAAGAATTAAAGATATCATTACAAAATGAACAAATCGGAGAGAGGTCCACATGTAGTACCTAGAGATGTAATATCAAAGCAATTGGACTTGCAGTTTTTAACAAGAAGACGAAAATATAACTTTTTACCAAAAATGACAAAAATATTCACCAAAATTAGAGAATTAAAGATATCATTACAAAATGAACAAATCTGAGAGAGGTCCACATGTAGTACCTATATATGTAATATCAAAGCAATTGGACTTGCGGTTTTTAACAAGAAGTCAAAAATATCACTTTTTACCAAAAATTACAAAAATATTCACCAAAATTAGAGAATTGCTGATATCATCATGAAATGAACAAATCTCAGAGAGGTCTACCCAAGGTACACCAAGTATCAAAGCATTCAGGCTTGTAGTTTTCAAGAAGAAGTCGAAAAAGTAAAACATTGACATGAACGACGACGATGGACAATCACTCATACGATAAGCTCCACTCGACAAAGTCGACAGCGGAGCTGAATATGATAACAGAAATGCATTACAATATTTCCCAATTCATTTATCATAATCTGCAGCCAGGATTTCACATAAACAATGACAATACACCAATTTGAAAATAAAATATCTCATTACCTGGAATGCTACAGTCAAGTCTTTCAATGTAAATAAATAGTGGTATCTTCCAGACATTGGTGTAGGTCTTAAGACATCTTGTACTGATGTCAATAATTTACATGATGCTTTCACAATAGATTCATGTAATTCTTGCATCAATCCTGGAGAATCATTCTTGGTCATGTTGGTTTCCAGTATAGCTGTGACAATAGATTCCAGAGCATTGTCTCTAGGTTCTGGCAGGTTGAACACAGCAAAATGCCTCTGAAAATGCATGTCAATTGCAAATCAGTTAATCTATAGCATGTGTGTTTATCCTGATTTAACCTTAAACTAATTTCAATTTTGCGGCTTGTAACAAGGGGTTCATATGCAAGACATTTTCCATGCAAAAACGATGAATCTGTCAAATTTGATTCTGATTGGTTTAATCTTACCCCAAAGGATTGTTTGGCTGAAAAAGTTTGGTATTTTCTTCCTGATTTTCAGGAAACTGGAAAACCTGTTTCACAATTTGTCTCTTATTTAGTTTCAAGTCGCATTCAAGATGGTCATTCCCATACAGTAAATATCAGTAAATTATTCACATTTATTTTATTATTACTTGTACATGTATGCCAGCTGACTATGGGTACATGTAATATTCTCATCAAAAATAGTAATAAATTTCTCAGAATCTTTGGATGAAAATGTGTCAGTAATGTCAAACTCTGATAAAATATGCAAACTAAAGTCTATCAGTAGTGGATACCTCAAACAGCAAGTCATGTGTGTAGATGCTGTAGTATTGTTTGAGGGGGCATGGAACAACACATCAATGTAGGATTGTTTGAGGGGCATGGAACAACACATCAATGTAGGATTGTTTGAGGGGGCATGGAACAACACATCAATGTAGGATTGTTTGAGGGGGCATGGAACAACACATCAATGTAGGATTGTTTGAGGGGGCATGGAACAACACATCAATGTAGGATTGTTTGAGGGGGCATGGAACAACACATCAATGTAGGATTGTTTGAAGGGGGCATGGAACAACACATCAATGTAGGATTGTTTGAGGGGGCATGGAACAACACATCAATGTAGGATTGTTTGAGGGGCATGGAACAACACATCAAAGTAGGATTGTTTGAGGGGGCATGGAACAACACATCAATGTAGGATTGTTTGAGGGGCATGGAACAACACATCAACGTAGGATTGTTTGAGGGGGCATGGAACAACACATCAATGTAGGATTGTTTGAGGGGGCATGGAACAACACATCAATGTAGGATTGTTTGAGGGGGCATGGAACAACACATCAATGTAGGATTGTTTGAGGGGGCATGGAACAACACATAAATGTAGGATTGTTTGAGGGGGCATGGAACAACACATCAATGTAGGATTGTTTGAGGGGGCATGGAACAACACATCAATGTAGGATTGTTTGAGGGGGCATGGAACAACACATCAATGTAGGATTGTTTGAGGGGCATGGAACAACACATCAATGTAGGATTGTTTGAGGGGGCATGGAACAACACATCAATGTAGGATTGTTTGAGGGGGCATGGAACAACACATCAATGTAGGATTGTTTGAGGGGGCATGGAACAACACATCAATGTAGGATTGTTTGAGGGGGCATGGAACAACACATCAATGTAGGATTGTTTGAGGGGCATGGAACAAGACATCAATGTAGGATTGTTTGAGGGGGCATGGAACAACACATCAATGTAGGATTGTTTGAAGGGGGCATGGAACAACACATCAATGTAGGATTGTTTGAGGGGCATGGAACAACACATCAAAGTAGGATTGTTTGAGGGGGCATGGAACAACACATCAATGTAGGATTGTTTGAGGGGGCATGGAACAACACATCAATGTAGGATTGTTTGAGGGGGCATGGAACAACACATCAATGTAGGATTGTTTGAGGGGCATGGAACAACACATCAAATGTAGGATTGTTTGAGGGGGCATGGAACAACACATCAATGTAGGATTGTTTGAGGGGGCATGGAACAACACATCAATGTAGGATTGTTTGAGGGGCATGGAACAACACATCAATGTAGGATTGTTTGAGGGGCATGGAACAACACATCAATGTAGGATTGTTTGAGGGGGCATGGAACAACACATCAATGTAGGATTGTTTGAGGGGGCATGGAACAACACATCAATGTAGGATTGTGCCTCAGGTTTCAACAATTCAAGTGAAATTATCTTTCTATCTGCTACAGATTACTCCAAGGCAGTACTTACAATCAGTCTATCAGGTAGGTGTAAGGTAGTAGTACTTGGGTACTCATGCATAGTCATAGCAGACAAGATAACTAGTCCTTGTATGGTTCGCCATTCAAATGGTTTCTTTAAAGTAACCAAGACCCTATCATCCACCATCTGACGTAGTAACTCTAAACTCCTCTGTGTATTATTCTCATCAGGAACAGGTAAGTTGATATCATCAATGAACAACTGTAGACGCTTACTGTCTCTAGCACCATAAACAAAACCTGTAGATAGTAAAACAATTCATTAATATTTCTAGTTAAATATTCCAGAAAAGTCATTAATTCTCCCATTCACTGCATACTGTAACTAAGAGTTCTCACAATTTTATGGCATTTATGAAGATGAAATTTCACAAAAATGTTCACTGCTAAAACATTTTCAAAATGTTCACAGACTCCTGGAATTCGTGAAGTAGTTACAGTTACAGTTGTTCTCATTTTCAAATAGTTGAATAAAGTTACAGCCCAATTCTATCAGCTTCTAATATCAACCAAAATAATAAAAAAACAAGCCATGCATGCACAGTCCCTGTTAGTTATCAAATTTAAGATATATAGTTTTGTTTATAGTAATATAGCTGGAATATAACCATGTCAGGAATATGATTTTTTGACATTAAAATGATTGACATTTGTATCTGATCGTCAAACAAGTACTTGTCCATATTGAGAGATATTGCTCTGGAACAGCATTCAAAATCAGCCATTTTGAATACATGTATATATATAACATTTGAATATAATCAGTCAAAGCATTTAAGAGATATGGCTTTAGAAGCCCAATCATTAAAACAAAATGGCCGCCAGTCAGCCATTTTGAATCTAATCTGAAAAATAAAATGACGTGCATCAGGAACCCATAATGTCTAATGTATGTACCAAGTTTGAACAAAATCCATCCATAAATGCCAGAAATGCTTGATATTTGATGATTTTTTAGCACAATAATGACCACAATTCGGCCATTTTGAATAGGATCGTCAAACCAATATATCTGTTCATCTATGACATGATTTATAATGAATAATTAAAATTTGAACATAATCAGTGAAAGCAAGTCAGAGATATGGCACGAGAGCCACATTCATTAAAACAAAATTGAATCTTATCTGAAAAACAAAAGTATTCGCATCAAGGTCCCATAATGTCTAATGTATATACCAAGTTTGAACAAAATCTATCTGTAAACAGCCGAGAAATGCTTGATTTTTGATGATTTTTTAGCACAATAATGACCACAATTTGGCCATTTTGAATAGGATCGTCAAACCAATATATCTGTTCATCTATGACATGATGTATAATGAATAATTAAAATTTGAATATAATCAGTCAAAACAAGTTGGAGATATGGGTCTAGAAGCCCATTCATTAAAGCAAAATGGCCACCAGACAGTCATTTTAAATTCGATCTGAAAAATAAATGATGTGCATCAGGAACCTGTAATGTCTAATATATGTACCAAGTTTGAACGAAATCCATCCATAAATGCTTGATATTTGATGATTTTTCAGCACAAAAATGGACACCATTCGGCCATTTTGAATAGGATCGTCAAACCAATATATCTGTTTATCTATGACATGATGTATAATGAATATTTAAAATTTGAACATAATCAGTGAAAGCAAGTCAGAGATATGGCACGAGAGCCACATTCATTAAAACAAAATTGAATCTTATCAGAAAAACAAAAGTATTCGCATCAAGGTCCCATAATGTCTAATGTATATACCAAGTTTGAACAAAATCTATCTGTAAACAGCCGAGAAATGCTTGATTTTTAGGATTTTTTAGCACAAAATGGCCACCATTCAGCCATCTTGAATCAGATCGTGAAACAAATTGACATGCATATGTATAATATCATGTATGATGTATGTGTGAAGTTTGATTGTGCATGTACGCACGCACGCACGCATGCATGCATGCACAGACACACGGAGGTCAAAATATAAGTCCTCGTTTTCGGATTGTGTCCGAACTGCGTTCGAACGAGGACTAACAACAACAACATCACTGAGAATTTAAATCTTATTCTCACTAGCACTAATCATACCTTGTCTGTGAAAAATATTTGCCTCTACAAACTGTTGGATGGGAAGTGCTTTGGAGGCACCAGAGAAGACAAGTCTCTTAGTCACATTATTGGATGTATCTGAAATGAAATAGATGGACTTATTAAATCAAAATACTGTAGTCATAGACAGGAACTAATAAGATGAAAATGTTGGAATTCACAAAGACATAATGTAAGTATAAATAAATGTAAACAATGTATAGTAAATATTATTTTGGGATTGAAGAAATGTTTTAACATATTATTAAACTGGGATCACAATAAGATATGTGTGCATGCTATGTAATCAAACTGATACTACATCTAATATGAATATGACATAAACACAAATGGAGAAACTTAATATTTTGTTGTAGGAAACCATTGAAGAACTAATGCTTACCTTGATTATCCAAGAAATCATTGATAAGAGACGTTTTACCAGCCCCCGGTGGTCCAACAAGCAGAACATTCATTCCAGAAAGATTTGCGAATTCCATCAACATACGAGTACGAACCTAGTATGATAAATAAAATAAAAGATATAATATCAATAATACCTAATTTTACAGTTATATGAAAATGCTGCATCCCAACTGTATCAGACCCTACCTGGTTAATTCAGTTAACTATTTATTAAATTTTAATAGTAATTTTAATATTCAAACAATTTTAAAACATACTTTGTTGTTTTGCAAATTACATTCATGTTTTTTTCTTCTTTATTTTACGAAACATAAATGATAATGAAATTGTGTTTTTGGAGTATGGAGGTTGAGTGGTATAGGATATGGTTTTCAATGTCACAGTGAGTGTAGGCCTGGAGGAGAATGGTTGCCAATGACAGACTGAGTGTGGGCCTGGAGGAGAATGGTTGCCAATGTCAGAGTGAGTGTGGGCCTGGAGGAGAATGGTTGTCAATGTCAGAGTGAGTGTGGGAGTGGAGGAGAATGGTTGTCAATGTCAGAGTGAGTGTGGGAGTGGAGGGTATAATTGTCAATGTCAGAGTGAGTGTGGGAGTGGAGGGTATAATTGTCAATGTCAGAGTGAGTGTGGGACTGGAGGATATAATTGTCAATGTCAGAGTGAGTGTGGGAGTGGAGGGTATAATTGTCAATGTCAGAGTGAGTGTGGGAGTGGAGGGTATAATTGTCAATGTCAGAGTGAGTGTGGGAGTGGAGGGTATAATTGTCAATGTCAGAGTGAGTGTGGGAGTGGAGGGTATAATTGTCAATGTCAGAGTGAGTGTGGGAGTGGAGGAGAATGGTTGTCAATGTCAGAGTGAGTGTGGGCCTGGAGGAGAATGGTTGTCAATGTCAGAGTGAGTGTGGGAGTGGAGGAGGATGGTTGTCAATGTCACAGTGAGTGTGGGAGTGGAGGGTGTATAATTGTCAATGTCAGAGTGAGAGTGGGCCTGGAGGAGAATGGTTGTCAATGTCAGAGTGAGTGTGGGAGTGGAGGGTATAATTGTCAATGTCAGAGTGAGTGTGGGAGAGGAGGGTATAATTGTCAATGTCACAGTGAGTGTGGGAGTGGAGGGTATAATTGTCAATGTCACAGTGAGTGTGGGAGTGGAGGGTATAATTGTCAATGTCAGAGTGAGTGTGGGAGTGGAGGGTATAATTGTCAATGTCACAGTGAGTGTGGGAGTGGAGGGTATAATTGTCAATGTCAGAGTGAGTGTGGGAGTGGAGGAGAATGGCTGTCAATGTCAGAGTGAGTGTGGGAGTGGAGGGTATAATTGTCAATGTCAGAGTGAGTGTGGGAGTGGAGGGTATAATTGTCAATGTCAGAGTGAGTGTGGGAGTGGAGGAGAATGGTTGTCAATGTCACAGTGAGTGTGGGCCTGGAGGAGAATGGTTGTCAATGTCAGAGTGAGTGTGGGAGTGGAGGGTATAATTGTCAATGTCAGAGTGAGTGTGGGAGTGGAGGAGAATGGTTGTCAATGTCACAGTGAGTGTGGGCCTGGAGGAGAATGGTCGCCAATGTCAGAGTGAGTGTGGGGGTGGAGGATATAATTGTCAATGTCACAGTGAGTTAATTGGGAAGACAGTGATAGACACAGCAGACAGGTGATATGTCAACTCAGTCACACACACTGATACCAGATTACCAGGTGATATGATGCAATGAATTGGGAAGATAGTGAGAGACACAGCAGGCAGGTGATATGTCAACTCAGTCACATACAGATACCAGATTATCGGGTGATATGATACAATAAATTGGGAAGACAGTGATAGACACAGCAGACAGGTGATATGTCAACTCAGTCACATACAGATACCAGATTACCAGGTGATATGATGCAATAAATTGGGAAGATAGTGATAGACACAGCAGACAGGTTATAGACACAGCAGACAGGTGATATGTCAACTCAATCACACACACTGATACCAGATTAACAGGTGATATGATGCAATGAATTGGGAAGACAGTGATAGACACAGCAGACAGGTGATATGTCAACTCAATCACACACACTGATACCAGACTAACAGGTGATATGATGCAATGAATTGGGAAGATAGTGACAGACACAGCAGACAGGTGATATGTCAACTCAATTACACACACTGATACCAGATTAACAGGTGATATGATACAATGAATTGGGAAGATAGTGATAGACACAGCAGACAGGTGATATGTCAACTCAGTCACACACACCGATACCAGATTACCAGGTGATATGATGCAATGAATTGGGAAGATAGTGATAGACACAGCAGACAGGTGATATGTCAACTCAATCACCCACACTGATACCAGATTAACAGGTGATATGATGCAATGAATTGGGAAGATGTTGGTAGACACAGCAGACAGGTGATATGTCAACTCAGTCAAATACAGATACCAGATTACCAGGTGATATGATGCAAAAAATTGGGAAGATAGTGATAGACACAGCAAACAGGTGATATGTCAACTCAATCACACACACACCGATTGGGTGATCTGATGCAATAAATTGGGAAGACAGTGGTAGACACAGCAGACAGGTGATATGTCAACTCAATCACACACACTGATACCAGATTACCAGGTGATATGATGCAATGAATTGGGAAGATAGTGATAGACACAGCAGACAGGTGATATGTCAACTCAGTCACACACACTGATACCAGATTAACAGGTAATATGATGCAATGAATTGGGAAGATAGTGATAGACACAGCAGACAGGCGATATGTCAACTCAATCACACACACTGATACCAGATTACCAGGTGATATGATGCAATAAATTGGGAAGATAGTGATAGACACAGCAGACAGGTGATATGTCAACTCAGTAACATACAGATACCAGATTACCAGGTGATATGATGCAATAAATTGGGAAGATAGTGATAGACACAGCAGACAGGTGATATGTCAACTCAGTCACACACACTGATACCAGATTACCAGGTGATATGATGCAATGAATTGGGAAGATAGTGATAGACACAGCAGACAGGTGATATGTCAACTCAGTAACATACAGATACCAGATTACCAGGTGATATGATGCAATAAATTGGGAAGATAGTGATAGACACAGCAGACAGGTGATATGTCAACTCAGTCACACACACTGATACCAGATTACCAGGTGATATGATGCAATGAATTGGGAAGATGTTGGTAGACACAGCAGACAGGTGATATGTCAACTCAGTCAAATACAGATACCAGATTACCAGGTGATATGATGCAAAAAATTGGGAAGATAGTGATAGACACAGCAAACAGGTGATATGTCAACTCAATCACACACACCGATTGGGTGATCTGATGCAATAAATTGGGAAGACAGTGGTAGACACAGCAGACAGGTGATATGTCAACTCAATCACACACACTGATACCAGATTACCAGGTGATGTGATGCAATGAATTGGGAAGATAGTGATAGACACAGCAGACAGGTGATATGTCAACTCAATCACACACACTGATACCAGATTAACAGGTGATATGATGCAATGAATTGGGAAGATAGTGATAGACACAGCAGACAGGTGATATGTCAACTCAGTCACACACACTGATACCAGATTACCAGGTGATATGATGCAATGAATTGGGAAGATAGTGAGAGACACAGCAGGCAGGTGATATGTCAACTCAGTCACATACAGATACCAGATTATCGGGTGATATGATACAATAAATTGGGAAGACAGTGATAGACACAGCAGACAGGTGATATGTCAACTCAGTCACACACACCGATTGGGTGATATGATGCAATAAATTGGGAAGACAGTGATAGACAGAGCAGACAGGTGATATGTCAACTCAGTCACACACACCAATACCAGATTACCAGGTGATATGATGCAATGAATTGGGAAGATAGTGATAGACACAGCAGACAGGTGATATGTCAACTCAGTCACATACATATACCAGATTACCAGGTGATATGATGCAATAAATTGGGAAGATAGTGATAGACACAGCAGACAGGTGATATGTCAACTCAATCACACACACTGATACCAGATTAACAGGTGATATGATGCAATGAATTGGGAAGATAGTGATAGACACAGCAGACAGGTGATATGTCAACTCAATCACACACACTGATACCAGATTAACAGGTGATATGATGCAATGAATTGGGAAGACGGGGACAGACACAGCAGACAGGTGCTATGTCAACTCAGTCACACACACCGATACCAGATTACCAGGTGATATGATGCAATGAAATGGAAAGATAGTGATAGACACAGCAGACAGGTGATATGTCAACTCAGTCACACACAGCGATTGGGTGATATGATGCAATGAATTGGGAAGACAGTGATAGACAGAGCAGACAGGTGATATGTCAACTCAGTCACACACACCAATACCAGATTACCAGGTGATATGATGCAATGAATTGGGAAGATAGTGATAGACACAGCAGACAGGTGATATGTCAACTCAGTCACACACACAGATACCAGATTACCAGGTGATATGATGCAATAAATTGGGAAGATAGTGATAGACACAGCAGACAGGTGATATGTCAACTCAATCACACACACTGATACCAGATTAACAGGTGATATGATGCAATTATTTGGGAAGATAGTGATAGACACAGCAGACAGGTGATATGTCAACTCAATCACACACACTGATACCAGATTACCAGGTGATATGATGCAATAAATTGGGAAGATAGTGATAGACACAGCAGACAGGTGATATGTCAACTCAGTAACATACAGATACCAGATTACCAGGTGATATGATGCAATAAATTGGGAAGATAGTGATAGACACAGCAGACAGGTGATATGTCAACTCAGTCACACACACCGATTGGGTGATATGATGCAATAAATTGGGAAGACAGTGATAGACAGAGCAGACAGGTGATATGTCAACTCAGTCACACACACCAATACCAGATTACCAGGTGATATGATGCAATGAATTGGGAAGATAGTGATAGACACAGCAGACATGTGATGTGTCAACTCAGTCACACACACAGATACCAGATTACCAGGTGATATGATGCAATGAATTGGGAAGATAGTGATAGACACAGCAGACAGGTGATATGTCAACTCAGTCACATACATATACCAGATTACCAGGTGATATGATGCAATAAATTGGGAAGATAGTGATAGACACAACAGACAGGTGATATGTCAACTCAATCACACACACTGATACCAGATTAACAGGTGATATGATGCAATGAATTGGGAAGACGGGGACAGACACAGCAGACAGGTGCTATGTCAACTCAGTCACACACACCGATACCAGATTACCAGGTGATATGATGCAATGAAATGGAAAGATAGTGATAGACACAGCAGACAGGTGATATGTCAACTCAGTCACACACAGCGATTGGGTGATATGATGCAATGAATTGGGAAGACAGTGATAGACAGAGCAGACAGGTGACATGTCAACTCAGTCACACACACCAATACCAGATTACCAGGTGATATGATGCAATGAATTGGGAAGATAGTGATAGACACAGCAGACAGGTGATATGTCAACTCAGTCACACACACAGATACCAGATTACCAGGTGATATGATGCAATAAATTGGGAAGATAGTGATAGACACAGCAGACAGGTGATATGTCAACTCAATCACACACACTGATACCAGATTAACAGGTGATATGATGCAATTATTTGGGAAGATAGTGATAGACACAGCAGACAGGTGATATGTCAACTCAATCACACACACTGATACCAGATTACCAGGTGATATGATGCAATAAATTGGGAAGATAGTGATAGACACAGCAGACAGGTGATATGTCAACTCAGTAACATACAAATACCAGATTACCAGGTGATATGATGCAATAAATTGGGAAGATAGTGATAGACACAGCAGACAGGTGATATGTCAACTCAGTCACACACACCGATTGGGTGATATGATGCAATAAATTGGGAAGACAGTGATAGACAGAGCAGACAGGTGATATGTCAACTCAGTCACACACACCAATACCAGATTACCAGGTGATATGATGCAATGAATTGGGAAGATAGTGATAGACACAGCAGACATGTGATGTGTCAACTCAGTCACACACACAGATACCAGATTACCAGGTGATATGATGCAATGAATTGGGAAGATAGTGATAGACACAGCAGACAGGTGATATGTCAACTCAGTCACATACATATACCAGATTACCAGGTGATATGATGCAATAAATTGGGAAGATAGTGATAGACACAACAGACAGGTGATATGTCAACTCAATCACACACACTGATACCAGATTAACAGGTGATATGATGCAATGAATTGGGACGACGGGGATAGACACAGCAGACAGGTGCTATGTCAACTCAGTCACACACACCGATACCAGATTACCAGGTGATATGATGCAATGAATTGGGAAGATAGTGATAGACACAGCAGACAGGTGATATGTCAACTCAGTCACACATACAGATACCAGATTACCAGGTGATATGATGCAATAAATTGGGAAGATAGTGATAGACACAGCAGACAGGTGATATGTCAACTCAGTCACATACAGATACCAAATTACCAGGTGATATGATGCAATGAATTGGGAAGATAGTGATAGACACAGCAGACAGGTGATATGTCAACTCAGTCACACACATCGATACCAGATTACCAGGTGATATGATGCAATAAATTGGGAAGATAGTGATAGACACAGCAGACAGGTGATATGTCAACTCAGTCACATACAGATACCAGATTACCAGGTGATATGATACAATAAATTGGGAAGATAGTGATAGACACAGCAGACAGGTGATATGTCAACTCAGTCACACACACTGATACCAGATTAACAGGTGATATGATACGATAAATTGGGAAGACAGGGATAGAAACAGCAGACAGGTGATATGTCAACTCAGTCACACACAGATACCAGATTACCAGGTGATATGATGTGATATGTCAACTCAATCACACACACTGATACCAGATTACCAGGTGATATGATGCAATAAATTGGGAAGATAGTGATAGACACAGCAGACAGGTGATATGTCAACTCAGTAACATACAGATACCAGACTAACAGGTGATATGATGCAATGAATTGGGAAGATAGTGACAGACACAGCAGACAGGTGATATGTCAACTCAATTACACACACTGATACCAGATTAACAGGTGATATGATGCAATAAATTGGGAAGACAGTGATAGACAGAGCAGACAGGTGATATGTCAACTCAGTCACACACACCAATACCAGATTACCAGGTGATATGATGCAATGAATTGGGAAGATAGTGATAGACACAGCAGACAGGTGATATGTCAACTCAGTCACACACACAGATACCAGATTACCAGGTGATATGATGCAATAAATTGGGAAGATAGTGATAGACACAGCAGACAGGTGATATGTCAACTCAATCACACACACTGATACCAGATTAACAGGTGATATGATGCAATTATTTGGGAGATAGTGATAGACACAGCAGACAGGTGATATGTCAACTCAATCACACACACTGATACCAGATTACCAGGTGATATGATGCAATAAATTGGGAAGATAGTGATAGACACAGCAGACAGGTGATATGTCAACTCAGTAACATACAGATACCAGATTACCAGGTGATATGATGCAATAAATTGGGAAGATAGTGATAGACACAGCAGACAGGTGATATGTCAACTCAGTCACACACACCGATTGGGTGATATGATGCAATAAATTGGGAAGACAGTGATAGACAGAGCAGACAGGTGATATGTCAACTCAGTCACACACACCAATACCAGATTACCAGGTGATATGATGCAATGAATTGGGAAGATAGTGATAGACACAGCAGACAGGTGATGTGTCAACTCAGTCACACACACAGATACCAGATTACCAGGTGATATGATGCAATGAATTGGGAAGATAGAGATAGACACAGCAGACAGGTGATATGTCAACTCAGTCACATACATATACCAGATTACCAGGTGATATGATGCAATAAATTGGGAAGATAGTGATAGACACAGCAGACAGGTGATATGTCAACTCAATCACACACACTGATACCAGATTAACAGGTGATATGATGCAATGAATTGGGACGACGGGGATAGACACAGCAGACAGGTGCTATGTCAACTCAGTCACACACACCGATACCAGATTACCAGGTGATATGATGCAATAAATTGGGAAGATAGTGATAGACACAGCAGACAGGTGATATGTCAACTCAGTAACATACAGATACCAGATTACCAGGTGATATGATGCAATAAATTGGGAAGATAGTGATAGACACAGCAGACAGGTGATATGTCAACTCAGTAACATACAGATACCAGATTACCAGGTGATATGATGCAATAAATTGGGAAGATAGTGATAGACACAGCAGACAGGTGATATGTCAACTCAGTCACACACACCGATTGGGTGATATGATGCAATAAATTGGGAAGACAGTGATAGACAGAGCAGACAGGTGATATGTCAACTCAGTCACACACACCAATACCAGATTACCAGGTGATATGATGCAATGAATTGGGAAGATAGTGATAGACACAGCAGACAGGTGATGTGTCAACTCAGTCACACACACAGATACCAGATTACCAGGTGATATGATGCAATGAATTGGGAAGATAGAGATAGACACAGCAGACAGGTGATATGTCAACTCAGTCACATACATATACCAGATTACCAGGTGATATGATGCAATAAATTGGGAAGATAGTGATAGACACAGCAGACAGGTGATATGTCAACTCAATCACACACACTGATACCAGATTAACAGGTGATATGATGCAATGAATTGGGACGACGGGGATAGACACAGCAGACAGGTGCTATGTCAACTCAGTCACACACACCGATACCAGATTACCAGGTGATATGATGCAATTAATTGGGAAGATAGTGATAGACACAGCAGACAGGTGATATGTCAACTCAATTACACACACTGATACCAGATTAACAGGTGATATGATGCAATAAATTGGGAAGACAGTGATAGACAGAGCAGACAGGTGATATGTCAACTCAGTCACACACACCAATACCAGATTACCAGGTGATATGATGCAATGAATTGGGAAGATAGTGATAGACACAGCAGACAGGTGATATGTCAACTCAGTCACACACACAGATACCAGATTACCAGGTGATATGATGCAATAAATTGGGAAGATAGTGATAGACACAGCAGACAGGTGATATGTCAACTCAATCACACACACTGATACCAGATTAACAGGTGATATGATGCAATTATTTGGGAGATAGTGATAGACACAGCAGACAGGTGATATGTCAACTCAATCACACACACTGATACCAGATTACCAGGTGATATGATGCAATAAATTGGGAAGATAGTGATAGACACAGCAGACAGGTGATATGTCAACTCAGTAACATACAGATACCAGATTACCAGGTGATATGATGCAATAAATTGGGAAGATAGTGATAGACACAGCAGACAGGTGATATGTCAACTCAGTCACACACACCGATTGGGTGATATGATGCAATAAATTGGGAAGACAGTGATAGACAGAGCAGACAGGTGATATGTCAACTCAGTCACACACACCAATACCAGATTACCAGGTGATATGATGCAATGAATTGGGAAGATAGTGATAGACACAGCAGACAGGTGATGTGTCAACTCAGTCACACACACAGATACCAGATTACCAGGTGATATGATGCAATGAATTGGGAAGATAGAGATAGACACAGCAGACAGGTGATATGTCAACTCAGTCACATACATATACCAGATTACCAGGTGATATGATGCAATAAATTGGGAAGATAGTGATAGACACAGCAGACAGGTGATATGTCAACTCAATCACACACACTGATACCAGATTAACAGGTGATATGATGCAATGAATTGGGACGACGGGGATAGACACAGCAGACAGGTGCTATGTCAACTCAGTCACACACACCGATACCAGATTACCAGGTGATATGATGCAATTAATTGGGAAGATAGTGATAGACACAGCAGACAGGTGATATGTCAACTCAGTCACACATACAGATACCAGATTACCAGGTGATATGATGCAATAAATTGGGAAGACAGTGATAGACAGAGCAGACAGGTGATATGTCAACTCAGTCACACACACCAATACTAGATTACCAGGTGATATGATGCAATGAATTGGGAAGATAGTGATAGACACAGCAGACAGGTGATATGTCAACTCAGTCACACACACTGATACCAGATTACCAGGTGATATGATGCAATGAATTGGGAAGATAGTGATAGACACAGCAGACAGGTGATATGTCAACTCAGTAACATACAGATACCAGATTACCAGGTGATATGATGCAATGAATTGGGAAGATAGTGATAGACACAGCAGACAGGTGATATGTCAACTCAGTCACATACAGATACCAAATTACCAGGTGATATGATGCAATGAATTGGGAAGATAGTGATAGACACAGCAGACAGGTGATATGTCAACTCAGTCACACACACCGATACCAGATTACCAGGTGATATGATGCAATAAATTGGGAAGATAGTGATAGACACAGCAGACAGGTGATATGTCAACTCAGTCACATACAGATACCAGATTACCAGGTGATATGATACAATAAATTGGGAAGATAGTGATAGACACAGCAGACAGGTGATATGTCAACTCAGTCACAGACACTGATACCAGATTAACAGGTGATATGATACAATAAATTGGGAAGACAGGGATAGACACAGCAGACAGGTGATATGTCAACTCAGTCACATACAGTCACCAGATTACCAGGTGATATGATGCAATGAATTGGGAAGACAGTGATAGACAGGTGATATGTCAACTTAGTCACATACAGATACCAGATTACCAGGTGATATGATACAATAAATTGGGAAGACAGGGATAGACACAGCAGACAGGTGATATGTCAACTCAGTCACATACAGATACCAGATTACCAGGTGATATGATGCAATGAATTGGGAAGATAGTGATAGACACAGCAGACAGGTGATATGTCAACTCAATCACACACACTGATACCAGATTAACAGGTGATATGATGCAATTATTTGGGAAGATAGTGATAGACACAGCAGACAGGTGATATGTCAACTCAATCACACACACTGATACCAGATTACCAGGTGATATGATGCAATAAATTGGGAAGATAGTGATAGACACAGCAGACAGGTGATATGTCAACTCAGTAACATACAGATACCAGATTACCAGGTGATATGATGCAATAAATTGGGAAGATAGTGATAGACACAGCAGACAGGTGATATGTCAACTCAGTCACACACACCGATTGGGTGATATGATGCAATAAATTGGGAAGACAGTGATAGACAGAGCAGACAGGTGATATGTCAACTCAGTCACACACACCAATACCAGATTACCAGGTGATATGATGCAATGAATTGGGAAGATAGTGATAGACACAGCAGACATGTGATGTGTCAACTCAGTCACACACACAGATACCAGATTACCAGGTGATATGATGCAATGAATTGGGAAGATAGTGATAGACACAGCAGACAGGTGATATGTCAACTCAGTCACATACATATACCAGATTACCAGGTGATATGATGCAATAAATTGGGAAGATAGTGATAGACACAACAGACAGGTGATATGTCAACTCAATCACACACACTGATACCAGATTAACAGGTGATATGATGCAATGAATTGGGACGACGGGGATAGACACAGCAGACAGGTGCTATGTCAACTCAGTCACACACACCGATACCAGATTACCAGGTGATATGATGCAATGAATTGGGAAGATAGTGATAGACACAGCAGACAGGTGATATGTCAACTCAGTCACACATACAGATACCAGATTACCAGGTGATATGATGCAATAAATTGGGAAGACAGTGATAGACAGAGCAGACAGGTGATATGTCAACTCAGTCACACACACCAATACCAGATTACCAGGTGATATGATGCAATGAATTGGGAAGATAGTGATAGACACAGCAGACAGGTGATATGTCAACTCAGTCACACACACAGATACCAGATTACCAGGTGATATGATGCAATGAATTGGGAAGATAGTGATAGACACAGCAGACAGGTGATATGTCAACTCAGTCACATACAGATACCAAATTACCAGGTGATATGATGCAATGAATTGGGAAGATAGTGATAGACACAGCAGACAGGTGATATGTCAACTCAGTCACACACATCGATACCAGATTACCAGGTGATATGATGCAATAAATTGGGAAGATAGTGATAGACACAGCAGACAGGTGATATGTCAACTCAGTCACATACAGATACCAGATTACCAGGTGATATGATACAATAAATTGGGAAGATAGTGATAGACACAGCAGACAGGTGATATGTCAACTCAGTCACACACACTGATACCAGATTAACAGGTGATATGATACGATAAATTGGGAAGACAGGGATAGAAACAGCAGACAGGTGATATGTCAACTCAGTCACATACAGTCACCAGATTACCAGGTGATATGATGCAATGAATTGGGAAGACAGTGATAGACAGGTGATATGTCAACTCAGTCACATACAGATACCAAATTACCAGGTGATATGATGCAATGAATTGGGAAGATAGTGATAGACACAGCAGACAGGTGATATGTCAACTCAGTCACACACATCGATACCAGATTACCAGGTGATATGATGCAATGAATTGGGAAGATAGTGATAAACACAGCAGACAGGTGATATGTCAACTCAGTCACACACAGATACCAGATTACCAGGTGATATGATGTGATATGTCAACTCAATCACACACACTGATACCAGATTACCAGGTGATATGATGCAATAAATTGGGAAGATAGTGATAGACACAGCAGACAGGTGATATGTCAACTCAGTAACATACAGATACCAGACTAACAGGTGATATGATGCAATGAATTGGGAAGATAGTGACAGACACAGCAGACAGGTGATATGTCAACTCAATTACACACACTGATACCAGATTAACAGGTGATATGATGCAATAAATTGGGAAGACAGTGATAGACAGAGCAGACAGGTGATATGTCAACTCAGTCACACACACCAATACCAGATTACCAGGTGATATGATGCAATGAATTGGGAAGATAGTGATAGACACAGCAGACAGGTGATATGTCAACTCAGTCACACACACAGATACCAGATTACCAGGTGATATGATGCAATAAATTGGGAAGATAGTGATAGACACAGCAGACAGGTGATATGTCAACTCAATCACACACACTGATACCAGATTAACAGGTGATATGATGCAATTATTTGGGAGATAGTGATAGACACAGCAGACAGGTGATATGTCAACTCAATCACACACACTGATACCAGATTACCAGGTGATATGATGCAATAAATTGGGAAGATAGTGATAGACACAGCAGACAGGTGATATGTCAACTCAGTAACATACAGATACCAGATTACCAGGTGATATGATGCAATAAATTGGGAAGATAGTGATAGACACAGCAGACAGGTGATATG
Organism: Saccoglossus kowalevskii; assembly: GCF_978046115.1. Taxonomy (NCBI): domain Eukaryota; kingdom Metazoa; phylum Hemichordata; class Enteropneusta; family Harrimaniidae; genus Saccoglossus; species Saccoglossus kowalevskii. The sequence goes on from NC_140651.1 coordinate 34,431,833, forward strand.
TCAACTCAGTCACACACACCGATTGGGTGATATGATGCAATAAATTGGGAAGACAGTGATAGACAGAGCAGACAGGTGATATGTCAACTCAGTCACACACACCAATACCAGATTACCAGGTGATATGATGCAATGAATTGGGAAGATAGTGATAGACACAGCAGACAGGTGATGTGTCAACTCAGTCACACACACAGATACCAGATTACCAGGTGATATGATGCAATGAATTGGGAAGATAGTGATAGACACAGCAGACAGGTGATATGTCAACTCAGTCACATACATATACCAGATTACCAGGTGATATGATGCAATAAATTGGGAAGATAGTGATAGACACAGCAGACAGGTGATATGTCAACTCAATCACACACACTGATACCAGATTAACAGGTGATATGATGCAATGAATTGGGACGACGGGGATAGACACAGCAGACAGGTGCTATGTCAACTCAGTCACACACACTGATACCAGATTAACAGGTGATATGATGCAATGAATTGGGACGACGGGGATAGACACAGCAGACAGGTGCTATGTCAACTCAGTCACACACACCGATACCAGATTACCAGGTGATATGATGCAATGAATTGGGAAGATAGTGATAGACACAGCAGACAGGTGATATGTCAACTCAGTCACACATACAGATACCAGATTACCAGGTGATATGATGCAATAAATTGGGAAGACAGTGATAGACAGAGCAGACAGGTGATATGTCAACTCAGTCACACACACCAATACCAGATTACCAGGTGATATGATGCAATGAATTGGGAAGATAGTGATAGACACAGCAGACAGGTGATATGTCAACTCAGTCACACATACAGATACCAGATTACCAGGTGATATGATGCAATAAATTGGGAAGACAGTGATAGACAGAGCAGACAGGTGATATGTCAACTCAGTCACACACACCAATACTAGATTACCAGGTGATATGATGCAATGAATTGGGAAGATAGTGATAGACACAGCAGACAGGTGATATGTCAACTCAGTCACACACACTGATACCAGATTACCAGGTGATATGATGCAATGAATTGGGAAGATAGTGATAGACACAGCAGACAGGTGATATGTCAACTCAGTAACATACAGATACCAGATTACCAGGTGATATGATGCAATGAATTGGGAAGATAGTGATAGACACAGCAGACAGGTGATATGTCAACTCAGTCACATACAGATACCAAATTACCAGGTGATATGATGCAATGAATTGGGAAGATAGTGATAGACACAGCAGACAGGTGATATGTCAACTCAGTCACACACACCGATACCAGATTACCAGGTGATATGATGCAATAAATTGGGAAGATAGTGATAGACACAGCAGACAGGTGATATGTCAACTCAGTCACATACAGATACCAGATTACCAGGTGATATGATACAATAAATTGGGAAGATAGTGATAGACACAGCAGACAGGTGATATGTCAACTCAGTCACAGACACTGATACCAGATTAACAGGTGATATGATACAATAAATTGGGAAGACAGGGATAGACACAGCAGACAGGTGATATGTCAACTCAGTCACATACAGTCACCAGATTACCAGGTGATATGATGCAATGAATTGGGAAGACAGTGATAGACAGGTGATATGTCAACTTAGTCACATACAGATACCAGATTACCAGGTGATATGATACAATAAATTGGGAAGACAGGGATAGACACAGCAGACAGGTGATATGTCAACTCAGTCACATACAGATACCAGATTACCAGGTGATATGATGCAATGAATTGGGAAGATAGTGATAGACACAGCAGACAGGTGATATGTCAACTCAGTAACATACAGATACCAGACTAACAGGTGATATGATGCAATGAATTGGGAAGATAGTGACAGACACAGCAGACAGGTGATATGTCAACTCAATTACACACACTGATACCAGATTAACAGGTGATATAATGCAATGAATTGGGAAGATGATAGACAGAGCAGACAGGTGATATGTCAACTCAGTCACATACAGATACCAGATTACCAGGTGATATGATACAATGAATTGGGAAGATAGTGATAGACACAGCAGACAGGTGATATGTCAACTCAGTCACACACACCGATACCAGATTACCAGGTGATATGATGCAATGAATTGGGAAGATAGTGATAGACACAGCAGACAGGTGATATGTCAACTCAATCACCCACACTGATACCAGATTAACAGGTGATATGATGCAATGAATTGGGAAGATGTTGGTAGACACAGCAGACAGGTGATATGTCAACTCAGTCAAATACAGATACCAGATTACCAGGTGATATGATGCAAAAAATTGGGAAGATAGTGATAGACACAGCAAACAGGTGATATGTCAACTCAATCACACACACCGATTGGGTGATCTGATGCAATACATTGGGAAGACAGTGGTAGACACAGCAGACAGGTGATATGTCAACTCAATCACACACACTGATACCAGATTACCAGGTGATATGATGCAATGAATTGGGAAGATAGTGATAGACACAGCAGACAGGTGATATGTCAACTCAGTCACACACACTGATACCAGATTAACAGGTGATATGATGCAATGAATTGGGAAGATAGTGATAGACACAGCAGACAGGCGATATGTCAACTCAATCACACACACTGATACCAGATTACCAGGTGATATGATGCAATAAATTGGGAAGATAGTGATAGACACAGCAGACAGGTGATATGTCAACTCAGTAACATACAGATACCAGATTACCAGGTGATATGATGCAATAAATTGGGAAGATAGTGATAGACACAGCAGACAGGTGATATGTCAACTCAGTCACACACACTGATACCAGATTACCAGGTGATATGATGCAATGAATTGGGAAGATAGTGATAGACACAGCAGACAGGTGATATGTCAACTCAGTAACATACAGATACCAGATTACCAGGTGATATGATGCAATAAATTGGGAAGATAGTGATAGACACAGCAGACAGGTGATATGTCAACTCAGTCACACACACTGATACCAGATTACCAGGTGATATGATGCAATGAATTGGGAAGATAGTGAGAGACACAGCAGGCAGGTGATATGTCAACTCAGTCACATACAGATACCAGATTATCGGGTGATATGATACAATGAATTGGGAAGACAGTGATAGACACAGCAGACAGGTGATATGTCAACTCAGTCACACACACCGATTGGGTGATATGATGCAATAAATTGGGAAGACAGTGATAGACAGAGCAGACAGGTGACATGTCAACTCAGTCACACACACCAATACCAGATTACCAGGTGATATGATGCAATGAATTGGGAAGATAGTGATAGACACAGCAGACAGGTGATATGTCAACTCAGTCACATACATATACCAGATTACCAGGTGATATGATGCAATAAATTGGGAAGATAGTGATAGACACAGCAGACAGGTGATATGTCAACTCAATCACACACACTCATACCAGATTAACAGGTGATATGATGCAATGAATTGGGAAGATAGTGATAGACACAGCAGACAGGTGATATGTCAACTCAATCACACACACTGATACCAGATTAACAGGTGATATGATGCAATGAATTGGGAAGACGGGGATAGACACAGCAGACAGGTGCTATGTCAACTCAGTCACACACACCGATACCAGATTACCAGGTGATATGATGCAATGAAATGGAAAGATAGTGATAGACACAGCAGACAGGTGATATGTCAACTCAATCACACACACTGATACCAGATTAACAGGTGATATGATGCAATGAATTGGGAAGATGGTGGTAGACACAGCAGACAGGTGATATGTCAACTCAGTCACATACAGATACCAGATTACCAGGTGATATGATGCAATAAATTGGGAAGACAGTGATAGACAGAGCAGACAGGTGATATGTCAACTCAGTCACACACACCAATACCAGATTACCAGGTGATATGATGCAATGAATTGGGAAGATAGTGATAGACACAGCAGACAGGTGATATGCCAACTCAGTCACACACACAGATACCAGATTACCAGGTGATATGATGCAATAAATTGGGAAGATAGTGATAGACACAGCAGACAGGTGATATGTCAACTCAATCACACACACTGATACCAGATTACCAGGTGATATGATGCAATGAATTGGGAAGATAGTGATAGACACAGCAGACAGGTGATATGTCAACTCAGTAACATACAGATACCAGACTAACAGGTGATATGATGCAATGAATTGGGAAGATAGTGACAGACACAGCAGACAGGTGATATGTCAACTCAATTACACACACTGATACCAGATTAACAGGTGATATAATGCAATGAATTTGGAAGATGATAGACAGAGCAGACAGGTGATATGTCAACTCAGTCACATACAGATACCAGATTACCAGGTGATATGATACAATGAATTGGGAAGATAGTGATAGACACAGCAGACAGGTGATATGTCAACTCAGTCACACACACCGATACCAGATTACCAGGTGATATGATGCAATGAATTGGGAAGATAGTGATAGACACAGCAGACAGGTGATATGTCAACTCAATCACCCACACTGATACCAGATTAACAGGTGATATGATGCAATGAATTGGGAAGATGTTGGTAGACACAGCAGACAGGTGATATGTCAACTCAGTCAAATACAGATACCAGATTACCAGGTGATATGATGCAAAAAATTGGGAAGATAGTGATAGACACAGCAAACAGGTGATATGTCAACTCAATCACACACACCGATTGGGTGATCTGATGCAATAAATTGGGAAGACAGTGGTAGACACAGCAGACAGGTGATATGTCAACTCAATCACACACACTGATACCAGATTACCAGGTGATATGATGCAATGAATTGGGAAGATAGTGATAGACACAGCAGACAGGTGATATGTCAACTCAGTCACACACACTGATACCAGATTAACAGGTGATATGATGCAATGAATTGGGAAGATAGTGATAGACACAGCAGACAGGCGATATGTCAACTCAATCACACACACTGATACCAGATTACCAGGTGATATGATGCAATAAATTGGGAAGATAGTGATAGACACAGCAGACAGGTGATATGTCAACTCAGTAACATACAGATACCAGATTACCAGGTGATATGATGCAATAAATTGGGAAGATAGTGATAGACACAGCAGACAGGTGATATGTCAACTCAGTCACACACACTGATACCAGATTACCAGGTGATATGATGCAATGAATTGGGAAGATAGTGATAGACACAGCAGACAGGTGATATGTCAACTCAGTAACATACAGATACCAGATTACCAGGTGATATGATGCAATAAATTGGGAAGATAGTGATAGACACAGCAGACAGGTGATATGTCAACTCAGTCACACACACTGATACCAGATTACCAGGTGATATGATGCAATGAATTGGGAAGATAGTGAGAGACACAGCAGGCAGGTGATATGTCAACTCAGTCACATACAGATACCAGATTATCGGGTGATATGATACAATGAATTGGGAAGACAGTGATAGACACAGCAGACAGGTGATATGTCAACTCAGTCACACACACCGATTGGGTGATATGATGCAATAAATTGGGAAGACAGTGATAGACAGAGCAGACAGGTGACATGTCAACTCAGTCACACACACCAATACCAGATTACCAGGTGATATGATGCAATGAATTGGGAAGATAGTGATAGACACAGCAGACAGGTGATATGTCAACTCAGTCACATACATATACCAGATTACCAGGTGATATGATGCAATAAATTGGGAAGATAGTGATAGACACAGCAGACAGGTGATATGTCAACTCAATCACACACACTCATACCAGATTAACAGGTGATATGATGCAATGAATTGGGAAGATAGTGATAGACACAGCAGACAGGTGATATGTCAACTCAATCACACACACTGATACCAGATTAACAGGTGATATGATGCAATGAATTGGGAAGACGGGGATAGACACAGCAGACAGGTGCTATGTCAACTCAGTCACACACACCGATACCAGATTACCAGGTGATATGATGCAATGAAATGGAAAGATAGTGATAGACACAGCAGACAGGTGATATGTCAACTCAATCACACACACTGATACCAGATTAACAGGTGATATGATGCAATGAATTGGGAAGATGGTGGTAGACACAGCAGACAGGTGATATGTCAACTCAGTCACATACAGATACCAGATTACCAGGTGATATGATGCAATAAATTGGGAAGACAGTGATAGACAGAGCAGACAGGTGATATGTCAACTCAGTCACACACACCAATACCAGATTACCAGGTGATATGATGCAATGAATTGGGAAGATAGTGATAGACACAGCAGACAGGTGATATGTCAACTCAGTCACACACACAGATACCAGATTACCAGGTGATATGATGCAATAAATTGGGAAGATAGTGATAGACACAGCAGACAGGTGATATGTCAACTCAATCACACACACTGATACCAGATTAACAGGTGATATGATGCAATTATTTGGGAAGATAGTGATAGACACAGCAGACAGGTGATATGTCAACTCAATCACACACACTGATACCAGATTACCAGGTGATATGATGCAATAAATTGGGAAGATAGTGATAGACACAGCAGACAGGTGATATGTCAACTCAATCACACACACTGATACCAGATTACCAGGTGATATGATGCAATAAATTGGGAAGATAGTGATAGACACAGCAGACAGGTGCTATGTCAACTCAGTCACACACACCGATACCAGATTACCAGGTGATATGATGCAATGAATTGGGAAGATAGTGATAGACACAGCAGACAGGTGATATGTCAACTCAGTCACACATACAGATACCAGATTACCAGGTGATATGATGCAATAAATTGGGAAGACAGTGATAGACAGAGCAGACAGGTGATATGTCAACTCAGTCACACACACCAATACTAGATTACCAGGTGATATGATGCAATGAATTGGGAAGATAGTGATAGACACAGCAGACAGGTGATATGTCAACTCAGTCACACACACTGATACCAGATTAACAGGTGATATGATGCAATGAATTGGGAAGATAGTGATAGACACAGCAGACAGGCGATATGTCAACTCAATCACACACACTGATACCAGATTACCAGGTGATATGATGCAATAAATTGGGAAGATAGTGATAGACACAGCAGACATGTGATATGTCAACTCAGTAACATACAGATACCAGATTACCAGGTGATATGATGCAATAAATTGGGAAGATAGTGATAGACACAGCAGACAGGTGATATGTCAACTCAGTCACACACACTGATACCAGATTACCAGGTGATATGATGCAATGAATTGGGAAGATAGTGATAGACACAGCAGACAGGTGATATGTCAACTCAGTAACATACAGATACCAGATTACCAGGTGATATGATGCAATAAATTGGGAAGATAGTGATAGACACAGCAGACAGGTGATATGTCAACTCAGTCACACACACTGATACCAGATTACCAGGTGATATGATGCAATGAATTGGGAAGATAGTGAGAGACACAGCAGGCAGGTGATATGTCAACTCAGTCACATACAGATACCAGATTATCGGGTGATATGATACAATGAATTGGGAAGACAGTGATAGACACAGCAGACAGGTGATATGTCAACTCAGTCACACACACCGATTGGGTGATATGATGCAATAAATTGGGAAGACAGTGATAGACAGAGCAGACAGGTGACATGTCAACTCAGTCACACACACCAATACCAGATTACCAGGTGATATGATGCAATGAATTGGGAAGATAGTGATAGACACAGCAGACAGGTGATATGTCAACTCAGTCACATACATATACCAGATTACCAGGTGATATGATGCAATAAATTGGGAAGATAGTGATAGACACAGCAGACAGGTGATATGTCAACTCAATCACACACACTCATACCAGATTAACAGGTGATATGATGCAATGAATTGGGAAGATAGTGATAGACACAGCAGACAGGTGATATGTCAACTCAATCACACACACTGATACCAGATTAACAGGTGATATGATGCAATGAATTGGGAAGACGGGGATAGACACAGCAGACAGGTGCTATGTCAACTCAGTCACACACACCGATACCAGATTACCAGGTGATATGATGCAATGAAATGGAAAGATAGTGATAGACACAGCAGACAGGTGATATGTCAACTCAATCACACACACTGATACCAGATTAACAGGTGATATGATGCAATGAATTGGGAAGATGGTGGTAGACACAGCAGACAGGTGATATGTCAACTCAGTCACATACAGATACCAGATTACCAGGTGATATGATGCAATAAATTGGGAAGACAGTGATAGACAGAGCAGACAGGTGATATGTCAACTCAGTCACACACACCAATACCAGATTACCAGGTGATATGATGCAATGAATTGGGAAGATAGTGATAGACACAGCAGACAGGTGATATGTCAACTCAGTCACACACACAGATACCAGATTACCAGGTGATATGATGCAATAAATTGGGAAGATAGTGATAGACACAGCAGACAGGTGATATGTCAACTCAATCACACACACTGATACCAGATTAACAGGTGATATGATGCAATTATTTGGGAAGATAGTGATAGACACAGCAGACAGGTGATATGTCAACTCAATCACACACACTGATACCAGATTACCAGGTGATATGATGCAATAAATTGGGAAGATAGTGATAGACACAGCAGACAGGTGATATGTCAACTCAGTAACATACAGATACCAGATTACCAGGTGATATGATGCAATAAATTGGGAAGATAGTGATAGACACAGCAGACAGGTGATATGTCAACTCAGTCACACACACAGATACCAGATTACCAGGTGATATGATGCAATGAATTGGGAAGATAGTGATAGACAGAGCAGACAGGTGATATGTCAACTCAGTCACACACACCAATACCAGATTACCAGGTGATATGATGCAATGAATTGGGAAGATAGTGATAGACACAGCAGACAGGTGATGTGTCAACTCAGTCACTCACACAGATACCAGATTACCAGGTGATATGATGCAATGAATTGGGAAGATAGTGATAGACACAGCAGACAGGTGATATGTCAACTCAGTCACATACATATACCAGATTACCAGGTGATATGATGCAATAAATTGGGAAGATAGTGATAGACACAACAGACAGGTGATATGTCAACTCAATCACAAACACTGATACCAGATTAACAGGTGATATGATGCAATGAATTGGGACGACGGGGATAGACACAGCAGACAGGTGCTATGTCAACTCAGTCACACATACAGATACCAGATTACCAGGTGATATGATGCAATAAATTGGGAAGACAGTGATAGACAGAGCAGACAGGTGATATGTCAACTCAGTCACACACACCAATACCAGATTACCAGGTGATATGATGTAATGAATTGGGAAGATAGTGATAGACACAGCAGACAGGTGATATGTCAACTCAGTCACATACACAGATACCAGATTACCAGGTGATATGATGCAATGAATTGGGATGATAGTGATAGACACAGCAGACAGGTGATATGTCAACTCAGTCACATACAGATACCAAATTACCAGGTGATATGATGCAATGAATTGGGAAGATAGTGATAGACACAGCAGACAGGTGATATGTCAACTCAGTCACACACACCGATACCAGATTACCAGGTGATATGATGCAATAAATTGGGAAGATAGTGATAGACACAGCAGACAGGTGATATGTCAACTCAGTCACATACAGATACCAGATTACCAGGTGATATGATACAATAAATTGGGAAGATAGTGATAGACACAGCAGACAGGTGATATGTCAACTCAGTCACACACACTGATACCAGATTAACAGGTGATATGATACAATAAATTGGGAAGACAGGGATAGACACAGCAGACAGGTGATATGTCAACTCAGTCACATACAGTCACCAGATTACCAGGTGATATGATGCAATGAATTGGGAAGACAGTGATAGACAGGTGATATGTCAACTCAGTCACATACAGATACCAGATTACCAGGTGATATGATACAATAAATTGGGAAGACAGGGATAGACACAGCAGACAGGTGATATGTCAACTCAGTCACATACAGATACCAGATTACCAGGTGATATGATGCAATGAATTGGGAAGATAGTGATAGACACAGCAGACAGGTGATATGTCAACTCAGTCACACACAGATACCAGATTACCAGGTGATATGATGCAATGAATTGGGAAGACTGTGACAGACATTTGTGTGACTGCACTACTATCATGCTTGCTAAAAAAATAGCTAAACATCTATAACTAAACAATTTGATGTATACATCTACTATTGTTAGTTACATCCATGGGGCCAATCTCACCTGTTCCAGAGTCCAACTTTTTATTTGGGGATTTAAATTCTGAAATGATATTTAAGTACATGCAACATGAAAGGTACTATAATAATCACCTTATATCACTTGTTTGTTGAGCTAGGAGAAACAAGTGATTTCATTGGCTAGTATAATCCACAAACTTTTTATCACTTGACCAATTCTGAGAGTCAAAGCTACTGATGTGTTTATGAATCAAATACTAATTTAAGGTAATTATGCATACCTTCTAAGCATGTCAGTGAACATGCATTTTCAGTCATGGTTGCCGATGTTGTTTTAAAAATAGGCAGAAATAGCACCCTTCGGATTAATATTTAAACAAGTCATTGTCAATGACACGTCCCAGTTCCGTTCATATTTGAGTGACATATACATTCAAAGCAGATCATGACCAAAATGCACCTGCATATGTACAACACATTGTACTAAATCTGAACAAAATCAATCCATGCATGACTGAGATCCGGTTCCGGAATTGTGAAAATATGTGATTTTGATGCATTTTCCACCTTAAAATGGCCATCATTCAGCTATTGTTAAGCGGATCATGAAACAAATGCACATACATGTATCTATTTGTGACATGATGTACCATGTGTGTGTGAAGTTTGAACTTGATCAATCCAGACATGTCTCGGATACGAATCCAGAACTGATTTTTTAAAAACAAAATGGCCGCCAGTCGGCCATTTCTAACTTGATCCGAAAAAAAAAAATGACGTGCATCAAGGTCCTATTATATTCAATGTATGTACCACATTTGAACAAAATCCGTCTATGCATAACTGAGATCCGGGTCCGGAATTGTGAAAATGTGCGATTTTGATGCATTTTCGGCCTTACAATGGCTGCTATTCAGCTATCGTTAATCGGATCATGAAAAAAATGCATGTGCATATGTCCCATATAATGTGTGATGTATGAGTGAAGTTTGAACTTAATCGGTCCATGCATGTTCGAGATACAGGTGATCACGGATGCACGGACGCACACTGGGCAAACCATAAGTCCCCGTTTTCGGACTACGTCTGAACGGGGACTAAAAAACAAACTTTTAGTCATTATTGCATTGTTATTGTCAATGCACCATGCAAATAATTGTTATCCTATCAGAAATTCTCATAATGCAGCAATGAAAAAGGTACCAGGGCATGAGTTGGTTTTGTTTTTAGTACTGTACAAGCAAACACAGACTGATGTTGTTTAGTATACATATAACCATATTTAGTGTGAAATATTAGTGATATTTTGAACATCACTACTATGAATAATATGCACCACGGTCATGTGATAATGCCTCATATAATTCTGTAATTCATTCCTATATGGTACACACATAGAGGTTTATAATGTAGGTCCTGCAGAATGGTATGATTTATGAATTCAAACACAGCTCAAACACACATGATTGGCCAGAATATTATAATAAGAATAATTCCATAATTTATGTATTACTAAGCAAGATGTTTTGCTTTATGGCCATTTAGCGGCCATGTCAAAATATATATATTTATTCTGGAGATCAACCTGGGATATAGTCACTCTGTTCACAAAGTTGTTAAGATAGGTATATTCAATCTTTTGTAAAAAAAACTCTTTGAATGCATGTGGATCCTGAAATGCACCCTTGTTCTTCAATGAAATTGGATTTGTTAGTATTCCATTTTTAAATCTTAAAGTTGTGAGATATTTCTGAACATAAAGCAGTGGGATAGATGTGAGGTATGACATATGAACCCATGATAGAGTGCATATAAACAGTTATGCAGTAATTTGATATGTACTTACTGTATCTATAGTTTCTACAAAGACTTCTCCCAATAAATCATGGTTATCTGTGTAGACTATTTCTGGTACTTTAGATATCCATGGATCCCACTCACCAGACTCATCAACATAGTAGTCATATACAGAGATATCAGTGTCATAATCTGGTAGACTAGAGAAAGTTTTATTTCTTACTCAACTGTCACTATGTACAGGATATATGTCAAGTTATGTTTTACAGTGCTATCACAGCATGGTGTTTAACGTGCCAATATCATATGAACTTTACTTTGAGTGCCATTAAAATGTCTTGCCTATCTAAGGCCAAACTCTATCCTCATTGAGTTGAATTTGCACAAAAGACTTTTCAAGTCAGAAAAACTTAGGAAGACGTTTATATAGATCTTAGAACCTAATACACATATAATATATTAGAAAGATTGACATGCATTAGTCTACCAATTATTCTCCAGTAGTTGAATTGATAGACTTTGTCATCTATCATCTTACATGGCATTTAATAATAATAATAATAATAATTTTATTCAACACGAAAATCTACTACAGAGAGTAATTTTATGGTTGTAAAACAAGAACAGAAATAATACTTCACATAACTAATATCACAAATAGCACATTAAACATAAGCTAATATTATTGTTTAGCACAAAGCAAGACAGAAGTACAGTTCAATCCACCAGAATCACGAATAAAACATTGAATACATGTAACTAAGAATGGAGGAAAAAATACATGAAAATTAGTATAACAATAAAACTACTAAGCTACTAAATATGCCATTGCATTAAAACTACCTGCAGACTAATTTGATGGAGTTGCTATGTTTCATCTCTTAAGTTCATACTTGTATGTATGAATTGTGCAGTTTCTATTCCTGCAAAGCTTGTAATAATTAATCGGAATTTTTCGCCTTCATTCATTTTCAAGAAGTCAGATTTTTTGCCCTGTATATATTTAAATAATTTATTACGGGGTATGTCATATTTACTGCATCCTATTAAGAAATGGTACTCGTCTTCAATTTTATCATCTGTGCAGAGTTTACATATTCTTTCGTTTCTAGGAATTTTCTTTTGTCTGCCAGTCTCAATGAGTAGTTTATGATCAGAAATTCTAAATTTGCAAAATAATCGCCTTAATTTTAAATTTTTTATATCATTTAAATAATTCTCCATATTGAAACTAGTTTTAAATTTTCTGTATGAAGTTAGTTTGTTTGTTGCTCCATTCATTCTGCTGTCATTAAATAATTCCCTTCTCCATGTTTTTACATAATTTTCTCTGAGTACCTCCCCTATCTTCTTTTCATGTTGTGTTGATAATTCTGAAAGATTGTTGTTTTTAGTTATCTCTTCTATTCTTTCTACCCATCCTGTTTTCCAAGTGTTTATTTCCATAAAGGCAGTTGCTACAATGTTTGGAATTACTGGGGATTTTAGTCTCAACCAATATTTTAACATTTGTGTTTCAATTTTGACGTTCAATGAATATCTACCCAGCTCTCCAAGAATAGCATTTTTTGTTGAATTTTTGCTGACACTTAAGAGAAATCTACAGAATGCAAACTGTACACTTTCTATAATGTTAGTATGTTTTGCTGATTCTTCTCCCCATACTTCACACCCATAATTAATGATTGGTACAATTAATTTATCAAATAAATTCAATGCTGTGCTAATTTTATAATGTGATAATGTGAATAAAGACTGCTTTAGTGGAAATATAGCTTTCATAGCTTTCTCTTTTAAAGTATTGGACGCAGTTTTGAATTTTCCATTCGGCGTGAAAACTATACCCAGGTAATTAAAACTATCTACTGTGGCAATTTCATTTCCCTCATAAAACACTGGCTTCTTATTTAATGTATGATTTCTTTTATTGAATACCATTAATTTAGTTTTATTGAGGCTTACTGATAGTTTCCAAGAATTGCTGTATTTTGCCAGTGCATCTATGCTGCACTGCATACCTTCCTGGGTCTGTGATAATATTAGGACGTCATCAGCAAATAAAATGCAGTTTAGTTTTTGGCTGTTTAGTTCAGGGTGCCATTTGCAGATTTTATTTTTTCCGGCAAGTCATTAATGAACAAGTCATTGTCAATGACACGTCCATGTTCCGTTCATATTTGAGTGACATATACATTCAAAGCAGATCATGACCGAAATGCACCTGCATATGTACAACACATTGTACTAAATCTGAACAAAATCCATCCATGCATGACTGAGATCTGGTTCCGGAATTGTGAAAATACGTGATTTTAATGCATTTTCGGTCTTAAAATGGCCATCATTCAGCTATTGTTAAGCGGGTCATGAAACAAATGCACATATCTATTTGTGACATGATGCACCATGTGTGTGTGAAGTTTGAACTTGATCAATCCAGACATGTCTTGGATACGGATCCAGAACTGAATTCTTTAAGAAAATGGCCGCTAGTCGGCCATTTCGAACTTGATCCGGGAAAAAAAATGACGTGCATCAAGGTCCTATTATGTTTAATGTAAGTACCAAATTTGAACGAAATCTGTCCATGCATAACTGAGATCCGGGTTCGGAATGGTGAAAATGTGCGATTTCAATGCATTTTCGGCCTTAAAGCGGCCGCCATTTGGCTATAGTTAATGGGATCATGAAACAAATGCACATACATATTTGTGACATGATGTACCTTGTGTGTGTGAAGTTTGAACTTGATCAATCCAGACATGTCTCGGATACGGATCCAGAACTGAATTCTTTAAAACAAAATGGCCGCCAGTCGGCCATTTCGAACTTGATCCGAAAAAAAAAATGACGTGCATCAAGGTCCTATTATGTTTAATGTATGTACCAAATTTGAACGAAATCCGTCCATGCATAACTGAGATCCGGGTCCGGAATGGTGAAAATGTGCGATTTTGATGCATTTTCGGCCTTAAAATGGCCGCTATTCGGCCATCGTTAATCGGATCATGAAAAAAATGCATGTGCATATGTCCCATATAATGTGTGATGTATGAGTGAAGTTTGAACATAATCGGTCCATGCATGTTCGAGATACAGGTGATCACGGACGGACGGACGGACGCACACAGGGCAAAACATAAGTCCCCGTTTTCGGACTCCGTCCGAACGGGGACTAATAAACTGAATAAAGTTGGACTTATATTACAGCCTTGTTTTACCCCCATAAATGAATCAAATTCATTTGTGAGCCATTTACTAGTTTTTACCTTGTAGGATACCCCACTATACATATTTTTATGAGGTTGTTAATATTTCCGTTGATACCATATTTTTGCAATTTCCAATATAATCCATCACGCCACATGCTATCGAATGCCTTCTTATAGTCTACGAAGCATGCATACAATTTTTTACTTTTTGAATTTTTTGAGTATTCTGAGTGAATATACTTATCTACTATAGATTTTAGAATAAATAAACAATCTGTCGTCCGTCTATTTCTATGGAAACCGAATTTATAAAGAGAGTATAAATTATTTTTATCTATTAGTAAATATTTTATTAATCTATTATTTAGTGTGGCAGTGAATAGCTTACCCAAGCAACTGGACAAAGCCACTCCCCTGAAATTGTCTGGGTCTGATCTTGATCCCTTTTTGTGTATTGGTACAATAATGCTACCCTTCCATCCTTTAGGAAATGTTCCTGACTTTAAAACATTATTAAAAACAGTAGTAATTGGTTCCATAAGATAGTTCTGGCCATATTTGATTAGTTCATTAATTATTTTGTCTTCACCAGAAGATCTGTTTAATTTTAATTTCTTGACTGCGGCTTTAACTTCACCTATGGTAATTGGTTCATTTAGTTCCTTATTAATCTCTTTATTAGTTCCCATCTCCCTAGTTTCATTAATTATTTTATTTTGAAAATCACTGTCATATTTACAGGTTTTACTATTTTTTAAGTTATTTAGATTTTTAAAGTGGTTGTACCACTCATCTGCTTGGATTATGTCATTGTTAGCACTGATACTAGTATCATTCTTTGAAAAGATTTTGAAATTTTTCCAATACTGTTTTGGGTTACTTTCTTGCGACGTGACTGAATCCCATAAATTTTGCTAATATTGTTTTCTCTTAATTTTTAGGATTTTATTGTATTTCTTTCTTAATACCATGAATTGGCCATGTATATGGCAGTCTTTTGGGTATTTCTCCACTAATTTGGCAGCTTCTCTGAATTTCTTTCTTAAATTCCAACAATCATCATCAAACCACTTCTGTCTTTTTGTGTTTTTCATTTTATTGCTACCTGATATCTTGTGTTTAATTTTTTTCAGTGAATTATCAGCAGCAGTACAAATAATGTTTGTAAGTTTAGTTACTGAATTATCGATGTTATTGTTTTCACAATTAAATGACACCAGCTTATTAATGATTTCTGTGCTGTGGAGTGCATCCTGATATCTATTAATTGACTTAGTATCCCATAAATATCTATCTGGTAAAGGTGTACATTTAATTTCATTGTTATCTGATGACAGTAAATCCCTTGTAGTTATTGCTAGTGAAATGGCACAATGATCAGATAAATTATTAATCTCATTTACTCTGAAATATTGGATATTTGAAAGGAAAGATTTGGATACTAAGGCATAGTCTACTGTACTGGTACCCCCAGCAAAATTATAGCATGTAAATTTACCTAATAAGTCTCCCGGTGTTTGACCATTCAGAATTAATAGATTGTTATTTTTATTCAATTCTAACAATTTTTTACCAAAACTATTGACTTTCTGATCTTTATTGTTCCTATTATTATACTCATCATCAACATAATTATCTGGTATTGGCATATAGGTACTATTATCATTAATTATATGATCTGGTAAGGTCCCAGTACGTGCGTTAAAATCACCCATTAGAAGAACTTCCCCTATATTGCTATACTTAATGACATCCTGGGATAGTTTTTCAAAAATATCAATGTTTGGAAATATACATAATGTTGGTAAGAAAAAGGCTAATCTTAAAGAGGAAGCTGTCAATCCAAAGGATTGCAGAAGGATATCAAGAAACACTATAATTGTTTATGCTGTGTACACTATTATATTACACATCATAAGTCTTCATAGTAATATTAATAATCAGTAAGATTAGGCTTGTTTTTTGTGTCCCTTCACGTCAACATAATTAACGTAGAACACAGATGAGATGTCACATTGGCATAAAAAGGTTTGTAACACAGTATTTAAGAGATACTTACGCTGAGGTCAATGTCCTTAAGTGATCACTGAATCGTTTTCTGTCATTGCCTTCCAGTAATCCACCAAATGTCCAGATCAAACAAAAAAGGAATAATCGTTCAATGTGTAATTCACCTCCAATCTCAAGTTGTTCACGTTCATTTAACATCGCTGTGAGCAGACCAAGACACATCTTAAACAGATCCACTTCACCTAATCTAATCTTAGGTCTGTAATAAAGCACAATATGTAAATTAGTTTTAATTATATTAGTTTTCACCTGTAACTTGTTGTGGATTCTTTCCAACCATGTTTAGCCATTTTGTAATTTGCCTGAATTATAATAGGAATAAAAATTGTATTTATGGGTGAGGCGGGGGGTGGCAGTTATTATCATAATTCAGATTTTACAGTATACTGTTATATTAATCAAAGTGCAAGCCACATGTAACATGGGTTTTGCAGTTACAATAACACATCGAGCCATTTCACCACATTTTTGCCCAAATTATTCTGCACTATTTTATTATACTCTTCAAGCTTTCTGGAAAAGAACCCTAATTTTGGAGCCAACAGACAATATTTGAGTCATTTTTTTTCAGTTTTTACTCAAAAAATCTTTTATGCATTTGTGATGAAAGGAAGGAACTGATGGGGAAAAGGTCAAAAGAATACAGTTGAGACCAATTTTTTGGTCATAGTAGTGGGATATTCTTGGTGAAAATAAAAGCCGAAAATGTTATGCTACTTTGTACCCCTACAAGTGCAACATACATAAATTTGGTTACCCAGGATTATTCCAAGTTGAGTTTGTGCTGTTTCCTCGACTTTACCGGCTCTTCGACCGGTGTTTCACAGCAGCTCGCACAGAGCCAATATAATCACATGGTACAGTGGTGAATGTCTTAGCACTATAGAATGTGACGTAGCTAGGCTCCTGATAATATCCATTTATTCCAATAGACATGTGACAATATAATCATTCACATTGCATTTACATTGCTTGCTTTCATACATAAAGTACCTATACCAGTAACCTATAACGTACTTATAGTGAGAGTTCAGTACATCATTATATTATTACCTTCTTTTAATGGAATACAGTGACCCCTTGCTAAGTCACGCCTCAGTAAGTCACGGTTTCGGCTAAGTTGCGAGTAGTTTGATGGCTTCCAAAAATTCTACTATGTTTTGCCAGCAGTTTTGAAGTAAAAGAACTAATGTTTTGTCACATTGTGTATTTAATTGGCCGTTAAAGGGCTCAACGAGACAGCTTAACACCTATTGGCTGTAAATTACTGAGATACAAAGGATGACAGCAGCCTGACTCAAGGTTGTCGACTTGGGTCTGAAGTTGTGACTTTACATACTTCTCAGCCGGTCCTCTTTGATGAAATTCTATAAAACTTGCTGCAATGAGTTGAATCCATGTGGACATGGACGCTGTGATGTTGTTCAACAAAGAAAACGTACTACAAATAAACACATATGTGCTTTTTATTTATTTTCAATGCATAGCCCTCCCTTCATGAGACTCTTCGGTAAGTCAGGGTTTTTGCTTGAATCCCGACACTCGCGACTTAGCAAGGGGCCACTGTATATCAGATACGTAAAAAACACATAGCTGGATGAGATACATTCCCATTCTGAAGTGAAGATGAGATATTAGGATACAATATAAAACTACTGTGGTTAAACTGCCAATCCTCTGATGACAACCATAATGTGTAATAAATACAAGTCATTGAAAATGAAATTGTTTAAAGTTCTCTTTGTGCTTGTCATATTAAAGCGGAGGGGTCGCGAGCGTGTCCTTGAAATTTGAGTTCCAAGTGGCGTATACAACAGATTGTTTATTTACATCAAAACACGTGTTCTGTGTAGTAGTAATATGGCCAAAAATAAAAACAGCCGTTATTCGGCCATCTTTGATCTGATTATGAAACACACTGATATGTATGATGTATGTGCCAAATACGAATGAAAATGGTACATAAATTGTGGAAATATAGTCAGATAGCTGTCAATCGGCCATCCTTGACCAGATTTTGAAACAAATTGTCATGAACATGCATCCTAACAGGTATAAAGTACATGTATATGCCAAATTTGAATGAAAACTGACAGAGCATGTCCAAGATCCCGCATAAAAAAACAAAACAAGATCCAATTGTGAAATAAATCGTCATGTACATGTATTCTAACATGTATGATCTATGTACTAAATTAGAATGACAACTGACAAAGCATGTCCAAAATACAACATTTTCAAAAAACAAGATGGCTGCCAGTCGGCCATTTTGAATTGAATCGCTAAACCACTGCATGTGCATATGTCCCACATGAAGTACTAGACACATGCAAAGAATGAACAGAATCGGTCCAAGGGATTCTGAGATATGTCTCCGGACGAATGCACAGACACACGGACGGATGCACAGACGGAGACCAAATTATAAGTCCCCGTTTTCGGACTTCGTCCGAACGTGGACTAATAAAGATTCACTTACTTTGTATCATACAGCACAAAATTGACCACTTGATCCATAGTTTTATTGAATGCTCGTTGTAAACTCTATATAAATATGACAACCATAACTTTAATTAGTATTCACATTATTAAAAACTGCATCTCAAATACTAAACATGGAACCTTTGACCCAATTTGTACAAACATTAACATGTTATCAGATGTTGTTTTCTTGAACACAATTTATGAATAATAAAACCATGTAAAAGCCACCTCACTGCTAGATCATACTTTAAAGGTATATTGCTACAGAGTGAAAATGATATATATGAACACAATTAAAACAATATACTCTCACCGGTTAGACACTCCACAATGTAACATGCAAATAGACTAGTTTTAAGTTTATAAACCACTAAGTTATACAAGCATGCTAAAGCCATCTTAAGATTCTTCACTAAAATATTTAAAAAAAAAAAGCTTCCTACAGTTCCTGAAATTCATTTTTCACCATATGAGCCATAAATGAAAGCACTGTTATTGAAATTTAACAAAAAAATCACCAGATAACCCACAGAGGGCACTTTAACCCAAAACTAGTCCATGAAGTGAGTACATACTCTAACAGAATGTGCAAACACTGGTTGCAAATGTACTTACTAATTGAACCATAGGACTCTTCAAGTACTAGGTTTTATAAGAAGTTTTCATGCAGAAAAAGCATAACATTATTCACATCACAAAATAAAATATTCAGGTGCTTATTAAAACAATCAAGTTAAAAAAAGAAAAGTATTGTTATTTTTGTGAATTTTGTACCATTCCCAATTAAACATAATAATATGATTTATTCCAGATATATTAAACTGCAAAAAAGATAAAATAATGGTAAAGGTCAAATATACTTACATGTACTTCCTGTTCATTTCTATTTTCTAACCAAGACTGTGCAATAGGATGCCAGCCTAACACTTCCTTATCCAGAAACACTATGCCCTGTAAACAAACATACAGCAATAAACATCAATATCACAAGGTATTAATAAACGCTGATATATAGAAGATAATATTTGGTAATTGTAGTCCTAAATAACTATTAAAAATAGCTAGATGTTTCGAGCAATGGCTCTTTATCGATAGCATAGATGATCAAAGAAAGCTTAGAAAGAACTCCCATATGCTGAGACACATTAAAAATTCAAAATTACTTGTACATGAGATATTGATGGAAAAGCTAGAAACTAATTATGTAAATTAGGTAACTAATATGAACAGAACAGAACAGAACAGAACAGAACAGAACAGAACAAAATCAAAGAAAGCTTAGAAAGAACTCCCGTGTGCTGAGAGTATTGGAGACACATTAAAAATTAATTCAAAATTACTTGAACTTGAGATATTGATGGAAATGCAGAAAACTAATTAAGCAAATAAGGTAACTAATATGAACACATTTAAGTGTAAAACTAATAAGGTCTGCGCAATGTAAAAGTAATAAGATCTGCGTAATGTAATATCTATGTACCAAGTTTCATTGAAATGTGATTAGAACCAAAAAATTATTAATTATTGTGCTAATTAAGAGAATTAATATGAACAGATTTTAACCCAAAATTAATCAGGCTGTCTATTGTCCTAGAGCATTTATGTACCAAGTTTTATTCAAATGTGATGATCAATACTTGAGATATCAGTATTAATTAATTAATTAATTATGTTAATTAGGTGATTAAGAAGCATAAATATTTACCAAAACTAATATGGTGTATAGTCCTACACATGTAGGTTCATTGAAATGTGATGAGCACTCTTTAAAAGTTTCATTAAAATTCAATGAGTGGTTCTTAGGACAAATTAACTAATTAAGCAAATTAGTAGTTAATATGCACAATAATTTATCCTAAAATTAATCAAGTCTCTGCATAGTCCTAGAAGATCTATGTCGCAAGTCTCATTGAAATGTGATGATTAGTACTTGAGATATCAGGTGAAGGGCTGAAAATTAACTAATTATGCTAATAAGGTGATTAATATGCACAAATATTTCTCCAAAAACTAATTAGGTCTCTGCACAGTCCTCAAGTAACTATGTACCATGTTTCATTGAAATGTGTTCATTACTACTTGAAATATCAATAGCTGAAAATTAATTAATTATGCAAATTAGGTAATTAATATGTACTGATATTACCCTAAAAACTATCTGTGCAGTCTCATATGACATCTATGTACCAAGTTTTATTGAAATGTTATGATTAGTACTTGAGATATCAGTGGAAAAGCCGAAAATTGATTAATCATTATGCAAATTAGGTAATTAATATAAACAGATTTTTACCCAAAACTAATGAAATCTGCGCATTAGATCAGAGCATCCATGTGCCAAGTTTCATCAAAATCCAATGAGTGGTTCTTCAAATATCAGTGGAACAGTCATGGAACAGCTTAAAATCAGTTAATTATCATGCAAATTAGGTATTTAATATTCATAGATTTTTACCAAAAACAAATCAAATCTGCGCATTAGTTCAGAGCATCCATGTGCCAAGTTTCATCAAAATCCAATGAGTGGTTCTTCATATATCAGTGGAACAGTCATGGAACAGCTAAAAATCAGCTAATTATCATGCAAATTAGGTAATTAATATTCATAGATTTTTACCAAAACCTAATTAACTCTGCGCATTATCCCAGAGCATCTATGTACCAAGTTTCACCAAAATTTGATTAGTGGTTCTTGAGATAACGGTGGAACAAAAAAAGTGACATACATACATACATACAGACATACAGACAGGGTAACTGCAAAGACTCCCTTTTGTGCTTCGCACACGGGAGTCAAAAATTATGAATTATTAAGCTAATTAGGGGACATCTATGTACCAAGTGTTATTGAAATGTGATGATTACTACTTGTAATATCAAAAGCTGAAAATTAATTAATTATGCAAATTAGGTAATTAATATCTACTGATATTACCCTAAAAACTATCAGGTCTGTGCAGTGTCCTATGACATCTATGTACCAAGTTTTATTGAAATATGATTATTAGTAATTGAGATATCTGTGGAAAAGCCAAAAATTGATTAATCATTATGCAAATTAGGTAATTAATATTGCACAGATTTTTACCCAAAACTAATCAAATCTGCGCATTAGTTTGGAGCATCTATGTGCTAAGTTTCATCAAAATCCAATGAGTGGTTCTTTAGATATTAGTGGAACAGTCATGGAACAGCTAAAAATCAGCAAATTATCATGCAAATTAGGTAATTAATATGCATGGATTTTTTCCAAAACCTAATCAAATCTGCGCATTGGCCCAGACCATCCATGCACCAAGTTTCATCACAAATCAATGTATGGTTCTTGAGATATCAGTGGAACAGACACACACACATACAGACAGACAGACACACTAACTGCAAAGACTCCCTTTTTGTGCTTCGCACACAGGAGTAAAAAATCTTGCAACATTTTCTTCTATGCTATCGATAAAGAGTCATTGCTCGAAACATCTAGCTATTTTTAATAGTTATTTAGGACTACAATTACCAAATATTATCTTCTATATATAAAATATCACAAGGTAGATCATTATTTTGAGCCATTAGCTTGTCTTGTTGATGAAACGACTATGACCCTTATTTCTATCACAAAGTATTTATTGTGAATGCACTTAACATACATGTTTGAGTTCCCCTGTTGTTATTTTACTGAGTCCAGTCAAAACAGAATAGAAAGGGGTAGATTTATAAGCTGTTTGTCTCAGTATTTCACAAGCTGAATAGACATACCCGGTACGTGTATGTTGTCATACATGTATATACATCTTACAAAATATGAACGGATACCAAGATGTTATAAATTATAATTTCATAAACTGTTTATGACAACAATACAGAACCAACATACTCGGTATGAAACTCAAAATGGTATTATGTTAAAATATCCGTCTATAATTAAATACTACTGCTGATCAGCTGATCAAGTGAATCAACATAAAATGTAGACTCAATTCCCTGCTAAGCAGCCTGAGAACACATAACCTGTCTCTAGTAATTCAGAACTTTTTTTAGTGAATAAAAACAAGGTTTCTATTGTGATCTATTTCAGAGTGTGTAATAAAAAAAACTTATATCAAATTCACATCTGATTCTAAAGATACTAGAAGTATGAATACTTACAGCTCTTGCAACTGTTGCAGGTGAAGCATTACTCAGATCTGATGTCTCAAATAACAACTTGACATTTGCTGACAGAAACAACCTGTCTCCATTGTGAAGGTGTAATGTTTTACTATTGTCTAGTACACTATTAAAGTTATCAGCCCAGTTAGTGTTCAGTGGTCCATCCAGACACAGCCAAGTATTACTCACATTCTAGGAACAGAACACATTGCAGATGAGACAAATACAATATTTTATATCATGCACATTTGTCTACTGAGAAAGGAGTATCGTAATATGTAAAATGAATGTTGAATTACTAATCTCATTTGAAATAACGGTTGCTTGGTCACATGACCAGTGTCATTTATAGCTTTAATGGGTGACATATCAACAATTTTCACTGGGATTTAATTTCACTATTTTGAGCATATTCACTGGTTCTTAAACTTACAGATTTTGCCAGTGAAGCAATAAGTTGTACAGTAATTCTTTTAAGTAGTTATGTTGAGTCACACTAGTCTGAGAATATAGTGAATAAAGATAAATACACCATATCAATGGGGGTCCCATGCCCTGTATACAACACATGTAAAATACATTGTGTGTTCACAGAGAGCAACAAATGTGATGCCTTGACTATTGATGTTGCAGGCTACAACTGATCTTACCCTGTTTGCTTTCCTCCATGCTGATGTAAAAACACCATCCACCCAGTCATTCTGGTTCTGATGAAGATGCCCAAACATCAAAGTGAGATCGTCTACAACTAACGGATTAACCCTCTGTAGTTTGTGACTGACAGATGGTAAGGCTGATGCACTAGCCCTGGACTGACGTGAAGACGGCACCAGAGCCAATCCGGACAGTGAATCCACCAGAGTCTGGATACAGGTGGATTTACCGGAACCAGGTGGACCTGCTACAATGATACCTACAAACAAAACAAATGACGGTAAATATTGCAGTGTAGGCAGTGGTACTGTGATTACAATTTTTGGAAACCAGCGTGCAAATGTCGCTCACAAGTGTTTACTAGCTCACGATCTGATGGACACCATTGTCCATAAGTTGTTTTATATACATACAGGTACATTTCATAACAGTAGCATGGTACACCACTGTAATTTTATCTTCAGGCGAGAATGACCAGTTTTTACCAACTAATCACTGTGCATATGTGCAAAATGTAAACAAGTGTAACATTTCAGGACAGTAGAATGGACGCCCATTTGTCATCAGTTTTAACAGTAGACTTACCATGATTTACTTTTGATACAGAATACAACTGTACAACTTTAGTGACCCATGATGGGTGTGGTACTAATCCATTCTCTTGTGCTTTCTGGATGACTGCTTGTTCAAAGTCAATCTGTTCTCTTCTCAGCCTACCAGATGTTGGTGAGGGTGCCTCACCCAGACCAGCAAACACATCCTTGATTATGTGAACCAAAATATACAATGCCTACAATACATAGAGCATTATTTAGGCTTTTCATAATACTTTGCATAAGAATAAATTGGGAATATCTTTATGGAGATCTGCCATCAGCATTCTGGACACCTGATGCTGTACTTGATATAAATGTGTGTAGTAACAGATATACATAAAACTCAATGATGAATTGGAAATAGTTGGGGAGAATTTTATCAAAGAAACATCACTGTTCTCAATATGAATTATGTGAGGTGTATGAAATCAGCCAAGGCTTTGAGAAGGATTTAAGCAGTAGAAATAACACCATTTTTATCAACAGAAGCCCATTAACATAGTCTCATATGTAATAATAATAACTTTATTGCCTCCGTGTAAAAAGATTTACATAGAATAAGTACAGCAAAAAAGAGTTTTAAAATAATAACAAGATATATGTAAGAATTGTACAAAAAACAATACAAAAGTACTTAACTAGTATTTAAATGTTAAATAAATCTTTTTGTTGTGTAAATATAATTGGCAAGTTCTATAATTATGTCAGGATCTTTGCTTGAGAGTATATATGTGAACTGTATATTTTTATTGTTGGATGAAAGTAGTGTCATAATGTTTTGGATGAAATTTTCCCTGTGTGTGTTATATTTTGGGCAATTCAATAGAAAATGTTCTTCATCTTCAATTGAATTTGTGTCACACTTATTGCATATTCTTTTATTTATAGGTTTCTTAGGAAATGAATATCTGCCTTCCTCTATTGCCAAGTTATGGTTACTAATTCTAAATTTTGTCAACATTTTCCTTTTATGAGTGTCAAGTTCATTCAAATATGGCTCAAAGATGTATTCTGTTTTAAATTTAGCATATGTTCTCAGTTTGCTATTTTCTTTGGAAATCATTTCTTTCCAGAAACTGGTATATTTATTTTCAAGGGAAGTTTTTAAAATTTGATTAATTTGATTTTTTTGTTTGATAGTGAATGTTTTTTCTTTTAAGAAGTTTAGTGAATTGTTTAATGTATTGCATTTAGCCATTTGTATTGTATAGTATTGTGTTGTGTTTGTTCTAGGTATGTCTGTTTTGTAAGATTATCATCTGTGAGTTCCTTTATATGCAACCAGTAATTAATAGCTTGAACTTTTGCACTAACCTGTAGTGGATAATGACCCACCTTTGCTCTTGATGCTAAGTTACAGGGTTTTTTATTTACTTGTAAGATTTGTTTGCAGAATTTAATATTGATTTTTTCAATTGATGTTTTGTCCCATTTAGCATTGTCCTGAATGTCCTGCAAGTCTAGGGCCCATAATTCTGAGCTATAAAGCAAAATTGGTTTTATGTAAATGTTAAATAGTTTCATTTTTAGTTTTATGTCTAGATTTCCTAAAAGTACTTT
This sequence comes from Saccoglossus kowalevskii, assembly GCF_978046115.1. Lineage (NCBI taxonomy): Eukaryota > Metazoa > Hemichordata > Enteropneusta > Harrimaniidae > Saccoglossus > Saccoglossus kowalevskii. The sequence goes on from NC_140651.1 coordinate 34,458,758, forward strand.
GTTCATGATGTAAATTGATTTTCCAGCTTTACCTGCTAAATTTGACATGGCATCAGCAAAACTCCCATTTGATTTTATTGTGATTCCTAGATATGTATAACTGTTGTCATTATTGAATAACAAATTTTTCTGAAAGTTTTAAAATAGACAATTCAGAGAATGTATTAGCTGTAATATGCATTCTGTTGTACTTACACCAGGGTTGAGTCTTGGTCCAATGACATCAATAATAGCCTGTCCTACCAGTGCATGTTCTGCTTTAGCTGCAGGAGTCAATGGATTCTGTATACCAGCTCTCTTCAAAGCTGCCTTCTCCTGTGCTTTCAAACCAGGTGTAGGAGCTAATACAGAAAATACAATAATTATTACAATGCATAAATATAAATCTCAAGGATTCAGAAAATAATGGTAGGCAACTTTACAAGAAGCATGTACGAGAAACAAACTCTCATGATTACTAAGCATTTGAAAGCAAACTCATTCTGTGCACGTCAATCAAACGTAGTTCTAACCAATAGCATTAGAGAACACAGTGGGTGCTTGGAAATGTTTCATTACATAAACAACAAGCAGCCTGTCGGCTGAGATAGCTTCGCTGTTAGCAATGCACATTGCAATTAAAGAACTGAAGATATGATTAGAAAATGAACAATTTGTAGACTTGCTGTTTTCAACAAGAATTCAAAAATATCACTTTTCACCAAAAATGACAAAAATAATTATCAAAATTAGAAAATTAAAGATATCATTACAAAATGAACAAATCTGAGAGAGGTCTACCCAAAGTACATATACACAAAGTATCAAAGCATTCAGGCTTATAGTTTTCAAGAAGAAGTTGAAAAAGTAAAACATTGACACAGACAACGGAGACAGACAATCATATGATAAGCTCCGCTTGACAAAATCGACAGCAGAGCTAATCAAAGAAAGCTTAGAAAGAACTCCTGTGTGCTGAGAGTATTGGAGACACATTAAAAATTAATTCAAAATTACTTGAACTTGAGATATTGATGGAAATGCAGAAAACTAATTATGCAAATAAGGTAACTAATATGAACACATTTAAGTGTAAAACTAATAAGGTCTGCGCAATGTAAAAGTAATAAGATCTGCGTAATGTAATATCTATGTACCAAGTTTCATTGAAATGTGATTAGAACCAAAAAATTATTAATTATTGTGCTAATTAAGAGAATTAATATGAACAGATTTTAACCCAAAATTAATCAGGCTGTCTATTGTCCTAGAGCATTTATGTACCAAGTTTTATTCAAATGTGATGATCAATACTTGAGATATCAGTATTAATTAATTATGTTAATTAGGTGATTAAGAAGCATAAATATTTACCAAAACTAATATGGTGTATAGTCCTACACATGTAGGTTCATTGAAATGTGATGAGCACTCTTTAAAAGTTTCATTAAAATTCAATAAGTGGTTCTTAGGACAAATTAACTAATTAAGCAAATTAGTAGTTAATATGCACAATAATTTATCCTAAAATTAATCAAGTCTCTGCATAGTCCAAGAAGATCTATGTCGCAAGTCTCATTGAAATGTGATGATTAGTACTTGAGATATCAGGTGAAGGGCTGAAAATTAACTAATTATGCTAATAAGGTGATTAATATGCACAAATATTTCTCCAAAAACTAATTAGGTCTCTGCACAGTCCTCAAGTAACTATGTATCATGTTTCATTGAAATGTGTTCATTACTACTTGAAATATCAATAGCTGAAAATTAATTAATTATGCAAATTAGGTAATTAATATGTACTGATATTACACTAAAAACTATCTGTGCAGTCTCATATGACATCTATGTACCAAGTTTTATTGAAATGTTATGATTAGTACTTGAGATTATCAGTGGAAAAGTCGAAAATTGATTAATCATTATGCAAATTAGGTAATTAATATAAACAGATTTTTACCCAAAACTAATGAAATCTGCGCATTAGATCAGAGCATCCATGTGCCAAGTTTCATCAAAATCCAATGAGTGGCTCTTCAAATATCAGTGGAACAGTCATGGAACAGTTTAAAATCAGTTAATTATCATGCAAATTAGGTATTTAATATTCATAGATTTTTACCAAAAACAAATCAAATCTGCGCATTAGTTCAGAGCATCCATGTGCCAAGTTTCATCAAAATCCAATGAGTGGTTCTTCATATATCAGTGGAACAGTCATGGAACAGCTAAAAATCAGCTAATTATCATGCAAATAAGGTAATTAATATTCATAGATTTTTACCAAAACCTAATCAACTCTGCGCATTATCCCAGAGCATCTATGTACCAAGTTTCACCAAAATCTGATTAGTGGTTCTTGAGATAACGGTGGAACAAAAAAAGTGACATACATACATACGGACATACGGACATACAGACATACAGACAGGGTAACTGCAAAGACTCCCTTTTGTGCTTCGCACACGGGAGTCAAAAATGAGTGAGATTATTGTCGCATTAAAGTCGCAAAATAGACAGAAGTGTTACATTAGTGAATAAATACCAAACACTACCAAAAATTATCTGAGATAAACACAAATCATTTTTTTCACAGAATCAGCAAAGTATTATTATATAATAATTTCTAGAAATGTACATTTTCTTTGCAATTTTTATCGCATTTTTGAGAATAAATCCCTATGATACTAATTAAACATATTTAATAATAGCAATACAATGTTTCTGTGTAGTGATAGGAACAGACTGTAAATTATACTTACTTAATTGAGATGATTGCATTACAGATGCCTGACTGCTAGATCTAGAGGTGTCCATTCTCTCCTCCCTAAGTGTGCGTTTCTTCTGTTGTCCATACTGTAGTGCAGTTTGCAAGGATCCAATGCTGAATTTATGATGGTTTTCTATACTCCTACATTAGATATCATTAAAATTTCACTGTTAGTTACTTCGTCCTTACATGCAACCCCTTTGAGTACTAAAGTAAACTTTCACAAAATAAAACTCGCATATTTTCCTTTTATATAATTATACCGTAGTTTTGAAAGTTTTGATCAGTGTAGCCAATAGAAAATTATGTCCATTTCATCCAAAATGTTGAAAAAGACATAAAAATAGGCAAAATGTTGCACCTAAATTTTAGTGAGAAAAGTGATGGCACTCAAAGGGTTACAAAGTTTCTGTAAAGTATAAAGTGATGTTTACAATTTACATGAACTATCAATATACCACCATATACCAGAGTTTGTTATTGTTATTTATTAATACTGACCTTTGCTTCTTTATTTTAAACCGTCATTTGAATTTATAGTCTATATTTTAACCACCTATTATTTTAATCCTTTTAACCCTTTTAATTTACTGCTATTATCACATTTATAACATCTCCTATCATTTATAATGAATCGAGAAGTGAACACAATATCAGCTATAATGTGATAGAAAAACAGCTGTTGTAGCATCAATCATTATATGATGAGAGAAATACTTTTACTATACAAATACAAAATTTTGAGTTCTGTATCCAATATTGACAATATGACATTCAATTTTCAATCAGTCTGCCTGAAATGTTTCCAAAAATGTGGGTTTGTGGGATCATTTATGACACATACATTGGTAATAATACTGGTATAATAGTTTCCAGACAACACTGGTATCTCTCAGCTAAAATACACAATACAACTGATGATAACAAAGTAATAAATAATTACAATTTATGCAGAGCAAGTAAAATTATGTAAAGCATAAAACCTTGTTTCCATATAAAGCTTACCACCACCGAGTATTAATTGTCCCAATAGAATAAAGACCAGGTTTTGAAAATTACCCATTGGAGAACGTAGCTGGAACTAAGTGTACATTTCTACTATAGACTTGTCTCAGTGCTGACATCATGTCATGAAATCTCAAAACATTCATATTTCTGGTTGTATCCATATGTAAAGCAAGCATAGAAATGTGTTTTTAAATTTGCACGCTAAAACAAAATTTGATTTTAGTCATCAGCTACATTTAAAAAGAAAATGATCTTCATAAATTATAAAAAAGTGTCTAGAAACTACTTCTTTCCACTAGTATATGTATAAAAAGAAAGAAATAATAAATATAGAATATAATTCAGAATATACCCGGTATTTGTTTAAAATCTTTGTTTTAAAATCTTGATTTGTTGGTTTTCCTGATGCCAATTTACAAAGATGTGATCGTGTGGATTGTAATACAAATATATTTCTCTGACTGGCATATATTTTGTGGCCTTATAGGTCAATAGTAAACGATTTTCAAATTGTCTGTATCTATTCTTGGTTCTTGTGTGTATATTATTAATATCGTTAGCATCAGCAAGTGATTCATATTTTCACAATAGTTTCATGTTTAACATTTAAAATCATTCTGACCAATAGCATAACAGATCTCATTTAAATCTGAAAACCAACACTGGAATGTGTTTCAGTCATTAGTAATTATTTCAGCATTAAATAAAATAGTAAATCATTTTCACAGAAGGTTTGTAAATTTTGCCAAAACAAATTATTTCACCAAATTTATGATAATTTCTAGTGTTGGACATTGAATGTTTACATCATTTGAATATATGTGCATTAGATACCACACCTATGACAGGAATATGGTGTCAGGAAGCACTGGAAAGAAACAGGTGTTTTTAAGAAAAGAAAAGTGCATGCAGACCTGTGCAATATTTGATTGTGGTAACACAAATACAGATAAGCTCAAACCAAACTCCATTTCAGAATAAAAACATTAGCAATGAGAAGAGGTAAACCAGAGAAAGAAACTTACAACTGGTCTTTACACTGCTGTGCTACAATCTTTAATCTGTCTGCCAGAACCTTAGGAGATTTGAATCCCATTGCTGCACACTTGGCTCTGAGGATTAGGCTGATATCTGGCATAACAACGCACACACTACGAAACAAGATACGGATATCATTGGGAATAATATAGCCCTGGATGGTGTCTGGGTTGATTGTAAGAAATAAAGAAGTTGTTGGTTTCACCAATACCTGAAATAAACAACATTATTCAATCAATATTATATACAGGTAATGTGGTTTGTGAATCTTAGTTTTCAGGATATCAACATTTAATCAATATTATCAAACTTTTTATTGCAAGATCTTGCATATTACGTGAAAGGCGTGCACCAAATGTCTGCCGCAAAAATGATTTGATTTTGAATTTAAATTTCATTTTTATAGCTCAATGCTAACCTCATCAAAATTCATCATTCTTAAATGTGCACATTATTATGCATATTAGTACCCCAAAATACTTTCATGTTTGACGAATTCCTCGCAAAGTTAAGACGCCACTGTGACACTATGACTTTTGTTTGTCATATTTTTTTCATTTGAATGTCACTCATAACACAGGATCTATTTTCTGTCATTGGTTGGTCTACAATTTTTATTCCATTTTTCAGAGACTTAAAATCTTAGCAGTTTCAAGTCTGAAATGAATGTTGTAAACGGGGCATCAAATAAGTCATCCAACAAGTTGTATTATAATGTGAATACTTACATCATATCCATCTCCAAGTGTACAGTATTTCTGTTTAGCTTTAATAGCAGCTGTGATAGCATGTACATGATCTAATACAACAGCAAACGCTTCACGTTGTAAATTCTGGAACTCATCAAAACATCCCCAGCAGCCATCCTAGTAAACATAAAATCAGATTATTAGTAGAAAACAGATGCATCCACAGGTAACATGGAGACGTTGAAGGCAGAGTCTGCAGAAACAGTATACCAGCACACACTTCAATACAAGATATCATAGGGTTTTATCTTCTACATCTACAACACCTTTTAGCTAACAAACGTTATACTATCTATCTCTAAGGAATTTGATCAATGCCAACAAAAGAGCAGAAGAAACAACACAGATCATTTCCTTGATCATTAAAATTGACAGATTTGGTTTTCAATCTTAGTGTGAGACAAATACAACTTATAGAAGTATCACACCAATTCAAAGATGACAGGGATAATACAAAAAAGTTCCAAAGATGACACTCAATATCATTCTATCGATTGGCTGTAAGGTAAGTATAGCCTAATGTAGTAAAATGGCTGATGAACTATTTCTATAAAAATGTCTGAATTGTGTGTGAGTGAGAATTAGCTCAAGTGGGTCTTGAGTGGAATGATCACTCTCCAAAAATAGCATGTTCTGTTGATACTGATAATTCAACTTACCATAGCTAATCCATGTAGTATTTTACTAAGTCCATTGGCATCACTTTCTGGTGAACAGCTGAATACTGCTATGTATTTACCAAGTAACAATGCCAACCCTTTAGCTGTCTCTGTTTTACCACAACTAGTGCCACCCACTATAGCACTGCCTTTCATGTTATTCATTGCCTAGACAAAGTAAAAATATGAATATATTAAACTATACTACATATATAATTCAGGAACTTACTGAGTATCATGTCATAATAATGACCATATAAAGACAGAATCAGAAACTAATTCAGTTAAGTCAAACCAGAGTATGGGTAAAATCAAGATGATACATAATCTGTGGACAGTAGACAGTTTGCTCAACACAGATTTGGGAAGTTATAATTACAATTATTAAACACCTGACACCGAAAACAATAGAATTTATTTGTCTGTAAACACTGTACTGAATTTATCAAACATGTTATAGACAAATGTTATATGTATGTCACATTCATACACTGCTATGATGTAGCGTCTGACTGAAATAGAATAATGTCACCTGAACAGTAACAATTTCACAACTATTTTGGGCTGTTAAACCTCACTAAATTATTAGTATTTACAGAAAAAGAAATTAAAAAGATTGAGGTTATCATGAGAATACTGTAAAGTTCTGCCCCAGTGTCTTGTGAATACTTCTAATATTCTAATATAGCAGCTTTAATTAATGACAAACAAATGACCATTACATCATCATCAACTACTTACCAGTGTCATGGCAAGGAATGCTCTCTCTGTGACTGGATTTAGAACCAGTGGTGATGCTGCCCCATAGAACTCACCACCATAGGTGAACTTTTCTTCCAGGAACCAGATCTGAGGCAGATGAACACCATCTGTAAAACAAATAACAACAACATAAAGCTGTAAAACAGAAATCACCATAATTGCCCAGCACTAGAGGGCATTCTACTTCATACACAAACATTTTGAGTGAAATCTTTTTACCTTCTTGTACCAAGTAACATCTTATACATCTCCTCCATTCAAAATCCCCAGCCTCTTTAATCTTTCTATTTGACATATTTTCTAGTGTATCTCTAAGACACAGTGCAAGCTGAAATGCAGAAAGGTATCAGATTAATGCAATCCTTATCAACAACTCTACTTGTGACAGTCTCAAATTAATATCTCGCACAGTATTAGCATAGCTCTATTAGATACACATGTGCTGTAAATGACAAAGTAGTGTCTATGATTAAACTAAGTCAGTTTACAATAATGTAAATATGTGCTTCTGATGAAGCAAACAAGATGTTTGTTCTATGAGGATTATCACATCTCTGAAAGAAACAAATAAATGATAAATTCCAATAGTTTATTTCTGCTGACTTTATTGATGCCGCCAGTCTAAACATATTTGGACACAGCATTCACATAAGTGAAATAATCTTTTAAATAGAATACTAGTATATTAATCTCACAAGATTTCAATGTTCATGCAATTCGAAGTGAATTTCATATTAAAACATTTGAAAAAAAAAAAGCTTTCAGTAACATTACTATTACAAACTATAAACCGCTGTGTACAACTTCTGAATAAATAAAACACTCACTCCAAGCAGACTTTCTAGTCTTTGTTTATGTAAGACTGTAACTGGTTCATCCAATCCTTTCCATGTGCCTCTCCCCATCACTGCTGAGATACGGGACACAATAGACATAAATTTCTTAGTACTATTAACTAAGGCTCTCCTCTCATATTTAATCTCGTTGATACCAAGCTCACACTCCTTAGTCCAAAAGGATACAAGACCAAGTCTGGCAACCTGACCAGGATACTGAGAACAAAAAAAAAACGAATAGTGATAAGTCCTTTCACATAGCCTTAATACTTACATACATCAAATGTAATGTTGAGCAAAGGAAAATCCATAGAAATGAGCATTTACTTGAATACTGTATATTGCTTCAAGAAATAAACTTCAGAGAATATACTATGAATATACATATGAATGTTTTGAAAAAAGTTCAACATTTTTATCAGCAAAATGTTATTTTCTTTTTTATGGCACATTGAGTATTACTAAGTTCTAAGTAACATTAGCCTGTCTGGAACAGCTGCACTGCATAGTTTGTTACAAAGACATATCAAATCTGATGATTGATAAAGTAATTCCAGTTACAAAATACAAATACTCACTCTGAATGCTAATTCTTCTATTGGTATTCCATTATTGACATCTTGTAATGCTTTGACTGCTGCTGTAAACAGAGTCTTACTGATAGATTCTTGTAAGCCTTTCAACCATACTTCAACTCCTTCACATAGTACAACCTTTGCAGAGAAACAAGTAAATGTTAATGATGTACAAAGCAATAACTGGTACATGGTAACTGAGCGAATTGTGTTTAGAACAGTAAGCTAGGACAAGTTGGCAGAAAAAAATGATAGTTGTTATTTCATCAGAATATAGAAGCTTAGATTTGTTCACCTATTCAACTATAAAAAGTTACTAATATCAACGCACTAAACACAGACATATTGTAAAATTCTTATCTGCTATCATTTACTACAACAAAGACAGGATTATTCTGATTTCAAGACATGCTTAATATTTTTGTTTTAAATATTTTTGTTTCAGGAGACAGGTTCTTGATCAGTAAATGGTACTTTTTACCTTTCCTGACTTTTTGCAAATTGCAAGTGCTGACAGTACATATAGTGCATTTAGCTACAGAAACATTATTTTATGTTTAGAACACTGTCATTTGGTTGTGTAACTTATTTCTATCTCAATGGCATTATGGCAATTTAATTTGCCATCCCAGACTAAGAAAAATTGACCTACCTCATCTTGTAATGGTAATATTTCTCCTTCTTGGGAGACAACTGCAATCGCCTTGAAGCCTTCCGCTGAGTCTGAACTATCTGATATGCCACTCAGTGTGGTGCCTGGGGTTCGTCTACCACCTACACTTAGTTTATGTGTCGGTGCAAGACTGCTTGAATCACCTGTACTGCTATGAACTGTGTCTCGTCCAGTCAGTGTAGCTGAACTACGTCTGTCTACATGTGTTCTTTCGAGTTTCACATCAAATACATTACTGAAAAGGGCTCTGTAATGATGATAAATTAACATGATATTACAGATAGAAAGTCATCATTAGTAACCATTATGATAGTTTTTGGTACTTATTCAATATAACCAGAAGTTTTTATTCAAATACTATTAATTAAAATACTTAATTTATAATTTAATTTTTATTGATCCAAACAGCTTTTACATATTTTCAACAAAAATATACATTCAATACTGTGTAATAATTCATTTTAACAGGCATTTCATAGCAGGTGGTACTCACTGGTTTCACAGATATGTACACACAGATGATTTCAAGCACTCAATATACTCTTAAGTATATTGTGTATAGCAATGATGAAGTACAGTCCAAGCTTAACTTAACTACCAAGCTGGTTTTTAGATCATTTTACTTATTTTACTGTCATCGCCACATTGTTCCGAACACCATAACAGCAACATTGCCAGCTGCCAAGTTGCTGACTGGTTTGTTAAGTGTGCATGGAGATTGTTATGCGATCGTAGGGTCAAATCAACTTTAACAGGAGACACCAAACTAAAAGTGGGAACTCAGACACATCAGCATACAAATAGAAGATCGCAATACGATTAGTTTTCAATATATTTTATTCAATCTTATAAATTCCTATATAAATAATGGCAAAGTTATGTATTTACACATTATGAAATGTCTGGACACAGGTGATGGTGTGTCTGGTTCATGTCATTTCAGTTGAATGATGCACTCTTGTAAGTGGTTTGAACTAACCAGTTCTAATCATGTACCGATCTCGAGACACGCATAACAAACCAGTCAGCAACTTAGTTGGCAATGTTGATGTTTCGGTGTTTGAAACAATATGACGGTGATGGTAAAGTGAGTATCAAACTGCATGGATCTCATTCTAAAAGTGATATATGTGATGTCTAGATGACGAATGATTATTCAAAAACAGAACTACAAATGGAAATGTTTACATTACTCCAAACATGTAAGGATGCCTAAAGCACTGAAAGTTTGTTATAACCATTAAATACAACACATGTATAGACTAGCAGCTTTTCGGCTGAGATAGCTCCGCTGTTATCAATGCACATTTCAATTAAAGAACTGAAGATATCATCAGAATTGAACAATATGTATAGTATTAAAGCAATCGGACTTGCTGTTTTAAAAAAAAATTTGAAAATATAACTTTTTATCAAAAATATTCATTAAAATTAGATAATTGAAGAACAAAATCATCACGCAATGAACAAATCTGAGAGAAGTCTACCTGTAGTACCTATGTAGTATATATAATATCAAAGCAATTAGACTTGTGGTTTTTAACAAGAAGTCGAAAATATCACTTTTTACCAAAAATGACAAAAATATTCATCAAAATTAGAGGATTGAAGATATCATCACGAAATGAACAAATCTGAAAGAGGTCCACCCAAGGTACCTACTTACCAAGTATCAAAGCATTTGGGCTAGCGGTTTTCAAGAAGAAGTCGAAAATAGCATAAATATTTGCTATAAATAAGACAATTGAAAATATCCACATGAAATGAACAAATCTGAGAGAGAACCACCCAAGGTAAGGTATCTAGAAAGTTTCACAGCAATACAGTTTGTGCTTTTTAAGAAGAAGTCGAAAATGTAAAGTTGTCGATGGCGACGGCGACGACAATGGACAGACAATCAGTAATACTATAAGCTCCGCTCAAGTTCGTCGACAGCGAAGCTAAAAATCAAATCCATTTTTTATACTTACCTAAGATGTGGTCTGACAGATTCTAAATTCTTGGGGCTACTAAGTACCGACAACAACACAGCATCAGACATGAAGAAGAAACGTGGAAAAGCTCTACGTTTATTATCTAGATAGCCCATCAATGACTTGAAGCAGATTTCTAATTCTTCTTGTATATGTCTCAGTACTACTCCTTTAGGAACTTCACCTCCAATGCAAGACTGTCATAAAATAGATGAATCTCTCATGAATACGAACAATTTTCAGTTAAAAGGTTATGTCACAAAATACATTTTCATGCAGTCATAAAAGATGTAAGTTGAAATAACAACTCTCTAAAGCGAGTACAATGTTTTGTACAAATAGTAAGGACAATTAGAGCTATGGTTTTCTAAGGCCAAAACTGATTGTGAAGTAAATATTCAACAATGTTAAAGAAAATCAATGCATTCTAATAAAGCATCTATGCAATCACTTTCATGGTGCTAGTGTTGTTGTTTACTATTTTTTCAATAGTACATTATGATGTACATACAAAAATAGACAAACAGATAAAATTAAAAATATTTTACAAAATGAAGTGATAAGGTTTATCATATGACATGTGAAATGTAACTAAAACCCACCTGCAAAACATTCCTTGTATCATTTGCTCTTTTCATAATCTTTGTCCAACTTTTATCAATTCTACTGAATCTCTTGGCTTCTTGAGGTAATTCTTTAGCAGTAGCACTGATACTGAACACAGCTTCTAGATACTGCCACAGGTCTTGTACTTCCAACCATTGCTCCAGTACTAAACTCACAGCTTTAAGTTTCTCAGCCCATGCAGAGGCTTCCTCTCGCAGTGGTCCAATGTATCGTGAAGTCAACATGTTGGCCAGTAATGCTTGTGCATCCTCTAGTTGCTCTAGTAGATGTCCAGAGCTTTCTTTCTCTAAGTAGATCGGCCCACGTTTCTTATAGTTCTGGAATGTCAGAACTTGCTCAGTCCATTCCTCCTCAGTAATTCGCAGCTTGACTTCTAGTTCCAATTCTTTGCTGGCACATCGACAGATCTCTTCTATTTCTGTTTGGTGTCTGTCAGAACAAGGCATTAATGAAATCAAACATTGGTGAAATATGGAATTCCAACTGTATATGGAGAAACAGAAGTATGAAAAAAAAAATCCTGGAAATCCAGGCAGTTATGGCTACTAAATGAAATATGGCCTAGTTTATCTCGCCACATACCGGTTGATGAGGTTGGATTTCCAACAGTATGACTTGGAATTCTGACTGTATATGGTAAAAAAATTGGGCCAGTACGAAATAGTTATTACTGAAATTAGATAAGGATGGTGGCATGAATGAATAATCAATACTGTGAATCAGGACTAGTTTGGATTTCCATTGTCAAATATAAAATTTTGAACTTAGTAAATTAGCATATAAGAGTTATATTTGGAAGTCCTACTCTGTATGGTGGCACAAAGGAACTCATCAACACCATAAGTAAATAATTTGGAAATAAAACTTTGTATGACTTATACACCCATGGAAATTATACCCTGTATGAAGTAAACACACAAGCTCATCAACAGGGGGGGGGGGGGTGCAGATATAAACTGGAATGGCCCATTCTAATAACCTACTATCAGAGAAAGACAGAGTTTTCAGTTTGATAACTGGATCTTATGATCTAAGTAAAAACTAAAACGAATCTTACTTGATAAGCCCAATGTCTAGTAAGTGTAATAATTTGAACACATTAGCTTCCAGTTGAAATGAACTACCAGTAACTGACATGACTTGTAGCCAATGTCTGTTGCGGATTTCTTTAGATGCCAGTTTATGTAATAAAGGAAAGACATCCAGGTAAGCCTTGATTGCAGTGTTCATGTCTGTATAGGCATCCCAATCTTTCAATTTGTCAGGCATAGCCAAACACTCCTTCCAATATTCCTCAACCTAGCAATAAACAGGAATATAAAACATTATTACCGGGCCTACAATTCAAGTATGCAACACAAATTCATATTTATACCATCTTCTGGTGATTCACTACAATTCAAGTATGCAACACAAATTCGGGGGGTATATGAAAACGAATCATGTCACAACAACATGAAAGTGATAAGGTTCCTGACTGAAAGAGTCAGCCATTTAGATAGAACCCGAACTTGAAACACATGCATGTGTTAGTAAGTATATAACATGATGTATAATGTAGTTGTAAAGTTTGATTGCAATCAGTCAAGGCATGACAGAGACATGACCCTAGAACAGCATATGATGTATGTGTAAAGTTTGAATGAGATCATTCCATACGAATGCACAAACAGACACAAAATTTTCCAACATACAGCTAAAATAGAATATTATTATAATACAAATTTTTGTTTATATGAAACATTTGTATAATCACAATCTGATCTGCTGAAGTACATGCATGGGACAAGGCAGGTGGGCAGTGACAGGCAACTAAATACAAAACATGAACAGAACCAAATATATGTAGGGTTGGTTGATTGTTAAATATGATACTGGTTCTAGACAGGATTAATACTGCAATATTGCATTTAAACTGTGTAACAGATCAGTCTATATGTAGTTAAAATATTTCAACCTCATTATTTTACTCACCAAAAATTGAGTGCAACGTTTTCCTCATTTTTATATTCATTTTTCTATAAACTCTTTATTAATTTTGAATCAAATGGACATTCAGCAAAACAATTACAATTATGGGGAAATAGTTTTGGTGACAAAATTAAAAAAGAACAATACACAGATCAGCAGTAAGTAACTGGTATCACACATTTTTTGCCATGATTACTTACCTCTATATGAGCTGCTTGCAGATCAGCATCCGCCCAATGACTGTCTCTAAATCTATTATCAAATGCTATAAACTTCTGAAATAATCCATACAGCAAACTGAGTAATGCCAATTCCTACACAAATAGAAAGCAACACAAATGAATTAATAAGAAAACTGGTGTTTAGTTTAGAAAAAATCATGATGGAGATTGCCATGAATGTACATGTTTTGACAATATACACAATATCTGCCTGATTAACAGCTGGATAAGTTATTGCCAAACCATTTCAATTTTTATATAATTGTCACTGGTTTCACAGGAACTTTTAAAAAGGATAACATTTTAGGAAAGATTTTAGCATTGCTCACACATTTACATCTTTGAAATAATATTTGTTAATAATTTTACAACTTTACTACTACACATTTTTACACAGCACCTGAGTGAGTATCATCAAAAATAGCTACAATCATTGGGGGTATATAAATTATAAACTACAAAAATAAAATGGTTTCAGCCAGTTTTATCTAGAAATGTACACTGTCATGGTACAAACCTCATCAGTTCTATTCAGTCCAGAATCAACTGGTTTAAACCAGTTTTATCTACAAATGTACACTGTGTCACGGTACTCACCTCACCAATTCTTTTCAGTCCAGAATCAACAGGTTTAAACCAGTTTTATCTAGAAATGTACACTGTGTCATGGTACTCACCTCACCAGTTCTATCCAGTTCAGGGAATGGTTTGGGTACAATACCAAACAGTCTGGCTACAGAATCCAGAGTTTTTCTCTTTGTGCTATACAGCTTAAAAAGATTTTCAAATTCATGGAGTCTTGAGACTGCTTCTTCTGGAGGTACGCCAGGAACTGCTGGACCTTGAGCATCAAAGCTGTTTCTAAACTGAATCACCTCAACCACGAACAACTGAAGAAAAATCAAAAACACTAAGTATCAGTTAAATGTAGAATATGGTTCTGTTGATCACATGGCTGTTGCTGTAGAGACTGAATACATAGGTGAGTCTGCTACAGATTTGTATGGTTTTGTACATCTACAGAATGGGCAGATTCAAGGGTAGGGAGTCACGAATGACTTGTGCAAAATATTTCAACAAGGCTGTAACTTCGATAGTAATTTGGACTGAAAAATAATTTTGAAAAACAACATTATTTTGAACTTGAATAAATACAAAATTACCAGAAATATGTTCAGTGTAACATACAGCAATAATTTAAACTCATTTGTATAGATACTGCATATAAAAACTCCACATGAAAACAAGCATATACCATATTTGCTTTATTGATGTGCATCTCCAATAGAATTGCATATAAACCAAAAATTACATTTTCTGTATAATTAAAATATGACTTATTGTGACCATAGAAACAATTTGAAGCTTACTTTTGTCTGTTTGTCTAATTCCTGTTCAAAGGCAGTTCTCTGATCCACTAATAGTTTAACTCTAACACCATCAGCCATCTCTATCACCTCAGCCCATTTCTCACGAAGACTTTCAACTTCCTCTACCTCACTTCGTGGTAAACGTAGCTTGTACTCCCTGAATTCAACAGACACATTGCAAGTTAAAAGTGAATATTAATAATATAAATTGTAGCACCAACACAAAAATGATAAAACTTTTCTTCAACATTATTTGCACTATCCCCACTTATATACTCCCCAACTGCAATGTATAACATCAGAGGATATCGTACGGTAATTAAAACACATCAGCTTAACAAAAGATAACAGAAAAAATGAGGTACAATGAGTTTATCCATGATTTTTTTGCAATAACAGTACATCAATACAGCTATGCATACTATTTTATTGGTGATTTGTAAATTATATTCTCGAGATATTTTGAAAATCAGTTCTTGATTATAGTAATTATAATAACTCCATATTTCTGCAATAGATTTTGTCTTTCAAAAGAATGAATAATTTAAAACATAATATAGTTCATCTTCTACCTCACCAGTTTCACATAGTTTAATGTAGTCCAAACAAACAAAAACAATTCAGTCTGTATACGCAAATACAGAATCATGTTTTAATGTGAATGTGAATTTAATAACTATCACTCATTGTGAAATACATAACACTGAATCAGACGAAAATAAAATCTTGTAGAAAACAAAACTTACTTTAAGTTGTCATACGCTGTTTCAATTGGTAGATAAATGCCATCAATTTTGTTTTCCATATCTCGGAGTTCTTCCAACAAATTCAATGCTGTGTTCAGTTGATCCAGTGAAGTTGTATCCAATGACAATCTATTTATAATGTTAGAACGATACAACACAGCAAGGTCCAGCTTTCTCTGTAATAAGATTTGTTGTTGTAGTCACAGTGAGACTTTGCCATTATCGTATAATTTCATTTATTTTTACAAAATACCTGGAATAATAACTATAATGTTCTTAATTATTCTTTATACTATAATAAATCCTGCATCTTAATAAATCACACATAGGGGTTTACAATTCACTTGCATGCTTAACACAACTAACTGAAGACATACTTAATGTTCAATCCTGAAAGTTCACCCAGTTGGAGACAAATAATCGTTTTTATCAATTTGGAAGGGAGGAAACTAATGGCTAAACAGGAATTATACATCTCAGACCAATCTTTAATAGAAAATACTTCACATTGGTACATGTAATTGATTTTGTGATATAGATCTTGAATAATTTAATAGAAAATCCAACACTTAACTTGGTGACATGAAGACACCCCAAGATGATGAAAACTCAAACACAACAAATCTACAAAATCATTTTTACTACTGGCAAAAAACTTCTGATTGGAAGCTTCAGTCCAGGTTTTTACCTTAGCCTCTTCGTGTAGTACTTGCGCATACTGTGTCTTCCAAGCAATAGCAAACCCATACAGAGCATCTGTGATTGGACTGGTAGTTAAACAGATAGGACCCACGGCTAACACAGCAGGAATGCTGGCTAGTTTGTTCTCAATGTGCAGCAATCGTTCCACTTCACGTTTAATGGCAAACGGTCCAGGATCAGCATTGATAAATTCCAAAAAGTTGCCTTGCATGTCATCACGCCACAGGAAATCATAGAAACGGAAGTGGAACAAATGATGGTCCACTGTTACTTGGAGATCTGAAAGCAAATAAAATCAGTTAAATATATGTTTGAAATTCCATGCAATAGCAAAAAGAAGGCAAAAATCTATTTAAATGTTAATATGATAGTAGATTACATCAGTAGAGTGGTGTTACAGTTCTTGCTGGCAGTATTCAGCAGACATATCACTCACACACTTTTGACATAAATGATACAAGCTAGAGCCTGTTTATTTGTTTTGGGGTATTTGTGTTGAATGTGATTGGTCAAGGCATGTTAAAGATACAGCCCTGGAACAGCATTTGTTACAAAATGGCCACCAGTCAGGCAATCCATCATTAGAAAAAATTACATGATAAAGATCTCATTTATTGTATGTATCAAATTTGAATGGAAACGTGTTCAAGCATGATGGAGATACTTAATTTTGCTGCATTTTTAACAGTAAAGTCACTGTTTTCAGACAACGTTCGAAACAAAAGAAACAAAAGTGTTCCAAATAATATAGACACAATAAGCAAATACTACTTTACTTTAGAATATCAAAGGAGACAAATTATCATAACTGATAAACAAATCAGTTCAATTAAACAGCAAATCACATTCTTATCAAATTCACATTCAAGATTCTTAATTACCAGAAGACGACATCTCATAGCCACTTACCATCAACAACACCTCCCAATTCAGACATCAAATCATCCACTAATGGTTCCTTTATGATGCTATTATACATTGGTTGTCCAACAGATTCACTCCCCCACCATACAACATCATTGGACACTTGCAAGATGGCTTGACCAACCTCTGATATCGCGGTATGCACAGAAGCTAATGTAGGATCAATTATAATCTTGGGAATGGCAAACTTTACTTCTACTTCAAATCTGAAATTAATAATATTCAATACTTTGTTTAATATGATATAAAATTAGTCTAAACAGTTTATACAGGCCTTAAAAGTTGCACACTGAGAAACGAATCCAGTTGTTGAGCAAACTGGCAAATGACGCCACCCCTCACATACACCAGTTTTCCTGGCCTTTGTATTACCCCTCACATATGGCTTTTTTGCTACTAGCAAATGATACATTTTAGCACTCGCATATGCCGTTTTTTCCACTAGCATATGGCATATTTTGCTACTTGCGACTCGCAACTTGGTACTCGCATTCGGCACTTTTTCTAGGTCGTACATACCTCGACATATACAAAATTCTACTGTCATAATATTTCCTAAACTGTGTAAATTTACATTCCTTCTCATTACGTTTGACAAGTACATGTAGCTTGATATTGTTAGCTTAGAAAAGGTCAATAGCCTTCAAATGTATTTGTCTATAGTGAAGGGCCTGCACTGACAGCTCATGTCCACAATATAGAAAACCTTCTGTCTAACGGTGCCATCAAAAGGCATTGTTCTACCTGTTATGTTTGAGTTTATTTTTATGTATTTATTATTTGTGTAATTTGTAGTTGGGGTTTTATTGAAACGTCATATTGTCCTCGGTCGCTTTATGTTGTGTTCTTTATCCCTATATGTCAATTTATCCCTATTTTGCATATTTATTTGTACTGAGTTAGGGAGTCTGCTTTGGCTATAAAAGCCTTTTGTTTTACGAGGTAGACGGCAATTAGACGGTAGACTGATAGCAAGAAGACTCCAAATAGACGGTGAACTGATAGCACTATAACTTTTACCAGTATCACTGACTGGTTTATCAGTTTATTAGGAAATGGGGATTGTTCTTGAACATTGTTAGCTGTCCGGTCTGGCTTGTGTTTTCGTTCCGGTGACGTGTTGGAAGAAGCTGGAAGAAGTCCACGTGTGAGCTGGTACGCATCGACGGAGATGAATGAATGAAGATTGACACCACCTGGGAGTCGTGACAAAAGTTCGAAGACGACGGAGTGACAGGCCAGCACAGAACGAACTCTTTGATTTGATTTGATAAGTATTGTTAATTTTGACTGTTTGTTCTTTTTGCCGTTTTTAAAAGGAAGTCTATATTGGATGTATGTTACTGCTAGCATTTTTGTTTGAGGTGTGGTGTAGCACACAAAGTTATGTGGCATTTCAATAGGCCATTGAAAATATACTACCATACTATCTTGCACACTGCTTGCGTTCGGGCGTTTTATTTGTTATACGAGTCGAGTACCAGCGTCTGAACGTAACATACCAGTGATATAAGATTTTCAAATATTAAGTGATTCAAAGCAAGTGACCAGTGACAAGGTGGTTGTATTGACTTACTTTAGGTATGTGACTTCCTTATCTTTCTCAGTAGACCATGTCATATCAGAGAGAAACGAGACGGATGACATAGGTCTACTGCCATCCACTCTACTTGTAGTACCAGCACTCCTGGTTCGAAGACTACCAGCACTTCTTGTTCCAGGACGACTACGAGGTCTACAACTCGGAGGGCGAGGTGCTTCAAATTGTATATCAGGGCTAGTAGATAATGGCGGTGCTATTTCGTGCGTTAGGTTGTCAAGAACACCATCACAGCCTGATGCTTCAGCCAAGGTTAGAAGAGATCGACAGACAGTGGACATGACTGCATCATAAACTTGAACGCAGTAGTGACCTGTAAAGAGAAACATTTCCAAAAATCAACATTTTCCATCAATGAATGGTACGCCCACCTGATATGAATCTTCTTGAGTAGATCTGAAGCCCACCTTACATAAAACTGACACTTACTGAGTAGCTCTGCAGCCCACCTTACATAAAACTGACACTTACTGAGTAGCTCTGTAGCCCACCTTACATTAACTGACACTTACTAAGTAGCTCTGTAGCCCACCTTATATTAACTGACACTTACTGAGTAGCTCTGTAGCCCACCTTGCATTAACTGACACTTACTGAGTAGCTCTGCAGCCCACCTTACATAAAACTGACACTTACTAAGTAGCTCTGCAGCCCACCTTACATTAACTGACACTTACTGAGTAGCTCTGCAACCCACCTTACATTAACTGACACTTACTGAGTAGCTCTGCAGCCCACCTTACATAAAACTGACACTTACTAAGTAGCTATGCAGCCCACCTTACATTAACTGACACTTACTGAGTAGCTCTGCAGGCCACCTTACATAAAACTGACACTTACTGAGTAGCTCTGCAGCCCATCTAACATAAAACTGACACTTACTGAGTAGCTCTGTAGCCCACCTTACATAAAACTGACACTTACTGAGTAGCTCTGTAGCCCACCTTACATTAACTGACACTTACTGAGTAGCTCTGTAGCCCACCTTACATTAACTGACACTTACTGAGTAGCTCTGTAGACCACCTTACATAAAACTGGCATTTACTGAGTAGCTCTGCAGCCCACCTTACATAAAACTGACCCTTACTAAGTAGCTCTGCAGCCCACCTTACATAAAACTGACACTTACTGAGTAGCTCTGCAGCCCACCTTACATAAAACTGACACTTACGGAGTAGCTCTGCAGCCCACCTTACATAAAACTGACACTTACTAAGTAGCTCTCCAGCCCACCTTACATAAAACTGACACTTACTGAGTAGCTCTGTAGCCCACCTTACATAAAACTGACACTTACTGAGTAGCTCTGTAGCCCACCTTACATAAAACTGACACTTACTAAGTAGCTCTGCAGCCCACCTTACATAAAACTGACACTTACTAAGTAGCTCTGCAGCCCACCTTACATAAAACTGACACTTACTGAGTAGCTCTGTAGCCCACCTTACATAAAACTGACATTTACTGAGTAGCTCTGTAGCCCACCTTACATAAAACTGACACTTACTAAGTAGCTCTGCAGCCCACCTTACATAAAACTGACACTTACTGAGTAGCTCTACAGCCCACCTTACATAAAACTGACACTTACGGAGTAGCTCTGCAGCCCACCTTACATAAAACTGACACTTACTAAGTAGCTCTGCAGCCCACCTTACATAAAACTGACACTTACTGAGTAGCTCTGTAGCCCACCTTACATAAAACTGACACTTACTGAGTAGCTCTGTAGCCCACCTTACATAAAACTGACACTTACTAAGTAGCTCTGCAGCCCACCTTACATTAACTGACACTTACTGAGTAGCTCTGTAGCCCACTTTACATAAAACTGACACTTACTGAGTAGCTCTGTAGCCCACCTTACATAAAACTGACACTTATTAAGTAGCTCTGCAGCCCACCTTACATTAACTGACACTTACTGAGTAGCTCTGCAGCCCACCTTACATAAACTGACACTTACTGAGTAGCTCTGAATCCCACCTTACATAAAACTGACACTTACTGAGTAGCTCTGTAGCCCACCTTACATAAAACTGACACTTACTGAGTAGCTCTGTAGCCCACCTTACATAAAACTGACACTTACTGAGTAGCTCTGTAGCCCACCTTACATTAACTGACACTTACTGAGTAGCTCTGTAGCCCACCTTACATTAACTGACACTTACTAAGTAGCTCTGTAGCCCACCTTACATAAAACTGACACTTACTGAGTAGCTCTGCAGCCCACCTTACATTAACTGACACTTACTGAGTAGCTCTGCAGCCCACCTTACATTAACTGACACTTACTGAGTAGCTCTGCAGCCCACCTTACATAAAACTGACACTTACTAAGTAGCTCTGCAGCCCACCTTACATTAACTGACACTTACTAAGTAGCTCTGCAGCCCACCTTACATTAACTGACACTTACTGAGTAGCTCTGAAGCCCACCTTACATAAAACTGACACTTACTGAGTAGCTCTGCAGCCCACCTTACATAAAACCGACACTTACTGAGTAGCTCTGTAGCCCACATTACATTAACTGACACTTACTAAGTAGCTCTGCAGCCCACCTTACATTAACTGACACTTACTGAGTAGCTCTGCAGCCCACCTTACATAAAACTGACACTTACTAAGTTGCTCTGCAGCCCATCTTACATTAACTGACACTTACTAAGTAGCTCTGCAGCCCGCCTTACATTAACTGACACTTACTGAGTAGCTCTGAAGCCCACCTTACATAAAACTGACACTTACTGAGTAGCTCTGTAGCCCACCTTACATAAAACTGACACTTACTGAGTAGCTCTGTAGCCCACCTTACATTAACTGACACTTACTGAGTAGCTCTGTAGCCCACCTTACATTAACTGACACTTACTGAGTAGCTCTGCAGCCCACCTTACATAAAACTGACACTTACTGAGTAGCTCTGCAGCCCACCTTACATAAAACTGACACTTACTGAGTAGCTCTGTAGCCCACCTTACATAAAACTGACACTTACTGAGTAGCTCTGCAGCCCACCTTACATTAACTGACACGTACTGAGTAGCTCTGCAGCCCACCTTACATTAACTGACACTTACTGAGTAGCTCTGCAGCCCACCTTACATAAAACTGACACTTACTGAGTAGCTCTGCAGCCCACTTTACATTAACTGACACTTACTGAGTAGCTCTGTAGCCCACCTTACATAAAACTGACACTTACTAAGTAGTTCTGCAGCCCACCTTACATTAACTGACACTTACTAAGTAGCTCTGCAGCCCACCTTACATTAACTGACACTTACTGAGTAGCTCTGAAGCCCACCTTACATAAAACTGACACTTACTGAGTAGCTCTGCAGCCCACCTTACATAAAACCGACACTTACTGAGTAGCTCTGTAGCCCACATTACATTAACTGACACTTACTAAGTAGCTCTGCAGCCCACCTTACATTAACTGACACTTACTGAGTAGCTCTGCAGCCCACCTTACATAAAACTGACACTTACTAAGTAGCTCTGCAGCCCACCTTACATTAACTGACACTTACTGAGTAGCTCTGCAGCCCACCTTACATTAACTGACACTTACTGAGTAGCTCTGCAGCCCACCTTACATAAAACTGACACTTACTAAGTAGCTCTGCAGCCCACCTTACATTAACTGACACTTACTGAGTAGCTCTGCAGCCCACCTTACATAAAACTGACACTTACTGAGTAGCTCTGTAGCCCACCTTACATAAAACTGACACTTACTGAGTAGCTCTGCAGCCCATCTTACATTAACTGACACTTACTGAGTAGCTCTGCAGCCCACCTTACATTAACTGACACTTACTGAGTAGCTCTGCAGCCCACCTAACATAAAACTGACACTTACTGAGTAGCTCTGTAGCCCACCTTACATAAAACTGACACTTACTGAGTAGCTCTGTAGCCCACCTTACATTAACTGACACTTACTGAGTAGCTCTGTAGCCCACCTTACATTAACTGACACTTACTGAGTAGCTCTGTAGCCCACCTTACATAAAACTGACACTTACTGAGTAGCTCTGCAGCCCACCTTACATAAAACTGACACTTACTGAGTAGCTCTGCAGCCCACCTTACATAAAACTGACACTTACTAAGTAGCTCTGCAGCCCACCTTACATAAAACTGACACTTACTGAGTAGCTCTGTAGCCCACCTTACATAAAACTGACACTTACTGAGTAGCTCTGTAGCCCACCTTACATAAAACTGACACTTACTAAGTAGCTCTGCAGCCCACCTTACATAAAACTGACACTTACTAAGTAGCTCTGCAGCCCACCTTACATAAAACTGACACTTACTGAGTAGCTCTGCAGCCCACCTTACATTAACTGACACTTACTGAGTAGCTCTGCAGCCCACCTTACATTAACTGACACTTACTGAGTAGCTCTGCAGCCCACCTTACATAAAACTGACACTTACTAAGTAGCTCTGCAGCCCACCTTACATTAACTGACACTTACTAAGTAGCTCTGCAGCCCACCTTACATTAACTGACACTTACTGAGTAGCTCTGAAGCCCACCTTACATAAAACTGACACTTACTGAGTAGCTCTGCAGCCCACCTTACATAAAACCGACACTTACTGAGTAGCTCTGTAGCCCACATTACATTAACTGACACTTACTAAGTAGCTCTGCAGCCCACCTTACATTAACTGACACTTACTAAGTAGCTCTGCAGCCCACCTTACATTAACTGACACTTACTGAGTAGCTCTGCAGCCCACCTTACATAAAACTGACACTTACTGAGTAGCTCTGCAGCCCACCTTACATTAACTGACACTTACTGAGTAGCTCTGAAGCCCACCTTACATAAAACTGACACTTACTGAGTAGCTCTGCAGCCCACCTTACATAAAACCGACACTTACTGAGTAGCTCTGTAGCCCACATTACATTAACTGACACTTACTAAGTAGCTCTGCAGCCCACCTTACATTAACTGACACTTACTGAGTAGCTCTGCAGCCCACCTTACATAAAACTGACACTTACTAAGTAGCTCTGCAGCCCACCTTACATTAACTGACACTTACTGAGTAGCTCTGCAGCCCACCTTACATAAAACTGACACTTACTGAGTAGCTCTGCAGCCCACCTTACATAAAACTGACAATTACTGAGTAGCTCTGTAGCCCACCTTACATAAAACTGACACTTACTGAGTAGCTCTGTAGCCCACCTTACATTAACTGACACTTACTGAGTAGCTATGTAGCCCACCTTACATTAACTGACACTTACTGAGTAGCTCTGTAGCCCACCTTACATAAAACTGACACTTACTGAGTAGCTCTGTAGCCCACCTTACATAAAACTGACACTTACTGAGTAGCTCTGCAGCCCACCTTACATTAACTGACACTTACTGAGTAGCTCTGAAGCCCACCTTACATAAAACTGACACTTACTGAGTAGCTCTGCAGCCCACCTTACATAAAACCGACACTTACTGAGTAGCTCTGTAGCCCACATTACATTAACTGACACTTACTAAGTAGCTCTGCAGCCCACCTTACATTAACTGACACTTACTGAGTAGCTCTGCAGCCCACCTTACATAAAACTGACACTTACTAAGTAGCTCTGCAGCCCACCTTACATTAACTGACACTTACTGAGTAGCTCTGCAGCCCACCTTACATAAAACTGACACTTACTGAGTAGCTCTGCAGCCCACCTTACATAAAACTGACACTTACTGAGTAGCTCTGTAGCCCACCTTACATAAAACTGACACTTACTGAGTAGCTCTGTAGCCCACCTTACATTAACTGACACTTACTGAGTAGCTCTGTAGCCCACCTTACATAAAACTGACACTTACTGAGTAGCTCTGCAGCCCACCTTACATAAAACTGACACTTACTGAGTAGCTCTGCAGCCCACCTTACATAAAACTGACACTTACGGAGTAGCTCTGCAGCCCACCTTACATAAAACTGACACTTACTAAGTAGCTCTGCAGCCCACCTTACATAAAACTGACACTTACTAAGTAGCTCTGCAGCCCACCTTACATAAAACTGACACTTACTGAGTAGCTCTGCAGCCCACTTTACATAAAACTGACACTTACTGAGTAGCTCTGTAGCCCACCTTACATAAAACTGACACTTACTGAGTAGCTCTGTAGCCCACCTTACATTAACTGACACTTACTGAGTAGCTATGTAGCCCACCTTACATTAACTGACACTTACTGAGTAGCTCTGTAGCCCACCTTACATAAAACTGACACTTACTGAGTAGCTCTGCAGCCCACCTTACATAAAACTGACACTTACTGAGTAGCTCTGCAGCCCACCTTACATAAAACTGACACTTACGGAGTAGCTCTGCAGCCCACCTTACATAAAACTGACACTTACTAAGTAGCTCTGCAGCCCACCTTACATAAAACTGACACTTACTGAGTAGCTCTGCAGCCCACCTTACATTA
Organism: Saccoglossus kowalevskii; assembly: GCF_978046115.1. Taxonomy (NCBI): domain Eukaryota; kingdom Metazoa; phylum Hemichordata; class Enteropneusta; family Harrimaniidae; genus Saccoglossus; species Saccoglossus kowalevskii. Next base: position 34,484,435 of record NC_140651.1, read on the forward strand.
ACTGACACTTACTGAGTAGCTCTGCAGCCCACCTTACATAAAACTGACACTTACTAAGTATCTCTGCAGCCCACCTTACATTAACTGACACTTACTAAGTAGCTCTGCAGCCCACCTTACATTATCTGACACTTACTGAGTAGCTCTGAAGCCCACCTTACATAAAACTGACACTTACTGAGTAGCTCTGCAGCCCACCTTACATAAAACCGACACTTACTGAGTAGCTCTGTAGCCCACATTACATTATCTGACACTTACTAAGTAGCTCTGCAGCCCACCTTACATTAACTGACACTTACTGAGTAGCTCTGCAGCCCACCTTACATAAAACTGACACTTACTAAGTAGCTCTGCAGCCCACCTTACATTAACTGACACTTACTGAGTAGCTCTGCAGCCCACCTTACATAAAACTGACACTTACTGAGTAGCTCTGCAGCCCACCTTACATTAACTGACACTTACTGAGTAGCTCTGAAGCCCACCTTACATAAAACTGACACTTACTGAGTAGCTCTGCAGCCCACCTTACATAAAACCGACACTTACTGAGTAGCTCTGCAGCCCACCTTACATAAAACTGACACTTACTGAGTAGCTCTGTAGCCCACATTACATTAACTGACACTTACTTAGTAGCTCTGCAGCCCACCTTACATTAACTGACACTTACTGAGTAGCTCTGCAGCCCACCTTACATAAAACTGACACTTACTAAGTAGCTCTGCAGCCCACCTTACATTAACTGACACTTACTGAGTAGCTCTGCAGCCCACCTTACATAAAACTGACACTTACTGAGTAGCTCTGCAGCCCACCTTACATAAAAGTGACACTTACTGAGTAGCTCTGTAGCCCACCTTACATAAAACTGACACTTACTGAGTAGCTCTGTAGCCCACCTTACATTAACTGACACTTACTGAGTAGCTGTGTAGCCCACCTTACATTAACTGACACTTACTGAGTAGCTCTGTAGCCCACCTTACATAAAACTGACACTTACTGAGTAGCTCTGCAGCCCACCTTACATAAAACTGACACTTACTGAGTAGCTCTGCAGCCCACCTTACATAAAACTGACACTTACGGAGTAGCTCTGCAGCCCACCTTACATAAAACTGACACTTACTAAGTAGCTCTGCAGCCCACCTTACATAAAACTGACACTTACTGAGTAGCTCTGTAGCCCACCTTACATAAAACTGACACTTACTGAGTAGCTCTGTAGCCCACATTACATTAACTGACACTTACTAAGTAGCTCTGCAGCCCACCTAACATTAACTGACACTTACTGAGTAGCTCTGTAGCCCACCTTACATAAAACTGACACTTACGGAGTAGCTCTGCAGCCCACCTTACATAAAACTGACACTTACTAAGTAGCTCTGCAGCCCACCTTACATAAAACTGACACTTACTAAGTAGCTCTGCAGCCCACCTTACATAAAACTGACACTTACTGAGTAGCTCTGCAGCCCACCTTACATTAACTGACACTTACTGAGTAGCTCTGCAGCCCACCTTACATTAACTGACACTTACTGAGTAGCTCTGCAGCCCACCTTACATAAAACTGACACTTACTAAGTATCTCTGCAGCCCACCTTACATTAACTGACACTTACTAAGTAGCTCTGCAGCCCACCTTACATTAACTGACACTTACTGAGTAGCTCTGAAGCCCACCTTACATAAAACTGACACTTACTGAGTAGCTCTGCAGCCCACCTTACATAAAACCGACACTTACTGAGTAGCTCTGTAGCCCACATTACATTAACTGACACTTACTAAGTAGCTCTGCAGCCCACCTTACATTAACTGACACTTACTGAGTAGCTCTGCAGCCCACCTTACATAAAACTGACACTTACTAAGTAGCTCTGCAGCCCACCTTACATTAACTGACACTTACTGAGTAGCTCTGCAGCCCACCTTACATAAAACTGACACTTACTGAGTAGCTCTGCAGCCCACCTTACATTAACTGACACTTACTGAGTAGCTCTGAAGCCCACCTTACATAAAACTGACACTTACTGAGTAGCTCTGCAGCCCACCTTACATAAAACCGACACTTACTGAGTAGCTCTGTAGCCCACATTACATTAACTGACACTTACTAAGTAGCTCTGCAGCCCACCTTACATTAACTGACACTTACTGAGTAGCTCTGCAGCCCACCTTACATAAAACTGACACTTACTAAGTAGCTCTGCAGCCCACCTTACATTAACTGACACTTACTGAGTAGCTCTGCAGCCCACCTTACATAAAACTGACACTTACTGAGTAGCTCTGCAGCCCACCTTACATAAAACTGACACTTACTGAGTAGCTCTGTAGCCCACCTTACATAAAACTGACACTTACTGAGTAGCTCTGTAGCCCACCTTACATTAACTGACACTTACTGAGTAGCTATGTAGCCCACCTTACATTAACTGACACTTACTGAGTAGCTCTGTAGCCCACCTTACATAAAACTGACACTTACTGAGTAGCTCTGCAGCCCACCTTACATAAAACTGACACTTACTGAGTAGCTCTGCAGCCCACCTTACATAAAACTGACACTTACGGAGTAGCTCTGCAGCCCACCTTACATAAAACTGACACTTACTGAGTAGCTCTGCAGCCCACCTTACATAAAACTGACACTTACTGAGTAGCTCTGTAGCCCACCTTACATAAAACTGACACTTACTGAGTAGCTCTGTAGCCCACATTACATTAACTGACACTTACTAAGTAGCTCTGCAGCCCACCTAACATTAACTGACACTTACTGAGTAGCTCTGTAGCCCACCTTACATAAAACTGACACTTACTGAGTAGCTCTGCAGCCCACCTTACATAAAACTGACACTTACTGAGTAGCTCTGTAGCCCACCTTACATAAAACTGACACTTACTGAGTAGCTCTGCAGCCCACCTTACATTAACTGACACTTACTGAGTAGCTCTGCAGCCCACCTTACATTAACTGACACTTACTGAGTAGCTCTGCAGCCCACCTTACATAAAACTGACACTTACTGAGTAGCTCTGCAGCCCACCTTACATTAACTGACACTTACTGAGTAGCTCTGTAGCCCACCTTACATAAAACTGACACTTACTAAGTAGCTCTGCAGCCCACCTTACATTAACTGACACTTACTAAGTAGCTCTGCAGCCCACCTTACATTAACTGACACTTACTGAGTAGCTCTGAAGCCCACCTTACATAAAACTGACACTTACTGAGTACATGTAGCTCTGCAGCCCACCTTACATAAAACTGACACTTACTAAGTAGCTCTGCAGCCCACCTTACATTAACTGACACTTACTAAGTAGCTCTGCAGCCCACCTTACATTAACTGACACTTACTGAGTAGCTCTGAAGCCCACCTTACATAAAACTGACACTTACTGAGTAGCTCTGCAGCCCACCTTACATAAAACCGACACTTACTGAGTAGCTCTGTAGCCCACATTACATTAACTGACACTTACTAAGTAGCTCTGCAGCTCACCTTACATTAACTGACACTTACTGAGTAGCTCTGCAGCCCACCTTACATAAAACTGACACTTACTAAGTAGCTCTGCAGCCCACCTTACATTAACTGACACTTACTGAGTAGCTCTGCAGCCCACCTTACATTAACTGACACTTACTGAGTAGCTCTGCAGCCCACCTTACATAAAACTGACACTTACTAAGTAGCTCTGCAGCCCACCTTACATTAACTGACACTTACTGAGTAGCTCTGCAGCCCACCTTACATAAAACTGACACTTACTGAGTAGCTCTGCAGCCCACCTTACATAAAACTGACACTTACTGAGTAGCTCTGTAGCCCACCTTACATAAAACTGACACTTACTGAGTAGCTCTGTAGCCCACCTTACATTAACTGACACTTACTGAGTAGCTCTGTAGCCCACCTTACATTAACTGACACTTACTGAGTAGCTCTGTAGCCCACCTTACATAAAACTGACACTTACTGAGTAGCTCTGCAGCCCACCTTACATAAAACTGACACTTACTAAGTAGCTCTGCAGCCCACCTTACATAAAACTGACACTTACTGAGTAGCTCTGCAGCCCACCTTACATAAAACTGACACTTACGGAGTAGCTCTGCAGCCCACCTTACATAAAACTGACACTTACTAAGTAGCTCTGCAGCCCACCTTACATAAAACTGACACTTACTGAGTAGCTCTGCAGCCCACCTTACATAAAACTGACACTTACTGAGTAGCTCTGCAGCCTACCTTACATAAAACTGACACTTACTGAGTAGCTCTGCAGCAATTTGATCATCAGCTGTGGCACAGCGAGTGGTGGGTGTCTGACCATGATGACCTTTTGGTGAACTCCTATAGGACGTGGCTGAATAATTTGTAGGAGAGTGAGAACTACCATCCTACAGGAAAATTATTTCAAACAATTAGTCGTAATAGTAGAAAGTAAGTGTAGTGGTTACTACATCCATGGTCAATATGATTATGATTGGGGTTGAACTTAGAACAACTGGGTGAGATTGACAAGTTCAATGAAAAAGCCAAAACCACTAACAATTATCTAATGCAGTGATTTGGGAGAACAGTGCGAGAAATGTGGGTGTCTTTACTGTCAAAACTTAAATCATATTTGCTCTATTAGTAGTGCATGAAAATGACAGAGGCGTCTATGGTCAAAATAAATCCTATTTTAATGACCAAGCATACAATGAATAGAATGTTTGGTTTGAGTACACTAGAGCAAACACAGTAATAATATATTTTTTTCCTTGGCTTCACACTAGTGTTCACCCTGGACATCTTTGTGCACAGCAGATTTACAGTTCTCAAACTTTCATGAAAATAATAGAAGTTATATGACACTTACGTTCTTATGTTTAAGTACTTCCACTAAATCATGTATAGCTGCCTCTATTTCAATCACATACGCTAACAAGCCTTGACCTCTTTGTTTTACACTTTCTAACATCACTTCACGAAATTCATTGGGTGGCTGCAAAGAGAACAAAAAAAAACATATGAATGATGCATAGTGATATGAGTTGAGTTAATATTTACATGTCACAGAGTACCAAATAATTGCGCCATCTAATTGTTACCGGTATATCATTAGAAAAAATGATGAATTTTTGTCAAACTGAAAATTTATCTGGGATCCTAAACCACAAAGTGTCTGCGACTTTTACAATCACAAAATGAGTTTTTTACAAATGACATAAAATTATCAAATCATAAAAATTATGTGATTTATAGTAATTCTATGAAGATTTATTGTTTTCAATCTCAGTTGTTACACCTAGGATTTCTACCTTTTATTAGTCACTGACAATTGTGTCTCTAGACTAGATGCTGTCTATCATCGTTAGACTTTGGAAAAATTTACAATTATTAGACTAGTGAATCAGTCTGGAATGATTTGGGCAGCTTAACGTACGGGTCAGTCTGCACATGTGAGTTCCATGGTAATGTACTGTAGTCATAAGGACAGCTAATCAGTGATGACACTGAATTGTAGTTACATAGCAATTCACCAGGCTATTCTTGAGTGTACTTGGTATGACTAGATTCCAGGCTACAAAACTTCCTAATGATACATACCAATCATGATACACACAAATAAATCTGTTTAACTCACCCAACATTTGGAGAAAGCCAGATCCATGTCAAACAAAAACATTGAGGCAATGTTTTCTATCTTTCCAATAATCTTTTTCTGTACTACATTGCTCACTCTATCTACCACAAACTTCAATTTTAAATTGGCTGCAAAATCAGAAACAATGAGAATTAACTGAGTACAAATTGTAAAATTTCACAACAGTTTTAACAGAGGAAAAGTACATAACAGTAGTTTGCTACATAATATACTCCATATGTGAAATCACTATTAAAAAAATTTTCATGAGGTACTAGTGATCAAATGCCATTTAATCTGACAGTCCACGATGTAAGAACACAATGATTGAGTCAACATGAGGATGTAATAGTACTAACCTGTGTGTACTTGGTGTAAGAATGCATCAATGTTCATAGAATTCCATGCTAGAGTAGTCAAACCAGGCTGCAAAGACTGAGTGACTGAGTCTACATGGGGCTGAAATAATTCCTTTAGTGGGATAGGAATCTCACTGCAAATATCATTGAACTCATTCAAGCACAGTTCAAGGTGGCTTTTGTAATTCTTGAATCTTTGCTCCTGCAAAAGTTGAACACTTGGTGAAATAGACAAGTATAGATGACGGTGATTGATTTAATCTTTCTGTTTGATATAAAACCATGTTCTTGATTGGCTAATGACATGTCAGCTTGACATAATCGATACCAGTATTCATAATTTTTGATGAGATACAGAATGAATCTCCAAGTTCTGTGGATACAATAATTAAATGACTAACCTGCTTCATTACTTGAGCAGCAAAGTCTGGAATCTGTATGCCAAGTCTTGTCATCCAACGACATTCATGAATCAGTTGTAACACTCTGTAAGGTAATGCATTGCATAATATGACAGTTTGGTACAAAGCTAACATCAAGAATAAAAACATCATACTTCCATCAGAAGCCATGTGTTAATTTCAGATGAATCTTTACAGTGATTAAAATATCCGGTATTAATAAATCTAGTAAGACAATTCTATGAAATTAACAGTTGATGATTGCAGCTGTTCCTTGGTGAAACCTATATGTTTATTACAAATATAGTTTTCAAACAAATCACCCAAGTGAACAACTCAGTATTCTCCGTAAAAGATTGAGTATAGAAATGGACATTAGCATAATAATACAATATGTTAATTATCCATCTTGTATTCATTGTTATTATAGTAATTTCATTCTATTGTTACATGTATCTATATTACAGATTAGTGGGGTCACTACCATATTATGCTCTGGGGAGAACACAGCAACTTTCATGCTGCTGTGGCATTCCTCATTCAATATACCTGGTACATAGTCTTTACAAATCTATACAAATTATTTATTCCATTGATTCCCTTCTAATCTTTGGTAATGCTTTCACTATGTAAAGCTACACGGCTTGAACTTTGGATTTAAAGAAGCACTCATTTTCCAGGCAGAAGTAAAATTGCTTTAAGTGTATAGATGGGAAAAAAATGTCAAAGGCACCAAGGCAAACTCTTAGGTCACCAAAGCAATTGCATTTGATGTCTCTGTGAAGTTCAAGCCCTGAGGCTACATGCAAGAAATTGGGATATTTTCTTTTCTTGACACATTATCAACATACTCTAGCATACAAACCATGATGACCCAGCCTGAAAAGTCACATAGTCCATAGGATGGATTATTACATAACAACTGATCTCAAGAAACAGCTGGACTAGGCAATCAGATTTAGAAAGTTGAAGACCAAAATATAAGTTTGCAAATACAAAGTAGTTGACTGAAAAAGCCAAGTTGAAGTTGAAAGTTAATTAGCCAAAAGCAATCACTGCAACAAGTTGAACAACACATTGTGTTTTTATAATAATTCTTACCGTTCATCTGCATTGACAACTATGTCATCAGTCTGTGGATGATGTATCAATAGCGTAGCTTTCAAACCAGCCTTGGCATGGTCAATATGAGATTTCCACTGTGAGAACCACAGGCTTTCAAATGTCACCAAAGCAGTTGCAATGCGGTTGTAGTATTTCACTATTCTTGGAAAGTCCTTCAGGTACTGAATGGACTTGTTTTCACGGAATACCTTCATGGGCTCTTCAATTCGTTTTAAAAGCTGTCTGGACCAATGGATGGCACCAGCTACTGGAGGTGCATTTCGTGTCATGTGCGGTTCCTCCTAAAAATCAATATCATTGTGTCAATTCTTGAGAAAAACACAAAATCGAGCAATTCTATGAAACATTTTTAACCACCAGGCTGGTAATATGACTGCTCTTGATAACAGTAAGAAAGATTTGTGAAATAACTTTCAATCACAGTATAACATATTAAATTTTCAGGATGAGAACTGTTACCTTGTACTTTTCATAGATGTCTTTGACATCATCCAAATCCTTCTCAAATCTATTAAAGATTTCAATATACTTCTCAGCTATAGCACTCTTGACACCATTACGATGCATTACTGGGTGAAATCTAACAAGACACAAATAAATCACATGATAAAAGACAAACTAAGAATTTGTGAGATATTTTCATTATGAAGCAAATGAAAATTTGCATTCATGACTTTGACATTTCTGTATTCGACATACAGTTCATTTTGAGTGCACCTTAACATTCAGCTGGCATAAAGCTGGCATTGCTTGCTTTCAAAACTGTCACATATCAAAATAGTGTATTCTTTTGAATTATGACTCATATTACCGGTAGTAGAATAGTTAATAGCGTGCAAAGTGTTTATTAAAAGACAAAGCCAGCTAAGAGAAAGGCTGGGAGTTAAGTTACACTCAGACTGCACTGCACTGTGCAACTACATTTCCAGATTCCATATAATGAGGGTAGAGAGAGAGAGGGAGTGAAGAATTATGTACCCTGTTATAATGTCTAATCCTTGATTAGTTTTCATACTCCTCATGAAGACAGCTTGTAAATATGCCACTATATACATCTCAATCTGCTGTACTGTAGTTAAAAACTCCAAGTAAGCTTCCTCAAACTTGTCTTTCTCCTTGCCTTCCACATCCAGTAAGATAGCAGTAGTTACATTGTCAGACATCAGATTCTTCATGGTCAAGACATGGTCTTTTACTATCTTGGATATACTAGGACCTTCCGTGTTAGGGTCACTGTACATTTTCCCTATAAAATAAATACAAAATCATTACAATGTGTATATGTCATTTTATCAAGGTTAGTCTAAATCTAGCAATCTGATTGGCTGAAGAAAGGTCTTAAGTCTAAAGGTCTTACCTGGCACTAGAAGACAGGTTATCCAGCCTGGCAACTGAATAAACTGGCTTAAATATCTAACTGAATCATGATCACATGACTGTGAACACTGTTTATAGTGATTGTGGGTTTGTGATTGACTATCAAAACAAAGATACCTGATACAAATTATTATCGTCAAAAATGTTAATATATTGCACATTTTGCAAGGAAACTTCTCATGAGGAATGAACATGTGATGTCATCAACAAGTTTATTGTTAGGTTATACGCATGCGCCGGTTTAGGTAACACCAGAGACACCGTGCTAGTCTCGTCGAGTTCTGTTTTTTTTAAACCTGTGACCATTATAACGAAATAATGTGTTAATAAGTGATTGTTAGTGATGTCTGGGAGTGAAGATCCAAATTTGGTGGGAAAGTCTGTGAAACTGGAAAGAAATGTCCAAGGGAAATCCGCAGTCCTCTTGGTGAGTCAACATTGATTGACAGCCATAGTGATGACATCATTAGTCCACAGATGGGTGGTGCACCGCGCAAGGCACGTCGTGTAGAAAGTGCCGAAGAAATTGCCATGCATACTACTAGCAGTATGGAAAGACCGAAACTGACAGATTTCAAGAAATTGGATCTAATATTATGTAGACTGTATAAAATTGAGGATAAATTCTTGAAATTAGAAGAAATAAAGAGTGAACTAGTCAATTTACGTGGAGAACAGGTGGACTTGACAAAATTTCTAGAACACGCACATGCTGAGAATAACGACCTAAAAATAGACAAGGTTAGTAAAAGTGAAGGTAGTAAATTGAGAATCCGCCAAGATGATTTAGATGATAGGCTGCGCCGCAATAACTTACCGGTAATCTTCTACAATATTCCTGAAATGGCAGAAGGACCAAATTGTGTAGAATTCATTGAAGAATTTATTAAGAATCACATGAAGCTAGTTGGGAGCATGCATATTGAACGGGCTCACAGGGCTCCGACTTTTCTGACTAGGAGAAATAGAGTTCGTCCTATTTATGTGTCATTTCTACGTTTTCAGTCTAAGGAGAATGTACGCAGTAATGCGGCAAAATGTTTGTCACATAAGCCGTATAAAGGAAATAGTTTGTTTATATCAGAAGATTTATGTGCTGCCACTCGGGCCGCTCGCAAAAATGTGTTGCCGATGCTACGAAAATTGCCAATCCAGCAATAATTAAATAATTAATTATTTAAAGAATAAAACATTTCATAACTTTTTCTGTGTATTTCATATCCAGCTGTACGCTGTTGTTTTCAGCACTTACTCATGCAGGTTACAACAATTGAGTTCAGCAGTTGACCTACATGCTTTGTGAACTTGATAAAGGTTGATCGTGTACAACTGGTAGTTGGAAGATTGAGATTAATATCCTTTTTCTCATTGAGTAATATTAAGTATATATATACATATATTATTTAATCTACTTTCTGTTACTTTTTAGTTAATACCAAACCATGCTTTTTCTGTTTTATTGGATACATATTATGCCATATTTGTACAACAAAATAGCACAGTTCTTGGGTATAATATTACACGGAATCACGTGATACAGTTCATTGTTTGTCATTGTTCTATGCTAATAAAAAAATGGGTTATCAAGGAAAATATTAATACTGCAATTACAAAACGTGAATTGCGTTATTTAAAATGCTTTAGTTGGAAAGCAGCTTTGGCTACAAACAGAAAAAAAAAGATTCGTAATGTGTTCGAAAATCTGTTTAAACTTTTCACAGTGAATCAGACATTTTAGTCGCAGGTTTTATTAGATTAAGTTTCCATAGTGAGACTAGCAACAGCAAAACAACTTGTCACTGCTCTTATTTAAATTTGAGTCTTTTTTTAACCAGCAGTGCATTTTTGTTAATAATTTTTTATTTACATCTGCCTTTCTTGTGAAGGGGGAGAGTTTTCTCCCTTTCTTTTCTTACTATGTTCTATTTTACTTTTTATGTTTCTTTGTGGTTTTCGTGTATTTTTTGTGAGCTTTTAGTGTGGGGTTATGTTATAGGAAAATACCATATGTAAATTATAATGAGTGATTTGAAAGTATTGTCGTTAAACGTTCAGGGGTGCTCTACTCCAGAAAAATGAAGGGATGTTTTCTGTTGGTTAAAAAAACAAAGATTTTAATATTTATTGTTTGCAAGATATACACTGTAAAATTGGGGATGAGGAAATATGAGAATTGGAATGGGGGCAGAGGTGTTTTTTTTAGTGTGTATCGAAGTATTTCCTGAGGAGTGGGATTTTTTTTTAACCAGCAGTGTGTTTTTGTTCTTGATTTTTTATTTACATCTGCCTTTCTTGTGAAGGGGGAGAGTTTTCTCCCTTCTTAATCTGTATTAGAAGCCGCATCCCCAATAGAAGCCGCACCCATTCTTTTTGAACAATCGAGACCCAAAAATTCACCAGGTCGCATATGTGTAGATGCTCTAATAGAAGCCGCATCTCCTCTGTTGCATTGTACCATTTTAATAGAAGCCGCAGCTTTTAATACAGATTTTACAGTACTTGAAATATCAAAGACTGAAAATTTGAAAATTAATTAATTATGCAAATTAGGTAATTAATATGTACTGATATTACCCTAAAAACTATCAGGTCTGTGCAGTGTCCTATGACATCTATGTACCAAGTTTCATTGAAATGTGATGATTACTACTTGAAATATCGAAACCTGAAAATTAATTAATTATGCAAATTAGGGAATTAATATGCACTGATATTACCCTAAAAACTATCAGGTCTGTGCAGTGTCCTATGACATCTCTGTACCAAATTTTATTGAAATGTGATGATTAGTACTTGAGATATCAGTGGAAAAGCCAAAAAATGATTAATCATTATGCAAATTAGGTAATTAATATTGCACAGATTTTTACCCAAAACAAACAAATCTGTGCATTAGATCAGAGCATCTATGTGCCAAGTTTTATCAAAATCCAATGAGTGGTTCTTTAGGTTTCAGTGGAACAGTCATGGAACAGCTAAAAATCAGCAAATTATCATGCAAATTAGGTATTTAATATGCATGGATCTTTACCAAAACCTAATCAAATCTGCGCATTGGCCCAAAGCATCTATGCACCAAGTTTCATCAAGAATCAATGTATGGTTCTTGAGATATCAGTGGAACAGATGGACACACATTCACACACACACACACACACACACACACACACACACGCACACATACAGACACACTAACTGCAAAAACTCCCATTGTGTGCTTCGCACACAGGTGTCAATAATTGTAGACAAAATTCAACATGAAATCGTTTCACTGCTATGTGCGCTAACATCTGCGAAGAGTGAAAAAACTCATGAGTAGAATTCTACCTTAAAATGCTTAGACAATATTGCTGAGATAGGTACAATCGTGTCTTTTTTTGTGTACAACAATTTGCCGCAGTAAAATGTTATGTAAAATAACTTAACAATGTAACACAAAGTAAGCCAATTGAATTTAAAACCGAGATTATAAAAATGTCTGTAACAGAGCTCTAAAAAACGAATCCGCTCTAAAATACGAATCCGCTCTTTTTTTGAAAAAATTCATACGTCTCACATCAAATGTATTATTGTTGTTTTCGAACCCCCTATTCAAAAGTGCTCACTACGGGACTGGCTACACTTAGTCATGGTGTTGAATATGGCGATTTAAATTTACCTAATTTAACAATATTTTCCAAGGCGTTAAAATTAGGCAAGGGTTTTCCGAACCCGCCTATTCACATAGTTCATACTCACCATAGACTCCAGTCAGTCAAAATGATTATTTTGAACTGTAGGCATTAATCAACGATTCTGCCAGGGACGGAGAGATAGAATCTAGGTCAGGGGAAGCCCCATGACCCCAAGATTCTTTTACCCCTTACGTCATGAACCCACGTGACCGAGGCCACATGGCAGCGCCATAGGCGGCCATACAATCATTCTGGTTCCTTTTTCTCAGCCTCGAGGACTTAGACCAACGCGACGGAAAGAGTGGGGTGGTTGGGGGGAACCCGGAGTCTATGGTGGGTATGAACTATGTGAACAGGTGGGTTCGGAGAACCCTCGCCTAAATTCACTACGTTCAATTACCCATCATAGACTCAGGTCAGTCAAAATGACTATTTTGAACTGTAGGCAGAGTCAGACGCCGATAGGTGGCGGGTTTTTCCGAGCAAACAGAAAAAAAATGATGAAAACAAACTCAAAACCTTAGTTAAGACCCAAGAAGGGTTGTGTCTTACCTTGCCTGTGCTGTCCCCGAAGCAAGAAGCCAATGCTGCTGTGGTGACAGGGTTCGGTGTGCCAGAGAAAGCTAGACCCAAGCCGAATTCGAGGGTGATAAGCTTGAAGTAGGACCGAAACAGTTCGCATGAGGGCGTAGGTCGAAAAAAGAAGCGAAACCTGGCAGCTTCCAGGAAGTGCTAGTGGTACAGAAAATCTGCCCGCAAGAATGCCGAGACAGACTTATCGCCAATGCGCAGGGACTCCTGCGGTCGTTCGGGCTGGGTCGGTAATCAAAGCCTGACCCGCTACGACGGGGCCTAACCTGAAGAGACCCTGCTCAATTGGGTGTCTCTTAGGTAGTAGTTGATGAAGACGTTCTGCGTTCTCCAGAAGCCTGCCCTCAGAATGTGTTCGAGGGTGGCGCCTGACGCTAGCGCTAGTGAGTTAGCAATCGCACGGACCTCATGTGCTCGTACTTGGGTCTCTGCAAGGTCTGTGTTGAGGAGGATAGTGTATTATAGACCTCCAGTACAGTCGCAGTAATCCACCTGGAGATGTACCTCAAAAACATGTGTTTGGTTCCCCGTCTGGAAAACCTGGTACGGTTCTCGTAGCAACTCAGCGCTCGAACCGGGCAGAGAAGCAATTCCTCCTGATCCCCCGGACTGACAATATTTAACAGCCGGGGCATGATGATCGGTTGGGAATCGTGTCCTGGGATTTGGTTCTTGGCGAGAAACCCGATTCGTGTCTTTAGTACAACTTGATCGTCCATAAAGGTAGCACAACCGTTCGCGAAGGACAGTGCGCCTAGCTCTGTCTGGCGCCTACCTGAGGCGAGGGCCAGTAGGAAGACTGTTTTCCACGTCAAAAACTTGAGTGGTGCTGAAAGCAGGGGCTCAAAGGGTGGTCTGCTTAGGGCTGATAAAACAACCGACAGGTCCCAATTGGGTGGTTCCCTTGAACGGGCCATTGGCCTCTGATTATGGGAAGCAGTAAACAGTCTCCTAATAATGGGACAATCGGCTATACTTGCCCCCAAAGAGTTTTCTATAGCGGGGGACAAGGCTGATCTGTAGCCAATGATCGCTACATAGGACAGACCCACTTCGTCAAACAAGTGGACAAAGAAGTCTACTACCTGGCCGATAGAGGGATGGCATGGATCAATCTCGCTTCCACTACACCAACTGGTGTATGCTCGCCATTTTGAGTTGTAGGCAGCGTTGGTGGAATCCCTGTTCGCCCTGGCCAGGACATTGGCAGCCCGCTTAGATAGACCTTTCTCCTGCGCGAGTCTACTGAGAGCCTCGATGCGTGTAAGTGGTACACTGCTGGGCTTGTTGGTAGTGTGCCGTCTGGTTGGGACAGCAAGTCCGGTGTGTCAGGCAGCACTACCAGTGTTTCGACTATCATTTCCAGCAGAGTTAATATGCAGGTGGGCTCTTGTCGAAGTTTCTCCAGTACCCGGTGAATTAGTGGGAAGGGAGGAAAGGCGTACACATCCATGTGGGACCAGGGGATCGATAAGGCGTCTCCGGCCCAGGCTCCGGGCTAATCTGCACTGGCTCGGAAGGTTGTAAATGATTAGCTAGTTTGAATTTGCATAACAATACTGACAATGAACGTGCATTCAACGCCACAAGTTTTTTTGTTTTTTTAGCCAATCAGAATTCATCTTCCGAGCCAGTGCAGATCAGCCGCAGGCTCCTGGTGTCGGCAGGAGTGTTACGTACGTCGGGAGCTTGGCGTTCCAGGGTGCGGCAAACAGGTCTATCTTTGGACCGTCCCACAGCCGAAACAGCCTGGAGGCTACCAACTGGGGGATCTGCCACTCCATGTTCTGGAGACGGAGGCACCTTGAAAGGGCATCTGCCAGACCGTTTCTCCCCCTTGGAAGGTGGTGCGCGGTTAGCTCCACATTGTAATGTAATGTAATGTCATAGTCTTTATTGAAGTCATATCCTAAAAATGGACATAGATCTACATGCAAGTACAATAAAGCATGGGTGTCATTCCATGTCAGAAACATGATACACTAGAAGATACACTAGTATAAAAGAACTAAACTAAACTAAACACAACTAAAACAAACCCGAAAGTGGGTTAGAAATGCAAATTAACTAAGTAAATGTTAGGATTACTTATTTAGATATCTGTGAAGCAGCTGTTTGCTTTCTCTTATGTTGAAACATTCGTATAAATATTTTGCTAGACATTTTAGCATGACAGTATTCTTTGTGCCTAGTATGTTAATAAAGCCCTCAGTGTTGCCCTCAGAGCACTGTCTAATTGTGTTGAGAAGGATTTGTCTTTCACGTTTGTATAACTGACATTTTAACAGAAAGTGCTCTTCATCTTCAATATCATTTGTATTGCATACAGGACAGCTTCTTTCGGTAATGTCAATTTTATGGTATTTGCCCATTTCAATTTGTAAAACATGTGCGCTTAATCTTAGTTTGGTCATTGATAATCTGTGTCATTGGTCAGCAGATAATTTTCAAGTCCAAATTCAGTTTTTAATTTTCTATAAGTACGTAGTTTATTTCTGTGGTTAATACCTTTATTGTCATTGTTTAGAGAATTCCTATATTGTTTATTTTGAAGTTTGTTTCAAGTGCTGTAGTAACATTATTTATTAGGTATTTGTTCTCATTAATCTTTACATTTTCCCACTCATGTTCCATATTAAAGTCTTTCAGAATTGTTTTAATATAATTGACCCAATTTTGGCTGTCTGAGTTATCCATATGGATTGCCAATCTGTATGCTTCATTTATGAGGCTGTTTTCAGGCATATTACGCAATCTCAACCAATATTTAAACATCTGTCTGATACATGTAGTTATTAGGGGGTAGCGTCCCAATTCTAATAAGCAGGCAAGGTATGTGGTCCTGCAGTTTACTTTCAGTATGTACTTGCAAAATTTTAAGTGCATTTTTTCCATTGGTGACAAAAAGTGCATCAGATAGTTTTTATTTTTTCTTATGTCACATGTTCAAATTTCTGCACAATATGTGAGTATTTGTTTGATCATAGTGTCAAACATTGTCAGGCACCAAAGGAGAATTTGCTCTGTTAGGACCGACAACAATGGGGAACGCATCCCCCCCTCCTTGTTGATGTAGGAGACCACCGCTGTGTTGTCTGTGCAGAGCAGGACTCTGTGGTCTCGAACTTCGGATCAAAAGCATGAAAGTGCTAGGTGCACTGCTTTCAGCTCGGGCCAGTTGATATTGGGGGCCATATTCCTTGGGCTTGTTTGTCCAATAGATGAGCTCCCCACCCTTGGAGGGAGGCGCTTGTAACCAGAGTCATAGCTGTGACGAGTGGGTCCAAGGGGACCCCCTGTCTGAAGTTGGTCAGTGTCAACCACCAGGACAGGGTTTCCTTTACTTGGTCCGGGATCAATACTCGCCTGTTTAGTTCCCATAGGTGAGCTCGGTGTTCCAATAACAAGCGTTGGACCGGGCGGCTGCATAGTGTGGCCTGGGGAACTACCCTTCGAACGAAGGTCATCATTCCTATGAGCCGCATTAGTTCTCGGGGGACACTGAAGGAACGCTGACAAACAGCGTCAAACATGCTTCCCCCACTGCCTCGGTTGATGACCACCTGAGGAGGAGAAGGAGCCACCACCTGGTCCTCCCTTTCCCGGGGGCGCGCCGCTACCCCTCCCTTCCGCAGAAGGTTATGAGCGCTTGCCTCCTGGCTGACTCTGGTTAGCGGAGCTAGTCCTAGGGCCTTGTGCTTGGGGCCCCCTCCGTTTACCCTTGGCAGCGGCCAACTGGCTAGCCTATTCGACTTGGACCATTTGGTTTGTTACACCCCGAAGCTCTGCGACTGCACCCACTATCTCCCCATCAAAGAGGGTGGGCGATGTCTAGTCTGCGTAACTGAGGCAGTGGCGTACTCCCTGACTCAGTTCGCCGGCGAAAACACACGCGTCTAAAACCGCGTCCCGCTGCACAGTAGTAGCCCCGGCCAAGAGAGCCATATGACACTGGAGGATATCGCACATAGCCGTGCGGTGGCCTACCATTAACTGTGTCGCCTGGTCTAGGAGGCGAGTGCATTCTGCGTCTGAGGTCTCAGGGTCCTGGGCGCGCACAAGAATGCGCTCCAGTGTGGCGCCCACGAATTCTAGGAAATTTATGGGTCGCAACTCTGCCCTCAAGGAATGTTGGATAGTCTCAGAATGGGTTGATGAGAATGACCATGGAACGCGGCCGTCCCCCTTCACCCGGTTAGCAAAACAGAAGTTTGTGGTACTGGGGTCTGGGGAAGGATCCTTGGAGTCCGGTCGGGGTCTTCTAGTTTCGTTCCACGAATTGGGGTTCGAATTCAAGATTGCCCCGATGGGGTAGCGTTTGGTCCAGCGAAAGGGGTTATGCAGGAAGAGACGTGTTTAGAATGCGAACGGTGCTTTCTGTGTTTCTTCCTACTTGCCGGCAGAGAGGCCGCAGTGGAGACAGCTCGCTCCGCCTGCAGGTGGTCTACTCTGCCTGTCAGGGACGCAATTTGCCCCGACAGTCCTTCGACCAATGCCCTCATTTCAGCGGCAAAACCGGCGCAGTGCGAGGATGGATCCACAACGGGACCCAGCACGGGCCCCATAGGAGGAAAGACCTCCAGGGGCACAGTCTCGCTGTTGCCGGTAAAGTTGGGTAACCCACTGCCTGAAAAAACAGACTGTGCAGATACCCTCCGATCAGCGGGGAGAGACCGAAATACATCGGCACCCCCACTATCAGGCCCTTTGCTTAGTATCCCGGTATGAGAACTGGTAGCCGAGCACGAGGACTTATCACTCATGCCAACGCACAACTCACTCATACCCATGCCGGTAGCACTTGCCGCACGACCTTTTCGCGAGCGAGCGACGTGGTCAGTCTCGGCTATTTTTACATACTGCTGGAAAGAATCCCAGGCTTCAGAAACCCAGTGATTGCAAATATTCTCTGGGCAGACACCTGAATCCTGAACGCCGTGGTACAATGGTAGCATTTAGCATGCGGGTTCCATTCATGCAAGTTCTGTGTACACTGATTGCAGATCCGCCTCAAAAACTGAGGAGATAATACCGGCGGCGAGCCTTTGGCGTTGCCATTGCATCTATCCATTTTTAAATACCGGTACATTATAAATAAAGGACGACATGCATGAGGGAAACGAATTACAGTTGTAAAAGGTGCCGCCATGAAACCAGGGCTTCCCCTGACCTAGATTCTATCTCTCAGTCACCGGCAGAATCGCTGATTAATGCCTACAGTTCAAAATAGTCATTTTGACTGACAGGAGTCCATGGTGGGTAATTGAACGTAGTGAATTTGACTTGGATTAAAAAGTCCCAAGAAAAAAGTGCTCACCTGTGGAAAATATTTTAGTTTAATATTTTAGGAAAATTGACAGTATAAGATTTGGGAAGCAGATGCAAATTTTATTAAAAAGTATACTACTTCAATTTAAAATAACTTTTGGTCGAAAATAATGGACATTTGGCATTCTTGTATAAATCATCAAAAATTTAATTATCAAAGTCAGGTTTTGTGGCATAATTCAAATATTGCTATAAAAGATGATTATGTCAACAGGAGGTTGTGGCAGGAAAAAAGAATATTTGGTATGTCAATGATTTACTAGGAGATTATGGCCATTTTTTAAGTTATGAAAAATTCAAGTGTAAATACAACTGCATGTTAATTTTTTTGAATTTTAATCTGTGTTAAAAGCTATTCTCAGGTCATGGAAAATGGAGTTCTTAATGTTAGAGACAAACCTAAACCTCACAAAAAAATTTATTCAGATTTGGTTAAGAAAAATGCATCTCCTTTGGGCTGTCAAAATAAATGGGAAAACAGCTTGAAATTTAAATTCCGGACAAAGATTGGAAACCCATTTTTAAACTACCATTTCTTTGTACATTTGATTCCAGGCTGCAGGCATTTCATTATAAATTTTTACATAGGGCAATTTACACAAATAACACTTTGTGTTTTTAATGGAAATTTGTTGATAATACATTGTGCACTTTTTGTAATGCTGATATTGAATTGAAACTCTTGAGCATCTTTTTGTTACATGCACTACTACTAGAAGATTTGGGGGGAAATGTCAGCAACTCTGGAAAAAATGGATAAACGTAGATATTTTATTGTCTGACAGGGATATTTGTTTTTATGTAATCTTCTCAACCTTTTTATTTTAATTTGTAAACAGCACCTCTATTCTGAATCGAAAAACACTTGTATTGTAGAGCGACAAATAGCCATTAATAATGGTTCAATGTCTAAATTTAATGAAAAATGGAATAATTTTAATTATGAGTAATTCATTTATTAGCCAGATTTGTCAGCTTATCAATAATGTTCCCCCACTTCCACTTTTTTTAAGCCATCCACTATTTATTTTTTGTAATTTTTTCTTTCATTTTTTTTTTGTAAATGTATTTATTTATTTAAAGTAATAAAAAAATATAAAAAAAAAAAGTTTATTGTTCCTGCTAGCCAAGCCTATCATCTGTTTCATACATGTATTTTTTCCTTTTTTAGCTTTGACTGCAGAAATAGTTCATGACCGGTATTACTCCAGTTAGTTGAAATGGAGTTACTGGAATTAGTGGCAATTTTATATGCCTCACACCTATCTATGTGCAAGTTCAGCCCTGGAATCTGAATACAAAATTTAAAATGCACACTACACGGTGGGTAAACTCTGACCTCTGAAAATGTTTCAGAATGCCAGTTTATGCTTGGTTATTATCTACTGTCTAGTATGCTAATTTTCACCAGAATTATAAACATGTTTTAAGGATTTGGAATACTTGTATACATGTGGCATGTCAGAGATACACAGCTTGTTTCCATATTTATGTAGTTATTACTCAGATCAATTGACAAAGTTACTATCAGTAGATTTGAAGGAACCCATCATCTTGTTTTTACAAGTGGGTGTATATAGAAGATAGAACCCATTGAACACAAGAATATGCTATTCTTATCATTCTCATATCTCACTACACTACATGTTTGTAGTCTAAGCAGACTTTATCATACATATCAATGTACTTTACTGACTGAACAGACAACTACCCCGGTAATGTAAGGCATGTTTAACTCTTATCAGGTAAAGTCAATGTAAAAGTGTGTAAAGCTGGCAGAAAATAATAGTTAATATCAACTTATTTTATAACAGAAAAATAGCTAACTGGTAACTGTATGAGATAACTTACTCAACAAGGCAGCATTGTGTGCTGAGATGCCACTAGGGGCATTGATCAAATCATGCACCTCATCAGCATTGGAGGTTGCTTCACTCTCATCATGTTCTTTTTCCTTGTGTCCATCAGTCTGTCCACCATCACTGAGTGTCTCCTCTTCTTCCACCACTGGCAGCATGCCTGCAGACTTCTGAGGACTGTATGGTAGTCTTATACCAGGAGACTCTGCCAGAGTGTTTCCTGTCAATGAACACAGTAAGTGTACATAGTGTCTGGTCAAATATTTTTAGAAAATGGAGTCAGCCAAGTACACTCCATTTCATTGCAAAGTATCTATAGTAACAGTTCAGAATGCATATGTAGCATCCTAGCTGACGTAACATGTATATATATATAATAAGAAAATGCAATGTACTGCCTTGATGAATGAAGACAGTCAATGTTTGACACCTGGCTACATTATAAACATCATGGTTAAGTTAAGTCACTCATTGGTCACTCAAGTAAATCAAATTAAATTAACTGGATATTACAAGTTAAACTCAAAGACATTTCATCAGTTAGTGCATAATACATGATTGACATCAACAATAATTTCAACATCATTAATAATGCTGTCACCTTACCATTAACTGTATAGCATGGCAGAATTCCCACTATAAACTATGTCTGTGAAATAAAACACAATGGCGTGTGCTCTGATGCATTTACATAGTAAATGGAAAATTACGTCACATGCCATTATACATTTCCTTAGGAAATTAAATTAAAGTCACATGTTTTTATCAATTAAGCTATAGAACGACAAAATGTATTGGTTTAATTTAAAATTGATGGGGGTTGCTGTTACGGTAACACTGATTCAGACTGTCTGTGGCCTATGTGAGTTGAAAGGCTTAACTATTCAACTCTCTTATAGAGGTTAAGAATGTACTATAACCTTACACTTCATTACAAGTTATATTTGTTCCAATCTAAATCTATATTAAACAGTTGATAATTCAACCTCAGCAAGACATTCAGTTCAGATAGATTACTTACCAGCACTTTCAGTTTCAGTATCATCATAAATATCATCTCCGATCAAATCTTCCTTTCTTGGTCTTGGTAAACCCTCAGTTGCTTTGCTTAACTTAGTATACTGAGTCAAGGTATTAATGACATCTATTACTGCACGTATGCGATTTACAAACAGATCCAAGTGACCAAAGATGGTCTCTTCATCAGTGAAAGCTACACCATGGCCATCATCTCCTAAAATACAATCAGAAGTCAAAGTGTAATCAAATGAATAGAGTCAATGTGAAGGCCAAATGACAAATCAAATCATCAGAGACTTTTAAAATGCCTACTATTGTATTTTAAGTAAGTAAGCATGGTAAAAGCCATAAAAATGCAAAGATGAAGAATGAAGAGATTGATTTAAATAAATATAGGCTGCAACTTAGTTTTGTTTCTAAATTCTTACCTTGTAAAATATGTCAAAACCCTAAGTGTCTAATTCAGGTGTGTAACCCTAATTTTTTCTGGATTTATAATATACACCAAAGAGAGGTGACACACTGTACAAATAAAATAACATGGGTAGACATAAAATTCAAAAAGATTTAATATAGCAAATACAAAGGCACGATGTGCTCCATTGATGTGCTAAGAATATCTGTTCTGGCATTTTATAATCAATATGGACTGAGGTGATGGAAAGAGTTGTTTTTGTATCCACCACACCTAACACTAACCCTGCACCTACCCTCCAATGCTCCTTAATTTAATTGTATATGCCCCTTTTAGGAACACCTATAGTTATCTAGAGAGGGCATATACAATTGAATTGGGGGGCTCGGTTGAGGGTTACAGTTAGGAGTGGGGTTGGGTGGTACAAAAAGAACTATTTATGTGTTGTCTATCATTGCAACAACTACGAGAAGATTTTATGTGATGAACACAATGATACCTGTTACTGATGGAGTTTTCGATGACTTGCCAATTCCTGGTGTGTATCTGGATCCAGATCTGGACTTGGATGGTGGTCCCTGACCCAGTGAACTGATAGATGGGAAATGAGTCAGTGAATGGGAACCACCAAGGTTATCTCGCAATGTTCGTACCAGGTTTTTATATTCATTCTGTGAAACAGATCAATATTATTATAATTGGGTGAGCATACACATTATGCAAGCACTATCAATAGTGATAGAGATAAATACACAATTTCTTAGGTAGTACAATATGAAAGCAAACAGATACATAATGCTGTATCATGTCAGAAAAAGCAATTTTGTTTCTTGTATCATAAGATTTGAAATTGAGGTAATATCATTAAGTTCAAAATGATCTCATAAATCAAGTCAATCATACATGTTTGATGGTAATGATTATGTACTCCCAGTGTAAATTTAGAACATGACTGAAAATCTGATCTGAAAGTGTGACCCAAATGTGTTCATTGGATGACCTGAGAGTGTGATTTAATGGTGTGACCTGAATGTGTTTATACAACCTGAAAGTGCTAAATGACATGTTAAGTGAAAGCTGTACTGTAAAAACAATGACATGTACTTACCGAGAGTTGAATACAAGCTTTGAGACGACCAAATAAGTTCTCAGTTTCAACATCTTTGTCTTTGCCTTTTCTCTTTGGTTTAGGCTTAGCAGGTGCACTGCCCAATTTGGTATCAATCTCCTCTTCTACTTTGTTCCATACCAAATCGTCTTTGTCATTGTTGGTGGTTTCAGCTTCGATGTAATCTTTGCAAGCATTTACTAATTGATTAGTGATCTGAGAGAAAATGACCAAAACATGTGATATTATGAAAATATTCATTTGACATGAAGGTATATAATGTCACTAGGTGTACATATGCACAAGGTGTGACTGTATGCAACACAAAACTTAAAACAAGTGTTGCTGCTGTAATGTAACAGATTATCATGCACACCTGAAACCCACCAACTTCTAGAATTTCATTATTAATTTTATCACCATGTTGATTATAATTTATCAAGAGATTTTTTCTCTTCATTGAAGCCATCACATTTTACCAGGTGGCAAAAACAGCCTGTCTGAGGCTCTAAATGAAAACACAGTACAATATTCACCTTAGTAAATAACAATCCCAGATAACCACTCCTTGCATAGAACTTAGAAATGGAGTCCATCTGTTTGACACTATTCATTAATCCAGGCAATGCTGTACTCATCATAGTAGCTGGCATAGCTCCACTTGATAACAGATCAAAGTGACGTCTCAAAGCTTCCAGATATTTCACTTTGTCTTTGGTCTCATTAGCTGCATCAGTAATACTAATTAGAGGTAAACAAACAAAATGTTAGACACTAAGTCTCAAACCAAGTATTTTGTTCTCTAATAAGTACATAAATAATACATATTTCAATGATCCAGCAAATATTAACTTAATTTTGGTTCATATGCATTTCTATTGGAGATGAGATTTTAGCTAATAGAGCAAATATGGTAATTATACACTTTGCAACTTATATACATATGGTACATGTATGTATATGTACTACCGGTACTATAATTTGACTATTAGGTCTTTGCAGACATTCAACTGATTATACATATAACTAGGGTTAACAATTTTGTCATAATTTTTTGCTTCAAAGTAGTTTTTTTATTTAGAAACAAGTTATCAACTTTTGATATTTTTCCCCGAGTATGAAATATTTTTAAAAAAATAAAAAAAGAATGAGCAATTTTGGAACTATTTCCGGGGAATCCATGCAGCATTATTTTTTAAATCATGACAAACATACATGTAAAGTACGTACATATAATTTTTTTACCATGTTTGACCTATTTTTCATGCAAAAACTATTTTACGATTAATCTTTAAGATTTAAATTTTTTAGACATATTGAGTAAATGAAGCACAAAAGAAGATAAATCATTTTTACCTTGCATCCACAATCTTCCATTTCTTCAAGACTTTTGACTTTGAGCTGATAAGGACTCCAATTACTGTCTTACACTCCTTGCCTTTCAGCTGCTCCATGATGTTGGAAAGCATACGTTGACGTCGTTTCCATCTTTCAAGCTCAGTTAAAGGGCCAGAATCGGGATCCATGAATCTGAAACAGAGAGAAGCATTGCTGAACATCCAACATTCTAAGAATGACAATCAACAAACTAAGTAATCAAGTATCGATGTAAGGAGACTTCATCAAAAACAAATCAATGTATTGAACTAATCTCATGTTCACATATATGAAGTTTCTGTTACTATATTTAAAACAGCAAATTAACAATGATATAATTATTTTTCAGTGGGGATTGTACAATAGACTTTTAAGATTTATGTTCATGTACATAAATTCAGTTCAGATTTGTCCAATACAGTTGCTTACTGATTCTTTAAATTTCAGTGTATTATTCATATGTCAGTTATCACAACTTGTTATCCTATGTTTACAATTGTATACACCATTTCATTTTTAGTTTCTTTTAATGGCCTAACACTGCATTCAACCCCTAGCAACAGTTGCTGCTAAGGTACCATGTGTGCATGGTGAAGGTAACAATGTTTTCCTACCTTTCATCACCACCATCAGCAAGTGCATTTTCTATTGTTGACATCCAATCAGTGACCAGTGCCTCATATTCACTTACAATTGACTGATCATATGCCATGGCACGGTGTTTACTAAATTCATTGGTTACCAGGGTATCAGGTCTCCGTAAGACCTAACATTTTAAAGAAAATGGGCGTCAGCAAGTAATAAAAGTAATACATGTACACATGTACTTTGTAATGTACATATTCGGGATGGCAGAAATCATATAATTTGTTGTTAATAATTTTCATTGGATGCAAATATGGATGGATCAATTGCCAGGGAGTCACAAGGATGAATTATCTATAATTCAAGCAATTGCTTCAAACATATACCACAAGTGTTTTGACATCATACAAGGCGAACAAAACATTAACATATGCACACATACAGGTTATTAATTTATAAGGTACAAATGTAATAAAATTTATACAATAACGATAGCATGCATTACAGAAAGACCGGACTGTGATTACAGCTGCAGAGTATACCAATAATCAATCAAACATATTAAAGATAGACTAAACATTTACTGTCTAACTTTATTACTGATCAAAGCATATCAAGTTTTCAAATCACAAACCAGTATTGTTGTTGTTTAAATTTGAAATTTGTATTTACAGAATCACATGCAATAGCACATCTACAGTGATTATACATCAAACAGACCTGAGACATAATTGTTGACACGTTTTTGTTAAGCAAAAAGCCACGAGACATGTTCTTGCCTCTCAAATAGTGTTTTAATTTTATTCACTCCAGTTATCATGTTCAGTACTGAACTTCATAACCATGGTATTTGGATCAGTGGAAATGTTGACAGGGAAAAACAACATATTTGAGGGGAAAAAACAAGTCTCATGGTTCTCTCACTCTCATCAAGATCTCAGAGTCTATTTCTATATCTATATGTCACTGACTACATTTATACATTAGAGAATCAAATCAGGAATGCAAATAATTATAGTTCAAGTTCAAAGCAGGGTGCATATAAGACATAGTTTACAAAACATGTATATATATTAAGTAAAATAATAACATATTGCATGCATTAAATGTATGGTCAAAATAAATCATATATGTATACAATTGTTGGCTTACATGTGCTTCTAATAGAACTAATATCATAATGGTAAACAAATAAGTAAGCTGTTTGTCTAAAATTCATTCAGTCTAACCAAATCAGATCATAACCAAACATCATGCATTAATAATAACATTTAAAATATTATTATGAGTGTTAGTTACATATAAACACACAGAGAACAGAACACATTTCACATCATCCCCATCAGGACACAATAGCATATGAATTTGATTTATGGACCAATTCAACAAAAAATATAACAAACATTACATCTGCAAATTTAACACCTTTTACATACATGTAAGCATTATATTGTACAGATTTAATAAATCAAATTTAGCAATCTTTGTTTAAATATAGACTGGCGCAGTCGGGCTTAGATGATTGTCAATTAGAACACTCATTAACATAACTACCCGTTGAAAAACTGACGGGTTCTTGCAGGGTGAATATGAGTTGTGTCTCACTCTCACCATTTCTTCCTGGCGATGCCTTTGATTCTGGACAAAGTGCGGACAAGTGCACACAAAAGAAAAATGATGAGTGAAGGTGGCAGAGAATGAGGTTAGCAAAGAAAAAAAATATATGGGTTAAAAAAATATAATGTAAACTGATGATGAAACCAGTATATGTTATACAAATGAAGATAGCAGGTATTTTACATGCAGCAATGGGTACATATATTGTATAGCAGACATTTAGCAAAACAGAAACACATTTGATAGTTGAGACCAATAACATATGACCTATTATTATAAATGTAGACTATACACACAAAGCATGTTTGTATGCATGATTCTATAGATAGAATACATGTATGTAAGTATAAGGCCGAGAATAAAAAATAATTGTGTTTCTCTGGAGAACAGGTCCTCCTACTCTAGACATGTTTTGATAAACAATAGAGCTCAATTATCATAACAATAGACCCAATAGAAGTGATTAACATATTGTAATGTTATGCAAATTAGCTAACGTGTCAAGCTGTTTCCAGGGTGAAACCATAGACCCTGGTGAAACTGAAACCTTTTTTTTATGCAAATATTTGATTTTAATTTTATTTTTAGGCAAATTAACCAAGTCCTACTCACAAAAATGAATTTTTAATTTACAGTATATATGTACTTCCTCTAATGCTGTGAATGACTTTGTGTTCATTAATTTTTACCCACTCTGAAGTAGTAGATGACCAGACTAAGGAAATCCAATAAACTGACTACCGGTAACTTGCAGTTAGTAAATATTTGATTTTTCTGGCTGTGTATTGAAAATCATCATAAGTGTATTCCTTTCTAGTAATTTTGTTACTCTTTAATCAGAGCATGGAGCAAATTATCAGAGCTACACTCCTAAGGATACTATCCTCTCAGAGTAGCGGCATAAATAATAGAGTAGCGACCCGCTACGCTAAAATGTTTTGGATAGCATTCACTCCATTGACCCATGCAAATGATGAATCAAGCAAATTGATAAGCCGATGTGTAACATAATTGCTCTTATTAGGCTGAAAACAAAAATATCTCTGTTTCTCGTTTCCGTGTGCATCATTTTGAACTATACGGTATGCGGCTCGAACGTTTTTTCCTTCTGAAGCATTCCAAAATGCTCTAGACTGTCGACAGTCCCTCTGGCCTTACGTGTGTGTGTTTTTTTTATTAATATTAATATTAATCAAACGCCGTAGGCGTTTGCGAAATGCCGAAGGCATTTCAAGCGAGGGCCGTAAGGCCCGAGAGACTGTTAATGTTATAGCCTGCTGCGCCACCACTCGCCACTGTAGAGAAATTCTCCTGTAGCGTACCATCATGATTGACAGGCAGAGTGATGTCATAAAAATGCTAACCAATCACAAGTCACGCAGTCCCAGGTCAACAGGAAGTAAAAAAAATTGAGCCACCAGACGACGCAATAGTTTATAAACTTCGTTCAGTGCACTGCTTTGAAGATGGCTTGTGACGATGCAGTTTCGCTGGCGTTGAAGAAACTTGGGTATGAAAGTATTCGACCAATCCAGCGACAAGTCATTGATGGCTATTTGCAGAAGAAAGATGTTTTTCTCACAGCGCCGACTGGCAGTGGCAAGTCGCTGACTTATGAAATGGCGCCATTCCTGCTGGACAGTATCGGTGACTTTGCCGACGAACCATCATCCATTATTTTGATTGTATCGCCACTGGTCGCCCTGATGCAAGAACAGGCAGAAAACGATCTATACTCGGCGAGACGATCAAAGTCATGCGTGACATAAAAAAACCTCGCGATTTGACCTTTGCATAACAGTTTAACTCCGCCCATATGCAAATTATTACTACGTCATCGAGATGCATGCATAATTAATAGCAAGGCCAGTCCTGCAGGCTATAACAGTCTCTCGGGCCTTACGGCCCTCGCTTGAAATGCCTTCGGCATTTCGCAAACGCCTAAGGCGTTTGATTAATATTAATAATAAAAAAAAACACACACACACGTAAGGCCAGAGGGACTGTTGACAGTCTAAAAATGCTCTTGTACTCGCACTTGTCTTAAATCCCCCCCCCCCACCATTTTAGCTCAGTATTAAAAAAAAATTCGCCTCATTTTAAAATTTCAAAACGAGAAACAGAGATTTTTTTCCTGGCCTTAGCAATGTTCACCTAAATCAAAGTTTCTATGGTGAAACAACGGAATATTTGAACGATTTAGTACAACAAATATATTTCTTGTTTTATATGTGGTTGATTGAAGATGTGCTTCTATTATTAGAGCAAACAATGTACCTGCTTATCCAATTGTTAAGTTTGATCTCTTTTCTCTACTTGGTGTTATGAGAATGCTAGAACACATTGAGTTACAATTTGATAGAGAACAACTGAACTCAACCAGATTCTAACTTGGCCAAGAAAATAATGCACAACTTGGCCAGTTGTGAATGTCGAGGTGTAAACTGGCCATTGGTAAAAAATTACCACCTTCTTTCATGTCTGTTGCCGTGGCGGCATTTCATTTCCAAATGTTATATGCTACACAGCACGCCCAGTGACGCATACTGTAGAAGGAACTGTTCTTTTTGCAACCAATAACTTAGTACTGATACATTTTATCTACACAATGTAGGAGTACACCCAGGGTTTGTGCTAGTGTCTTGGCAAGACGAGTCCCACTTACAAAGTTTTAAGAAATTGAAATTTGACCCCTGATAACTTTATTAGAGATTGGACCCCAGCTTGTCTGAAAAACTGGGTCCCTCTTCAATAATTGGAGTCCGGGAAGCAAAATATGGGGTTAACGCAATCCCTGACACCAATTCAATTTTCATCGCCTGTATTTCCTGGGCACTATTTAGTTGTGAACACTAAATGCATCAAATGCCTACAACATTAATATGCCCTGGGTATATATTCAATCTTTACCTGTTTGCCGGATGTAGCATGTATGCTAGTCGTTTCTGCCAGCGCTGCTGCATATTTGTCCATCTGACTCAAAAACTGGGCTGTGTTCTCTTCACTACACTGCCCCCAATCTTTTTGGGCTCGTATCAGCGGTATATACAGATCAGTGAGCAAGGAATTGAGATTCTCGACTGTGCTGTGTCTCAGCTCACCACAGAAGATTTCCCTTTCCATGCGCACTGCATCGACCTCGCGATCAACGTTATGCCGTAAAAAATACAAACAAGTCGTCTCCTCGATGTTGACATCTTTGATGTGAGCCAGGGAACCAACGACGTGAAGTTGACGAGTGCTTTGCAAAGGTGCCACACCACCGGTCGTTTGTGGCCTGTCAGAGTAGAAAAACAATTTATTAGGCCCACCAGGTCCGAGGAACTGGTTTATCATCTCCAGCGTCTCGGGCTCAGTGAGGAAATCTTCTAGCAAAGTCGGGTTGTCGTGGAACCCGCCGATGTGGAATGATTCCTGAATTTTCGTCGCAATCCACCAGTGTCGTTCATCCATGTTGAACTACAGCAAAAAACTCCAGCTCCTGCACAGAAAATAAATTATTCGAGGCTCAATAATACCTCGTTTTTTCGCTTTTCCAGATCGCACTCAACTTATGTTTACTGTTGCACAGATGAGCGCCATTTTGTAATTTGTTGTTAGGAACCAAGGATACCCGGATGTCAATTTTTGACAACGTCAGTAAGTTTTGATTCTTTTGTTTTTAGGGGCGCCATTTACATGGGACAGTTTTTCTCGAATACTCAGCGTTTACACAATTTTTTTTACTGTCTCGAACCGATTCGAGTCGTTGGGCTCTCAATCTGATTAAAATCTGATGTAGTGTACGGGCTTTAATTATTTTGGCTATAAACTTATTTTAATTTTATTTTTTATTACTTTTGTTATTAATGCCCTTTTATTTTATTATTTTACTTTGATTTTGATTTTGTGATTTTTTTTTAATTTCGCCCTACCTACATCTGATCCGACGCCTATGTAAGTCCCGTTCAAATCTCGCGTAAGTAACAGTCAATCACAGCCCTCCTTTTATACAGGCTGTCGGTTGCTTACTTTTCAGTGTAGCGACACTCTACGAGCAATCTTTTTGTACATTATATTTTGCCCACTTAAATAAACCATTAATAGAAAATTGCTAGTATATTTTTATTTGCAAAAGAAATTCCACAGCATTTTACAATTTTTGTCATTACATTGAATATTTTTTTCACTTCCAACAAATGTGTACACTTCCAGATACATCTTCGCCAGCCAAGGTTCGTTCATTCAGTCATCGCTTCACTTTTACATCACTGAGCATAATTATCTAGAATGGAAGCAAAAAAATAAGTAAATCGTAATGATTAGAACACTGTAAACAGCTATAGTAAACAATGCAAACTGATTTTAAATTGTATAACGGTCACCGGCCCACGGCATCGACGCAGAAAATTGGAGCAAAAAATATTTCCTGATCAATTGCGTTGTGTTCCAATAAAAAATATTTTATTCCAGTCCAAATCAGCTCAATTACTTTAATAAAGAGTTATTGCATAATGTACAAAATGTTGATACAATTTGATGAATATTTACAGCTCTGCTTCAATGCCGTAGACGATGTTGGCCCGATGGTCAACAAAACATCACCCGTCTCCAGGGCAGGCGACTGGAAAAAGACACTGGTGTTCGGTCGAAACGGTGGAAACAAAATCGTCACTCCCAGAATAACTATGCAAAATAACGATCTAAAGTCGAACCATTCGAGCCACAATTTTAACATAAAAATGACTTTCGTTGCATTTGACAATGATAAACTTACCGAAAAGCCGTGTTATTCTCGGTCGCTAACGTCAGTATAATCCGCCATTTTATTTGAGTGTGTTTGCCACCCGACTCCGCCCGGTGACGTCATCATGTGCGCTATAGAAGGAGGTCTGTGATTCGTTGACTAAAATCGTCGATAGTGGGTCTCATTGAAATCTCGTTACATAGGCGTCGGATCAGATGTAGGTAGGGCGGAATTAAAAAAAAATCACAAAATCAAAGTCAAAGTAAAATAATAAAATAAAAGGGCATTAATAACAAAAGTAATAAAAAATAAAATTAAAATAAGTTTATATCTAAAATAATTAAAGCCCGTACACTACATCAGATTTTAATCAGATTGTTGGGCTCTATGCTTTCATGTAAATTCAAAAATACCCACCCACAGTCCCTCTATAGACTAGAGGAACTGTGACCCACTCCGCAATCTCAGTGGAGTCGTTTCGTCGTTTATTTGTATTATAGCTGATATTTTTGTTTTTATTATATATATATTGATTTCATACAGTGATATTAATAACAAAAATGCTAAATGCAACCAATCAACACGTGAGGTGGAAAATGACAAAATTTCTGTATGTGATTTTGATTTATCCACAAGCGTCATTTGTGGAAATCGGCGATATTTCAATAGTTATGTCTTGGTCACAGTCCTTCACTGTGAATGGCGGTGTTTTTTCAACTTAATAACATCCATCTAACATCTTGTGCTATTTTGGCCATTATAATGATTATGATGACCCTCGAACCAATTACGAGTGCAAGTTTTATACTGTGTAAATATAAGCGTTGATTTCCCGATGTTGCCGATTCCAAAACACAGAAACTCGAGATAGGGAAATTATAGGCGCTACCATATAAGTTCGTCCGGGATGGGGTGCAAATACGTAAAGAAATTCTTTTTATTCACATCTTTGTTTTCAATTCAGTTACATTATGCCGTCGTCGTACATTAATTCATTATCGATTTACCTTCACCGTGACCAACAACAAGGCGTTTGTTACTTCGTCCGCCCGTACGTCATCCTGTCCTTACCATTCCGCCCGAATAACTTTTTTTCTGAGTATGAAATGGCAAAGTACAAATATAAAAAAAAAATATACGAGAAACTAGTCCCGGATATAAGGTATTGGGCATATTTGTCATTGGAATAAATCAAAGTCACTGACATAATGTTGCTTGGAATATTATATAACAAATGTGTACAGTTTATGTACAGTTGTGCAGTAATGTTCTGTGCAACATTTAGTAGAATATACCATCACGCAATGGTTACACGTAATCAGGAATGGGATGTTTAATGTACAATGAATTTTGAGTACAATCTCGAATGCTGGCTATCGAAAACCTTCCTTTCCAAATGTTGAGAAGTCACACACGCATTCATAGTGTCATATGAAAGGCAAATCCCGCTCAAATGTTTTGAACATAACTAATTCCACACATAAAAAACAAACCTATTGGGAGAAAATAGTATTCTCCAATTTCACGCAATACAAACAAAACTATGCTCTATAGTTGTCAGATTTCTTTAAAGTACCTTGTACGAGCATGTTTAGTATCTGCACAAATTGAACAAGCCACTGAGCTCATTTTTTTACAATTTCATCACATACATACGAGTAACATATGTCAACTTAAAATGTGTTTTCGTAATTGTGATGTCAATAATATTTTGTTGAAGGTGGTGAAAATACTCTCAAATGTTCAAGTAATGTTTAAAATTCGTACGAAATGAAAAATTGGTTTCTGTGGTCGGTAAAAGTTGGCCGTAATCTGTTGGGGAAGTTGGCAAAGTTGCCTGCAAAGTTTCACCTATGTTGAAATGCCGTAGTTGAAAGCTCGAAAAAGTTTTTAAAAAAATACTTGTAAACACTTATTTAGCTGACTGTCACACAAGTTGGCCATAATATGTTGAGAACAGCACACACATTTGTGCAAAATGATGGGCAATATGGCAATGTTGTTTGGAAAATTGGCCGATGTTATTGTCATATCGAAACACATAGTTTAAAGCTCGGGTTTTGTAGTTGCCAAAAAAAATTGCATTCTGTTTAAAACAGGATGCAAAGTTGTACATTTCATAAAGTTCAAAAAAGTGATAACAGTCTCGAAGCGTCGACTGTTTTTAAAATTTGAAACACTGCTACAACTTAAATAGTCCTCAATTGATATGGAAGACCCATATTAAATGTTAAACTGCATTGAGCGTGTCATGTCAGTATTTTGTGATTGAAGTCTATGTGTGTTTGTTTCGCATTCACTGGTGCCAAAGCATGAAACACGAAGCATGCATAGGTTATGAGTCAAATTCTGACTGAATCATTCGACTTAACCTTCATTGACTGTGTCTACTACCTGCATGTGAGACAAATTCAACAACTAAGCTAATTATTTGTTGAGTTACATCAAACACATCATATGTCAATTGATAGCCACATAACCACATTGCATACACAGTGCTAGTAAAACATTCTGCCAAGAATAATTATGTCAACGGAATGTCTGACCGTCGCCATCATAATCATTTTACCACGTTTGAATCAATTTTTCAAGACTTCAAATGTGAAAATTATTTTGCTGATGACATAAACTATGGCTGGGAAAGACAGTATGATCAACCCTTGCACGAGTACAATATTTTCATTGCCATGGCCGAAAAAGCAAACACCAACGTGCCATGTGAACTCATAATTTGAGTATAATATTTGTGATGGCTTGGTTAGAAGCCTACAGGTTCGTCTGTAGCGTCTTCCACATTTACAAGGAGCTACCTTTGGTATCAATAGCAGTATCGGTGCCAAGGATGTCTATCCTAATCTATGCCTGTACAAACATATGTATAAATGCTGCCATCAATATCATCCGACACTTATCATTGCCATCATTGCCTATAGACTGATTCTTTACCATGGTGTAGTAATTTTAACCCATAATTAGTGTCAATTGTCATCAAGTCAGTGTCCGGTGAAAAAAAGTGCATTCTCAATTCTGAAAGCTGGCATTGGCATAACTACGCTACTGGTGAAATTACTATGTGTTACAATATGGGAAGAAAAGTGATCAACTTAAACCACCAACTCCAAAAACGAATAATGATGGAGAGGACAATTTTCATTGACAGTAGTACTATGACTCTCAAACGTATATTACTGATTGATGGAGACCTGCATCTGGGATAAAATGGAGCTTGTAAATCTTAAATATCGAACTGATTGACAAGATAGGGAAACATTATATAGAACAGGGACACCATGTCCGAAAATGCGCACTTTATTTTACAGATATTTCTGATGCTCCTCGTCCACCCATCATGTGATAACCTGCTTTCTCTATAAAGTACAATAAAGGAAAAAAACACCGTGTAGTACCATTTTTGTATACAGCTGTCATAACCAAGGACAAGCGAATTGCTATTGCAGAGAAGCTGAATAATGACCATCTCTGCCAATTATACAGAACAAACTTGTGTTGTGTTAAATGAAATAATGCGTATACTCATAAAAATAATGCAATGGCAGTAGTCGTCGCGCTACGCATGCGGGAGATATATGGGTCTTATATAAACAAAGATGGCGACTTTGGCTGTTGCGCAGATCAACGAGTACAAACTGAGACGTTGCCAAGCTTAGGTATTTTTTTAGGTGATTTGAATGTATCGAAGAAGTCACCGGCGGTAATTACTACACGTCTTCCCGTCGGCCACCGGGCATCCCCCAAAAAGGATACTTAATAACCGAGCTTATTACGTGCAGAGAACATGAATCCCGTCCACGCGATACGCGCCACACAGCATGGCCAGAATGCGGCAAAGGCCTTCAAATCTGGCTGTAGTAGGATGGTGAAAGTAATGGTACAGCATTGTAACAGTGAATAAGTACTGAGAAATAATTTTAAACTCATAGTTGCTGTCGACATAGGAAGTAAAGTAAGCAAATAACACCGAATAAACGGCAAGGTAAAGACTATGTCTACTTATAGTAAATACGTACTGCGTGCGTGACTCGAACCGGCGCTCGCGTACGGCACCTAATCGCCTAGCTTCACGCCACTACACGTCTTCCCCTCGGCCACCGGGCATCCCCGAGCTTATCCACTGTTGTCATAAATTGAGAAAATGATTTCATCTATAACTTCAAAAGTTGAACTTCAAATTGGCTGAAAGTTTAGAACATGGTAGCATACATGTACCAGTGCATATAAAATAGTTGTCATGGCAACAGTACTGACAATATTCATTTTTGTGTTTTTCTACTAAGTACTCAAATTTCCTTATTAGTCCCCGTTCGGACGAAGTCCGAAAACGGGGACTTATAATTCGGTCTCCGTCCGTCCGTGTGTCCGTGCGTCCGTGCGTCTGTGCGTCCGTGCGTCCGTCCGGAGTCATATCTCAGAATCCCTTGGACCGATTCCGTTCATTCTTTGCATGTGCCTAGTACTTTATGTGGGACATATGCACATACAGTGGTTTAGCGATTTGATTCAAAATGGCCGACTGGCAGCCATCTTGTTTTTTGAAAATGTTGTATTTTGGACATGCTTTGTCAGTTTTCATTCAAACTTGGTACATAGATTATACATGTTAGGATACATGTCCATGATGATTTATTTCACAATTGGATCAAAGATGGCCGACTGGCAGCCATCTTGTTTTTTGAAAATGTAATATTTTGGACATGCTTTGTCAGTTTTCATTCAAATTTAGTACATAGATCATACATGTTAGGATACATGTCCCCGACCGTCCGTGAGTTCCTGAGTCTGTCCGTTCGTCCGACCGTCCGTGTGTCCGTCTGTCCGTGCGTCAGTCTGTCCGTCATATTTTAGAATCCTGTGGACCGATTCCGTTCATTCTTTGCATGTGCCTAGTACCTTATGTGGGACATATGCACATGCAGTAGTTTAGCGATTCGATTCAAAATGGCCGACTGGCAGCCATCTTGTTTTTTGAAAATGTTGTATTTTGGACATGCTTTGTCAGTTGTCATTCAAACTTGGTACATAGATTATACATGTTAGGATACATGTCCATGACGATTTATTTCACAATTGGATCAAAGATGGTCAACTGGCAGGCATCTTGTTTTTTGAAAATGTAATATTTTGGACATGCTTTGTCAGTTTTCATTCAAATTTAGTACATAGATCATACATGTTAGGATACATGTCCCCGACCGTCCGTGAGTTCCTGAGTCTGTCCGTCCGTCCGACCGTCCGTGTGTCCGTCTGTCCGTGCGTCAGTCTGTCCGTCATATTTTAGAATCCTGTGGACCGATTCCGTTCATTCTTTGCATGTGCCTAGTACCTTATGTGGGACATATGCACATGCAGTAGTTTAGCGATTCGATTCAAAATGGCCGACTGGCAGCCATCTTGTTTTTTGAAAATGTTGTATTTTGGACATGCTTTGTCAGTTGTCATTCAAACTTGGTACATAGATTATACATGTTAGGATACATGTCCATGACGATTTATTTCACAATTGGATCAAAGATGGTCAACTGGCAGGCATCTTGTTTTTGTTTTTTTATGCGGTATCTTGGACGTGCTCTGTCAGTTTTCATTCAAATTTGGCCCATACATGTACTTTATACATGTTAGGATGCATGTCCATGACAATTTGTTTCAAAATCTGGTCAAGGATGGCCGATTGACAGCCATCTGACTTTTTGGCCTTACTACTATATTTCCACAATTTATGTACCATTTTCATTCGTATTTGGCACATCATACATATCAGTGTGTTTCATAATCAGATCAAAGATAGCCGAATAACGGCTGTTTTTATTTTGGCCATATTACTATGACACGAAACACGTGTTTTGATGTAAATAAACAATCTGTTGTATACGCCACTTGGAACTGAAGTTTCAAGGACACACTCGCGACAACCCCTCCGCTTTAATATGACGAGCACAAAGAGAACTTAACGGGGACTGTGTCATTTTCAATGACTTGTATTGTATACAATTTATCGATGATAGGTGATATATAACCTGTTGACGACAAAAAGGGGAATAAAAAGTGTCATTCTATTTTAACGACTAAAATAATGACTTTTTATTTTGTTACGTTTGTAACAATATCTTCACTTTATGTTTATTTGCAACATTGTAATTTCTAATTACTATGCTCACCGAAAATTTGTACAAATTCGCATCAGTATTTCTAATGTTATCGATGAAAGCATTTTTTCAATTTTGTGGTTATGATGTTACACTTTACCCACAATCCTTTGCCGGGGATTCAAGATGGCGGACTATATAATATTGATGAAAAGTCGAATATCTAGAGAAAGAAAAGTGATATACAAAAACTTTAAATTGCATTCTCCTACGTTTATGGAGCTCTTTCCCCGGGGAGCATTATGTTGTTTGGCTTGACTTCTCCTTTAACTCACTGGCGGGTCCGAACATTTGGAAACAGGGGGAGGGGGTACTGCTAAGTAACTGTCTAGTTAGTGGAATAGCCTTGATGCTTGAAACATTTTTGCTCAAATAACCAACACCAGTTTTTTCCTAAAATAATAAAGAAACGTTAATATATGAAACTACAGATAACCTCACGTGAGGTTTCTAATTTCTGAATGGATCTATTTCAAAGCATATATATTTACTAGAAAGAAAGATTAAAACAAACGAAATAGTAGATTTCCTATATAGACTGACTATTGAGAAAACTGCAAGCATTGTTTCTTCAGTTTTGAAAGCTTGATCTGTCTCACTATAGTGATGTGTGTTGATTGGGGGAGGCTATCTATCTAACCAATCTATTTTTCCGTAATGATCACTGTTTCCCCTGTGCAGATAAATATATTCTAAATATACCACCCCATCCAGCGTATTTTATAATTGTAAGCACCATTCTGTCTACAAAATATAAAACAACAGACAATAGTCAAGTAGTGTGCAAGTAGATACTATCTACTATTATTCTTATTTTCTTAAGTGAATCAGTGATGTAGCCAATATTCAGAATATCTTCTTCCTATTTGCAGGTTGTAATAAATACAGTCTACACCATGGTAAAATTTACTATGACAACAAGCTAGTTATATGAGAAAGTGCAATAAAAACGTGTGTAGAAAAAGCGTTTAATGAAACAAAAGGATATGGTGGTAGGAAACTAAAATATCACCAGTTTGACTCGAGCGGCTGAACGTAAACGCAAAAAAATGGCTCCTAGTCTTGTGGAAAACAAGAAGAAATACTATATTCCGCAGAGTAGAGGAGATTGGATTAACAGGTATGGATTTATCGTGCATCTGGATCCGGAGCCTAATGGCGATTGTCAGTTTTCTGCTATTGCAGACCAACTCAACAATAATGGTATTTATCGATCTCCATAGACACTGCGACGGGGAATTGTGGATGATCTCAGAGCTCGACCTTATATTGCCAACGGAACATCACTTGCTCATTTTTGGGGTATGAACAATTTGGAAGCATACCTACAATCAATGTCTCGAACTGGAACACATGGTGATTGTATCACTGTATCGTGAGTTTCCCAGATGTTTAATGTGCAATTCATAATATTTTCGTCAATTGGACCTGGAGGAACAAGACTTATTTCACCGTATGGAACATATGATGATAATATTCCAACTTTATGGCTGGCACATGATTCAGAGAATCAAGGTGAACACTACTACAGCATTCAAGGAGATGTTATAAGTCAAAGTCGTGCAATATCAGTTTTTAATACATCAAATCAAATACCAATCAGACCTAAGAACTTTAACAACAATGAGCAATTGGAAGTGAATGACACAGAAGTAGGCACTAATAAACAAGACGGTGACGTCACTGAGAAAGTAGGTGGTTATGTTGCGGAAGTAGGCACCGATATACTAAATGGTTATAACATGAATGTACAGGATGGTGAGAATATATACGTAGACGTTGAGGAACAGAGTCACGAACCAGAAGTACGTGCCGAGAAAAAGGCCTATGACAAACCAGAAGTAGGTACTGATAAACAGAATGGTTACATGGACGTATTTGATGATAAAAAGGATGGTGACATCCCGCTGGACGCATGCGCTGACGAACAGGACCATAATGAACCGGAGGTATGTGCTGAGAAGCAAGGTGATATCGAACTGGAAGTAGATGCTGAGAAAGAGGAGGGCAGCTTTCAGAAAATAGGTGCTGAGAATGAGGTTAATATTAATGTTGTGAATAATTACGCATTACCCATAGAAATATGGGGTGAAATAATCTCTTTGGCAATGCACGCAGATATAAATAGTTTATGTTACATTAGTAGTGTGTGTAAGCTGTTCTACTTCTTAAGCAACTTACATAGTAATCGTTGTCACCGATGCACTTCACTGATGGACTTTTTCAAAGCACGACCTTCGGTGCATATTGGGTATCAATTAAGCCAGATATTAGGTATCAGTAGTCAAAATGAGACAACAATATCAGTTCAGAAACTAATAAAAAGCTTGGCAAAGGTAGTGGTCTCAGTGTGAGTGTGCGGGAACTGTTGACTGGAATTAAAAAGTGGTGGTACGCATGGATAACATTACGCCTTGTTCAAGGGGCTGCAGATTGG
Source organism: Saccoglossus kowalevskii (assembly GCF_978046115.1). Taxonomy (NCBI): domain Eukaryota; kingdom Metazoa; phylum Hemichordata; class Enteropneusta; family Harrimaniidae; genus Saccoglossus; species Saccoglossus kowalevskii. Next base: position 34,524,259 of record NC_140651.1, read on the forward strand.
TATGCCATTGTGAATATTTTCTGGAAATAACTGTTGCAACTTTCATATTTTGAACTTTTTGTGCGTTCACATTTTGTTAATGAGTTTGATACTGCATTTTATATATATTTTACAACGAATGGATGACATTTATTAGTTTTGAATTTGTTATGCATTTATATTTTGCACTTGGCAGTTTTAAAAAAATTGTACTTTCACGATGAATAACCAAGATACCAGAAATGATGTCTTGCCAAATAATCGTATTATTGGATTATTTAATTCACTTTCACTGTTCAATATTTATTATGTATTCTGGAAATAAATTGCGTTTTTGTTTGATTTATGTTTTACTTATCGGGTCCATAGGAGTTACTACTTATTTTTCAAAAAAACTTCAATAAAGTCGGTTTCAGAATATATTTGACTGTGATCAGACGTTTAGGTAAATGTAGACGTTCATTAAAATTATCGTGGTTTGGCGTTTTACTATTACACTGATGGCAATCATACACAAGCTTTATCACAAGTAATTAAAGTGTATATCGAAAATATCGTCGTATTTTGAAAAGAATGTAGTATACAATATATAGTCTTTGGTTAGATGTTGATAAAACTATCACTGCCAATTATATCGAACGTATCTTCAAATCTATTCTTAATTTGACAACACTATCATTGTCAAATATGCCTTGACAAAACTTTCAAACTATATGGACTATATCATCAATCATTGACAGATGGATCAACCCCAACTCTCATCAAAATTGACTAGAATATCGAATACATGTGCCAATTCGGAGCAATATATACGTTATGACCGTTCATGAATATCAATGCGATGTTGAATATATTAAATTTATCCACTGATTTGTTCATATTAACAACGAATATATATAAATATATATCTGCAATATCACAGTTACGCTTTTTGTCGATGATCACCTGAAGCACACTTTTAAAAAATCGCTTTGGACTACAAAGCGACTAATATTTCTGGCAGCTTTTCACTCACATACGTCTCAATTTATTATCGAATGTATCCGATATTATATTCATATGATAACAGCATTATTGATCAGTTTGGTTCCCCACACATAGTGTTGGCATGTTGTTAATATTGATGTTTCTATTTGCAAATATGTTATTACATTATCAGTAATCATCTTGTTACGTTATCAGTTGGAAAATAATCTATTACGTTATCAGTGTTTTTTGTGTTACATTATCGGTTGGAAAAAAAATATTACATTATCAGTTAATTTTTGTTACATTATCGGTTGCCTTTTTTGTTACACTATTGGTTGCGAGTTGTTACATTATCGGTTTTTATTACAATATCGGTTAATTCGTGTTACATTATCGGTTAATGACACATTATCGGTAATTGTTACATTATCGGGTCCAACAACACGAGACTACGAGACTGCGAGACTACGACAGTCTGTGGAGCAGTTGCATCTCACTGTCCTCATGAGAAATTCAGGTGCTGCCTCCTTGTCAGTCATTACATGAATGACGATCAGTTGTGGTCGCGTCCTGGGATTTGCTTCCTAGCGAGAAACCCGATTTGTGTCTTTATCACGACTTGATTGTCCATAAAGGTGACACACCCGGTCGAGAAGGACAGGGCCTCTAGTTCAGCCTGGCGCCTACCTGAGGGGAGGTTCAGAAGAAAGACTGTTTTCCACATCAAAAGTTTGAGTGGTGCTGATCGGAGAGTCTCAAAGGGCAGTCTGCTTAGAGCAGCCAACACAACCTATAAGTTCAAATTGGTTGGTTCCCTCTTTTGGGGTCTAGACCTCTGATTAAAAAGTAAACAGTCTCCTAATGGTAGGACAATCGGCTAGCCTTGTCCCCAGAGAATCCCAATGGTGGGTGACAAGGCTGACCTATAGAAACAATCGTTCAAACAGTGGACGAAAAATCAGCTGTCTGGTCAACAAAAGGATGGCATGGATCTCCCTCCCACCAATCAGTGAACGCACGTCATTTCGAGGTGTAGGCTGTGTTGGTGGGATCCCTGTTCGCCCTGGCCAGGACATTGGCAGACCACTCTGAGTGAGTCAACTGAGTTCCTCGATGCGTGTAAGTGGTACATCGCTGGGCTCAAAGGCAGTGCGCCATCCAGTAGTTGGGACAGCAGATCCTGGTGTTTTGACTAACAACATGAGTGAAACCCAGACCTTGCTTGGCCAGTTGGGCGCCACCCACGCCACCCCTGTCAAAGTTTCTCCAGTACCTGGTGAATAGCGGGAAGGGAGGAAAGGCATACACATCCATGTGGGTCCACGGGGGTCGACAAAGTGTCCCTGGCCCAGGGTCCTGGAGTCGGCAGGAGTGTTGTATACGTCGGGAGCTTGGCGTTCAGGGGTGTGGTGAATAGGTCTAACCTTGGACCATCCCACTACCGAGGTTACCCATTGGGGTATCCGCCACTTCGCATTCTGGAGATGAAGCCACCATGAGAGAGCGTTCGCTTGACTGTTTCTCGCCCCTGGGAGCTGGTGTGTGGCTAGCTCCACATTCCAGGTATCAAAGGAGAATTTGCTCTGCTAGGACTGACAACGCTGTGTTGTCCGTGCGAAGCAAAACTCCTTGGTCTCTATCTATGGGTAGAAAGTTAAGTAGTGCTAAGCCAGTTGATATGGCAGTCATGAGTCTAATGCAGGGCCATATTTTCCATTGGGCTTGTTCATCCAATAGGTGCGCTCCCCAACATGTGATGGAGGCATCCGTTTCCAGAGTCATAGCCGTGGCGAGTGGGTCCAAGGGGACACCCTGCCTGAGGTTTGGCAATTGCGGACCACCGTTGCAAGGCATCCCTCGCTTGGTTCGAGAGTGTTACTCGCCTCTCCAGGTTTCATAAGAGAGGCCGGTGTAACGCTGTAAAGTGCAAACCGCTGACATCATTCTGATGATCCGCATTAGTTCTCACAGGGACACAGATGGAACACTAACTAGACATTCGGCTAGGTCATTTAGGCAACGGGCATGTAGTGACCAAACCAAGCCCACCTACGTGTCAAACTCCCTGGCCAGGAACACCAACTATTGTGCTGGCTGAGGGTGGGAAATGCTCGATTTACTAAGAAGCACAACTGGTCAAGAAAAATCTGGTGTTAGCCTTACTATTTGACTAACCATCCCTTGTTGGGTTGTGTAGCAACCAGCCATCTAGGTACACGTTGATGAGTACAGACGCAATCAGTGCAACAGAGATGTGTGGGTTTGGCGGTTCCACATCAGGGTGTTCTCTCCTCCGCTGAGGAGAGTGAGGGAGGTCCAGCCTGCATAACTGAGGCGGTGGTGCACCCAGTGAAAACAGCCAAAAACCGCATTCCACTGTACAGAGGCAGCCCCTGCAACGAGAGCCAGATGACACTGCAGGATATCCCACTCAGCCGTGTGGTGTCCCACCAATGGCTATGTCTGCTGGTCTAGAAGACTGGTGCATTCCGCCATTGAGAGTGCTAGCATCGCAAAACAATTTGTTCCAGTGGGCTGGCCACAACTCGAAGGTTGAGGGTCACCACTCTCAGTGGCCACCCCCTTTGCCCATCCCACCGAACCAAAAAAATTCGTGGTACCGGGGTCGGGGGAAGAACCAAAGGATTTGATTGGGCACGAGATTTGACTACAAACTCTGGTGGCTCCGGTCCCAAACACCGCTCGATCGCTTTGTCAGCAGAAAAGGGTGAGCATAATATTTACCTACCCTAAAACTTAGGCCTCTATCTCGCGTGGGACCAAGGCCCACATCAACACCGGCTGTGCATTTCCCTCTATGTCCAGCACTCGACGGGATCCATAGCAATACCGAATGCAGCACTCTGGATCCCGGAAGTGAGAGTCCTACCGAGAGTGACTGTTTCAGGATCGAGGGTGGGGGTGAACATCAGGTCACAAGGATCGATGTTCCTCCCTCACCCCACGGCATGGCTCACGGAGTCATTACGAAGAACAGACTCTGAGGGGCTGCCTGAGGTTGCACATTTAAATGATACTATTTTGACGGCCATATTGGATTTATGCAAATGCAAATTGTTATTCAATCAAATGTTTCACAATCACATACATTAACACACACTAAACCATATCACAGCAACTTGAATATCTAAAAAATGTCATCTAGAATTAAAAATATGTCCTAATAGTTATATTTTCCATGTTGTAAAAATGCACCAAACGGCCATTTTGAATATATGCAAATTAGGTATATTTCGAAAGCCTAGATTTTCCTAGACTTTTAGTATGTCAATCTAGGCACCTCCCCGGAATGTATTGTGAAGAAATTATTTCTGTTGCAATTTGTGATGGGTCAAACCATAAATTGACTGGACTACTAATATAGTCTTCATCATCCCACATCGGTGTACATGTGAGAACAGGCAGTGATATAACTGAAACATTTGCACTTAAAAAATAAATATAATCGACGTGTAATCAGTATCATGTTTGATAATACCTTGTACTCATTGTCATAGTAAGGTATATAAGAGTGTCGTCTGTAAATGTTGCATATACAGATTGAAACACATCCCGAACCGTTCATGGGAGTAGTCAACACATATTTCTATCGAACAATGTACACAACACCACCACTCTTTTTATGGACCCGACAAACTGTTTTGAGTCATGTGAATGACATGGAAAATACTCTTTACGGAATTGTTGATCTACGACCAAACATCGAAAGAGTGTGTTTATGGCATGCATGCATAACAGTGTGTAGAGTATAAAGCTGACAGCTACTTTGCTCAAATTAACCAATTTAAAATTTTCCAAATTTATTTGTTCATACATGTGGACAGTATATTTGAGTAGAAGTTTTGGTTATATAATAACCTCGTTTTGGAAATCAGCCAAGTAATTCCTTGTACAATAAACGATCTTTCAATATTAGTTAAAATCATAGTGCCAGTGACGTACCACCCAAACAAAGATCCGTTCCAAATGGCACCAACTCTTAGCCAGAATTCTTATTTTAGTTGTGAATCTTATTGTTTTTGTGATGAAAGTAACAACAATCGAAATATGCGTATTTCATGGTAATCATAAAGAAAAAAAGTATATTTATAGGAATGTTTATTAAAATGTTGAAACGATGAGAAAACTGTTCTAACATGTTTTTTAATTTAATTTAGGGTCCCAATTATTTAGATTTGTCAATCTTATAATATTGGTCGGCCCTAAATCTGTTCCTGCCTCGCAGCACAGGGGAATATGACATGGTGGGCTCGCCGTCTCATTAACAATAAATATAATAATGACAGCAAGTTGTCATCTGTAATACAAAAATGGGTTAATATATAATTTTCAAAAAAAAAATGAAGTATCCGAGTTAATTAGGTAATTACAGTGATGAGAATGAGATCGCTGTAAATGAATCTTGTGTCACGACAAAACATTGACAGCGCCCTCTGATAGTAACGGAACCTGTTATCGCTCTATTATGAACAACAAATATCACTTCCGGGTCAGAAAATTTCGCGCCTGCGTACGACATCTATGACTTTCTCTGAATGTATGGGTGACATAGTAGGTCCCCACTCCCGTTAGAATACCTTCGTATACACTGATACAACTGCCAAGTTAAAATGTTCAGAGTAAATATGTTCCGCCTTTACTTTCCCATTTCACTAATGGCTATTGTGATCCATACGACCATAAGATATGGAAAGATGATTACCATAAATAATATTTAAAACACAGCCAATAATCTCTAGCCTAATATGTGTGTAATGAGTGCAATAATTGCTTCTGCAGGCTATAGTAGAAACGTTGCTACACGTAAATTTAGCTCTAAACCAGGCCTGGTTTATTGTAGATTAATTCGTGAAATTACACATAGTATACGAGTCTAGTCTGCCACTGTCCCTAAACAAAGTTCTTCGACTAGGTGAGTAACATGCACACTACGGAGAGATGGATGTATCCTCCACGTTCACTTACACCGCCAGGCTGGCTCTGACTGTTGTCTTTCCTACTGTAGTGTCTGACCCGCCTCCTGGGCTGTGTCTACATTAACTTTTTATGATGCCTCCCCTGGTATAATTGTCATGACAACAAAACATAATTAAATTCACTTGCAGATTTCACTCAGCACAATCATTCTTAGTCACTACTAAACAGGTATCAGAGGCTAACCGTGCGATGCAAAACGTGTCACATCTGACCATTCGTATCCATTTCCGACACGCGTCTGTTGTGAGTAAAGTAGAGTCGTGACGGTGTAAGTGTGTCAAAATCAGTTAACTATAATACTCCTACTTCTGGCTGTACATACACTAAATGTATATCGTGACGAACTTTTTAGCAATTAACTTGTGCACGGGTTGCTCAAATATTAGTATCCATGAGACTATGTCATTTAGATCCCAGACTTAAAGCGAATTTCATGTAAATAAACAATGTCTTTTACCTGCGTTATATACGTCGTTATGAGTCCCATATCGAACAGAACGCGGCACGACGACTACCGCCCTTTAAAGGTAAAGTCAAGACTAACAACATAACACAACTAGATGAAAGAGCTTGACAAATGTAAGAGCAAGCAATTTACAGTTTATTTATATCACTCTTCATTTTCTAGATAGGTACTCCGCCATCTTAGTTCTTCAGCAAACGATTATGATTAAAGTATGCCATCATATCCACTGTTGTCATAAATTAGAAAACGATTTCATCTATAACTTCAAAAGTTGAACTTCAAATTGGCTGACAGTTTAGAACATGGTAGCATACATGTACAAGTGCATAAACAATAGTTGTCATGGCAACAGTGCTGAAAATATTCATTTTTGTGTTTTTCTACCAAGTACTCAAATTTTCTCATATTGTATACAATTTATCAATGTGATTAGGTTATATAGATGATATATAACTTGTTGACGACAAAAAGGGGAATAAAAAGTGTCATTCTATTTTTAACGACTAAAATAATGACTTTTATTTTGTTACGTTTGTGGCAACTTTATGTGTATTTGTAACATTCTAATTTATAATTACTATGCTCACCGAAAATTTGTACAAATTCGCATCAGTATTTCTAATAATATAAATGAAAGAATTTTTTCAATTTTTCACAACGATGGTTATGATGTTACACTTTACCCACAATCATTTGCTGGAGAATCAAGGTGGTGGACTATATAATATTGATGAAAAGTCGAATATCTAGAGAAAGAAAAGTGATATAAAAACTGTAAATTGCATTCTTCTACATTTGTGGAGCTATTTCCCCGAGGAGCATTATGTTGTCTGGCTTGACTTCTCCTTTAACTCACTGGCGGGTCCGAACATTTGGAAACAGTGGGAGAGGGTACTGCTAACTAACTGTCGTTGGTGGAATAGCCTTGATGCTTGAAACATTTTTGCTCAAATAACCAACACCAGTTTTGTCCTAAAATAATAAAGACATGTTAATATATGAAACTACAGATAACCTCACACGAGGTTTCTAATTTCTGAATGGATCCATTTCAAAGCATATATATTTACTAGAAAGAAGGATTAAAACAAACGAAATAGTAGACTTCCTATATAAACTGACTTTTGAGAAAACTGCAAGCATTGTTTTTTCAGTTTTGAAAGCTCGATCTTTCTCACTATAGTGATGGTGTTGATTGGGGCAGGCTATCTATCTATCCAATTTATTTTTCCATAATAATCACCATTTTCCCTGTGCAGATAAATTTATTCTAAATATACCGCCCCATCCAGCGTATTTTATAATTGTAAGCACCATTCTGTCTACAAAATATAAAACAACAGACATTAGTCAAGTAGTGTGCAAGTAGATACTATCTACTATTATTCTTATTTTCTTAACTGTATCAGTGATGTAGCTAATATTCTTCCTATTTGCAGGTCGTAATAAATACTGTCTACACCATGGTAAAATTTACTATGACAACAAGCTAGTTATACGAGAAAGTGCAATACAAACGTGTGTAGAAAAAGCGTTTAATGAAACAAAAGGATATGGTGGTAGGAAACTAAAATATCATATTCGTCAAACTACAATACAATCTATATTAGATCAATCACGAACTCATACACGCTTGAAAGCACGATTCACGAACACGCCAGTTTTTAAACCCATAACCGCCCATGGGATACAGATAAGGCAACAAATCGATCTGGTCGATATGCATCCGGATGAGCTTTGGCTTGGTAATCAGAAGTACAGATACATCATGTCACTACTTGATGTGTTCAGTAGGTACTTGTGGTTGCATCCTTTAACTTCCAAAAAGAGCGGTGAAATTGCTGATCACTTAAAGACCATATATAGAGAGCATGGCCCGCCGAGGGTCTTGCAGAATGATAATGGGAAGGAATTTCATGGAGGTGTGCTAAAGTTGATGAAAAAGCTGAATGTTAAAATCATTCGAAGCTTTCCATATCACCCCCAAAGTCAGGGTAAATGTGAAAGAAGCCATTGTACTATTAGAAAGAAGATTTTTTATGATTTACTACAGATGAAAGGGACAAATTGGGTGGAGGAACTTCCTGAATACTGCCACATTATGAATAATGCAGCACGGCGAGCATTAGGCTACAGGACATCGTTTATGGTTTATTTTGGACGCCAAAATAACCGAATGAAGTACAAGCTAGTTGGGAGAAATCCGAATAATATTAGAACTGAAACATGTGAAAAAAAATAAAGGACGTGCTCGGAAGAAAGATCTGCACAAACTCACTGAGAAACGTATATGCATGTTTGCAAAAGAATCTCAGTCAGATGAGAAATACAATGCTCAGATGGTATGCAGTGGGATAAGACGTCGACCACCGTCAGTATACGAGATGGACGAAGAGGTTTTGGTGCGAGTGCGCCATCCCCCAAAAAGGCCAAGGCAAAACTACATATCAAGAAATCTACATATCGCCAGATACAAGATTATGTTTAATGACAAAAACTTGATTAAAATTAATTGGTTTTCTGTAAAGGACATCACCAGTTTGACTTGAGCGGCTGAACGTAAACGCCAAAAAATGATTCCTAGTCTTGTGGAAAAGAATTTACTATATTCCGCAGAGTTGAGGAGATTGGATTAACAGGTGTGGATTTATCGTGCATCTGGATCCGGAGCCTAATGGCGATTGTCAGTTTTTTGCTAATTTTTTTGGGTATGAACAATTTGGACGCATACCTACAGTCAATGTCTCAAACTGGAACACCTGGTGATCGTATCACTGTATCACGAGTTTCCAGATGTTTAATGTGCAATTCATAATATTTTCGTCAATTGGATCTGGAGGAACAAGACTTATTTCACCGTATGGAACATATGATGATAATATTCCAACTTTATGGCTGGCACATGATTCAATCAAGGTGAACACTAATACAGCATTCAAGGAGATGTTATAAGTCAAAGTCGTGCAATATCAGTTTTTAATACATCAAATCAAATACCAATCAGACCTAAGAACTTTAACAACAATGAGCAATTGACGCGTGGACGGGTTTCATGTTCTCTGAACGTAATAAGCGCGGTTATTAAGCATCCTTTATTTGGAGATGCCCGGTGGCCGTGGGGAAGACGTGTAGAAGCTAGGCGATTAGGTGCCGTACGCGAGCGCCGGTTCGAGTCACGCACGCAGTACGTGTTTACTATAATTAGAAGTAGTATTTACCTTGCCGTTTTTTCGGCGTTATTTGCTTACTTTACTTCCTATGTCGACAGCAACTATGAGTTTAAAATTATTTCTCAGTACTTATTCACTGTTATAATGCTGTACCATTACTTTCACCATCATACAACAGCCAGATCTGAAGGCCTTTGCCGCATTCTGGCCACGCTGTGTGGCGCGGATCGCGTGGACGGGTTTCATGTTCTCTGCACGTAACATGCTCGGTTATTAAGCATCCTTTATTTGGGGATGCCCGGTGGCCGAGGGGAACTGTTGACTGGAATTAAAAAGTGGTGGTATGCATGGATAACATTACGCCTTGTTCAAGGGGCTGCAGATTGTTATGCCATTGTGAATATTTTCTGAAAATAACTGTTGCAACTTTCATATTTTGAACTTTTTGTGCGTTCACATTTTGTTAATGAGTTTGATACTAGATTTTATATATATTTTACAACGAATGGATGACATGTATTATTTTTGAATTTGTTATGCATATATATTTTGCACTTGGCAGTTTAAAAAATATTGTACTTTCACGATAAATAACCAAGATACAAGAAATGATGTCTTGCCAAATAGTCGTATTACTGGATTATTTAATTCCATTTCACTGTTCAAAATTTATTATGTATTCTGGAAATAAATTGTGTATTTGTTTGATTGATGATTATTTCATTATTGAATGTTATTAATGGGTGTCTCATATTTGATATGCACGTCTTTATATTCTGTCACGTGTTATACATGGATCTGCAAGGTGTCACGTGGTATGCATGTCGCTTCGTTATATCGCAGGCTATTCACTTATCGAGTCCATAGGAGTTACTATTTATTTTGAGAGTCTTTCAAAAAAAACGACAATAAAGCCGGTTTCAGCATATATTTGACTGTGATCAGATTTTAGGTAAATGTAGACGTTCATTAAAATCATCGTGGTTTGGCTTTTTACTATTACACAGATTGCAATCATACACAAGCTTTATCACAAGTAATTAAAGTGCAATATTATATCGAAAATATCGTAATATTTTGAAAAGAATGTAGTATACAATATATCGTCTTTGGTTAGATGTTGATCAAAATATCACTGCCAATTATATCGAACGTATCTTCAAATCTATTCTTAATTTGACAACACTATCATTGTCAAATATGACTTGACAAAACTTTCAAAGTATATGGACTATATCATCAAATATTGACAGACGGATCAACCCCAACCCAAATCAAAATTTCGAATACATGTGCCAATTTGGAGCAATATATACGTTATGGCCGTTCTTGGATATCAATGCGATATTGAATATATTAAACGTATTCACTGATTTGTTTCATACTAACAACGAATATATATACATATATATCTGCAATATCACAGTTACGCTTTTTTTGATGATTTTCGATGATCACCTGAAGCACACTTTTAAAAATCGCTTGGGACTACAAAGCGACTAATATTTCTGGCAGCTTTTCACTCATATACGTCTCATGACTATTAATTTATTATCCAATGTATCCGATATTATGTTAATATCAATGATAACAGCATTGTTGATCAGTTTGGTTCCCCACACATAGTGTTGGCATGTTGTTAATATTAATGTTTCTATTTGCAAATATGTTATTACATTATCAGTAATCATCTTGTTACGTTATCAGTTGGAAAATAATCTATTACATTATCAGTTATTTTTTGTTACATTATCGGTTGCCTTTTTTGTTACACTATTGGTTGCGCGTTGTTACATTATTGTTTTTTATTACAATATCGGTTAATTCGTGTTACTGTCATGAATTTGTTTTTGCGTATCTGTTGACCGACTTAATTAGCTGATTATTAGCGAATTGCTGTGTTATGTCTGTCATCGTTTAGGCCTATTTGAAGTTTTGGAAGGAACTTGGCTCAGTGATTTGGAACTAATTACGAGATAACCGCCGCTGTTCAGACTACTCATTCTGACAGTTGGTATTCGTAGTTATTAATGTAGTGAACGATTAATCAAAAGATATGACGTATTCAGTACTTAGTGTGATTGGCTTTATGATTGAAAGTTACGCCCTAGAGTCTTTTTTCTGTTTTGTAATTGGTTAGAGTTTTGAAAATGAATAAAGAGAGTTTGAGTCGGTCTTGGGGAGCACAGCACGATAGACGCAGGAGAGAGAGTGCAGTCCTGGAGAGCCTTGGGGCGAGTGTTGGCGCAGTCTAAGAGAGTCTTGGGTCAGCCTTGCAATAGCCTTGGGGAAATTTTCCCCAGGGCGCTGTGTCTTATAGAGTGCTCGACTGGTCGACTAAGACGAGAGTTGAAACGTATTTCGTTGTGTGTGTCTTATTTGACTGTAGACCTTAAGTGACTTTCCCAATCCCGCACCTCAAGGGGACGAGATATAGAGACGAGACGAGATTCCCCCCTGACATGTGTGGAGAACCCCGAGGAGAAGATTTTACCCCGTGATACGTGGTGGAGAACCGGGCATTGCGTCTTACGCACATTGACATCCTGTGAAGAAAAGTGAAATGGCGAAGGTGTGTCTTTCTTGCGAACCGAACTAACTGGCTCGATGGCAGAGACGAAACCGCGCTTGACGACTAACACCATTAACAGTATGACACCGATGAATGACGCTGAAGAGATGAAGACTTCGAAGCCCCTTCGGAAGGACCAGTATCGTATAGGACTGTATAATTAAGAATTGAGCGACATTAAAGACAAGAAGATGAAAGAACGACCCCGGACTAATGCAACGACAAGAGAAGAAGACGCTTATAGACTTTGATTAGAACTTTAGCTATCTGTGTATTGCTTAGAGAACCGCTCATTGGACACTGTAACTGACACTGTAACTCAAGACGTTGAACTCTTTTCCACAATCACAACACTATTGCTCAGTAATGTAATGTATTGCTGGTTTCTTCTATTGTTTTTACCGTTTTTTTGTGATGTTGAATTGCATGTGTGTAAGCGCTCAGATCTTTGTTTCGAACTGATATTTAGTGACGTTCGAGGTCCTTCATAACGATTTAAGCGCGTTTCAGTGGACAAGTATTTGCAACACAGTGTTATGAGTTTTGTGAAGTTTTATGGTGTTTTAATGAGTTTATGAGTAAGGGATATGATGGGGAAAGTAATGCCCCAAAGAGTTTTTCAGAGTTTCAGTGTTTTGAGATTTGTCGAGTACAGAGATACCAACGTTTTAAGAGTTGTTTTTGTTTATGTGTTGTTTCCGGAATACTTCTGACACTTTTTGAGTTGATAGCACCTTTGTAACGTTTTTTAATGTCTTTTTGGGATGAGAGTTTGGTGCGCTTATATACGTATTGTTTGATAATGCAAGCTTTTGTTCATTATTGACAGGTTTATATGTAACTCAGTGGTTTATATCGTTTTAGTCTTTTCCCCGTCTTTTTGCCAGAGGAGTATTGTGTTATGATAGCTTTGTCTTTTCATTCTGTTTCCACGCCGTATGTATTGTGTTTAGATTAACGACTTGTGAGTTCAGTTGAAGTTTATAACCGCATATGACAAGAGTTTGATTAATAGTTTTTTATTCATTGTTTATTAGTTACCGCTTTGCAATGCTTTAACCGAGAGACGCATCCCTGGTAATCACGTGATCATGCTGTCGACTGCAGCAATTGGCTGATCGCTTGGTTACACCGCCACGCCTTAGTTTTTTTGACCTTTTGATATAGAGTTTGTAACCTTAGTAACGGAGATAGTGCAGCGAAGGGTTACCCTCAGCGGACCGTTTTGAGAAAAGCGAGTCGATTGGTAGCCTTTCCCTTGTTTATGATTTATAACCATTGATATTTGTGACTTTATAATCATTGTACTTAATTAGTGTGTTTTACTCTTTTGATTTATACCTTTTCTTAGTACTGTATTTAACCTGTATGACGATGAGTAGAGGACGGTATCTTTGATTGTGAATGTGTTATTCCAGGAGGCATATCTCTCAGTTTGGGTGAAGGGATGTGTCATGAATTTGTTTTTGCGTATCTGTTGACCAACTTAATTAGCTGTTTATTATCGAATTGCTGTGTTATGTCTGTCATCGTTTAGGCCTATTTGAAGTTTTGGACGGAACTTGGCTCAGTGATTTGGAACTAATTACGAGATAACCGCCGCTGTTCAGACTACTCATTCTGACAGTTGGTATTCGTAGTTATTAATGTAGTGAACGATTAATCAAAAGATATGACGTATTCAGTACTTAGTGTGATTGGCTTTATGATTGAAAGTTACGCCCTAGAGTCTTTTTTCTGTTTTGTAATTGGTTAGAGCTTTGAAAATGAATAAAGAGAGTTTGAGTTGGTCTTGGGGAGCACAGCACGATAGACGCAGGAGAGAGAGTGCAGTCCTGGAGAGCCTTGGGGCGAGTGTTGGCGCAGTCTAAGAGAGTCTTGGGTCAGCCTTGCGATAGCCTTGGGGATTTTTCCCCAGGGCGCTGTGTCTTATAGAGTGCTCGACTGGTCGACTAAGACGAGAGTTGAAACGTATTTCGTTGTGTGTATCTTATTTGACTGTAGAGCTTAAGTGACTTTCCCAATCCCGCACCTCAAGGGGACGAGATATAGAGACAAGACGAGATTCCCCCCTGACACGTGTGGAGAACCCAGAGGAGAAGATTTTACCCCGTGATATTACATTATCGGTTAATGATACATTATCGGTAATTGTTACATTATGGGGTCCAACAAGGCCGAATAAGTGTAGTCATTATACATGCCTCTGGTTTACTTGGAACTTGGAAGGCAGCCGACGGAATTGTTTTGCTGTCTCAGTTTACAATGTCAGCAGTCAAAGTACAAGCACACTGTTCCTAAAATGAACTTAGGATATTACACAGTTACAAATTACCAATATCTAACAGTATGTCTTGTTCATTATGAACGCAGTGTTAAAATTATTATGATGTGTATACTGTGACACAGAGATGGTAGTAGACTGTCGACAGTCAGTCGTACCTAATATTAATCTGTTATTATTAATAAATATTGTGTATAAACGTAATTGGCGTGAATAAATTGTGAACTCCTGGGCAGGAAATATGGAGTGCTGTAAGGCACGACCGACTGCCCGGTGCTGCAATTCACTAGTAATATTTCTTACCAGATCCGGGTGCTTTCATATGCAAATGTAGTCACGCAGATGTATATCATTTTATCGTGGCCAATCTTGAAAAGGGGGGGGGGTCGGTCCTACTATTTGCTGTCCGGGGCTGGCCGGGACTGTCCGGGGATTGTCCGGGTGGAATATGACTGTCCGGGGCCAAAATACTTAGTTGTTGACAGTTTTACAACGATATCTAGACACCCGGGGCTATATTGACTCTAGTTAAGAACCATAAAAGTGGGAGGCTATGTCACAATTAACATGTTTTGCCTTGCGATATCATCGTTCTGCTGACGCAATTGTCCGGCGGCCACCATTTTGTTTGAACGTTACCATTCACTTGTAGGGGTGGCGACTAAGTACGTACGTACGTTATAATTTCTCTTTATATCCGACAAGAGTATTATACAGTACGGTACTACACGAGTATTATGATGTTTGTGACAAACAGGAAATTGAAAACGAAAAACATTTTCGTCTCAATTGTAATTTATACAAGAAGGAACGAGAAATCATGATCAACAAAATTAAATAGAATATAAGCAACTTGGGGACGGATGACGAAAAACTTACAAATATACTAAAAAGTAAAAATGACAAAACTATCATTGAACTAGGAAAATTCATCCACACTTGTTTCAAATTACGACAAGAACAAATCTTAAAATGCCAGATGCCTCAACCAACCACCAAATTATTATTATTATTATTATTATTATTATTATTATTATTATTATTATAGAGTGCGTTAAATAATTATTATTATTATTATAGAGTGCGTTATAATATCTCTTTATATTTATAAGAGTCATGAGTATTATTATGGATGTACGATACGAGGGAGTATTATTATAGAGTATGTTACAATATCTCTTTCGCAGCCTAATCGCAGGTTTTTCAAAAAACGTCGAAAACACACAAGAATTAGTAGAAATGTTCCTGTTTTGGGCGGATTATTGATAGAGAATAATGTCTTTATTACAAAAATGCTAAAAACCGTGAGTTTTTGCCTTAGTTATTTTTTTATTGGCGAAAAACTGCGAACTCGGCAAATTTGGTTGCACAACTTCTCTTTATTGTTATTATTATTATTATTATTATTATTATTATTATTATTATTATTATTATTATTATTATTATTATTATTATTATTATTATTATTATGATAGAGTGCGTTATAATATCTCTTTATATTTATAAGAGTCATGAGTATTATTATGGATGTACGATACGAGGGATTATTATTATAAAGTATGTTACAATATCTCTTTACGTCCGACATGAGTTTCATTATACAGTACGGCACGACACGAGTATTACGGTACGACATGAGTATTATTATACATTACGGTACAACGTGAGTATTATTATACCGCACGGTGCAACACGAGTATTACGGTACGATATTAGTATTATTATATAGATACCGCGGTCACACCTTTTACAATAGATACATTAATACATTTATAGTACGTTCTGAATTATTATATCGGAAAGATACCGCGGTCACACCTTTTACAATGGGTACATTAATACATTCATAATACGTTCTGAATTATTATATCGGAAAGATACCGCGGTCACACCTTTTACAATAGTTACATTAATACATTCATAATACGTTCGTAATTATTATATCGGAAAGATACCGCGGTCACACCTTTTACAATAGATACATTAATACATTTATAGTACGTTCTGAATTATTATATCGGAAAGATACCGCGGTCACACCTTTTACAATTTGTAATTAATACATTTATAGTACGTTCTTAATTATTATATCGGAAAGATACCGTGGTCACACCTTTTACAATAGGTACATTAATACATTTATAGTACGTTCTTAATTATTATATCGGAAAGATACCGCGGTCACACCTTTTACAATAGGTACATTAATACATTTATAGTACGTTCTTAATTATTATATCGGAAAGATACCGCGGTCACACCTTTTACAATAGGTACATTAATACATTCATAATACGTTCGTAATTATTATATCGGAAAGATACCGCGGTCACACCTTTTACAATAGGTACATTAATACATTTATAGTACGTTCTGAATTATTATATCGGAAAGATACCGCGGTCACACCTTTTACAATAGGTACATTAATACATTCATAATACGTTCGTAATTATTATATCGGAAAGATACCGCGGTCACACCTTTTACAATAGGTACATTAATACATTTATAGTACGTTCTGAATTATTATATCGGAAAGATACCGCGGTCACACCTTTTACAATGGGTACATTAATACATTCATAATACGTTCTTAATTATTATATCGGAAAGATACCGCGGTCACACCTTTTACAATAGGTACATTAATACATTTATAGTACGTTCTGAATTATTATATCGGAAAGATACCGCGGTCACACCTTTTACAATAGGTACACTAATACATTCATAATACGTTCTTAATTATTATATCGGAAAGATACCGCGGTCACACCTTTTACAATGGGTACATTAATACATTCATAATACGTTCATAAATTATTATATCGGAAAGATACCGGAATGTTCTACTTTCGCAGCCTAATCGCAGGTTTTTCGAAAAACGTCGAAAACACACAAGAATTAGTAGAAATGTTCCTGTTTTGGGCGGATTATTGATAGAGAATAATGTCTTTATTACAAAAATGCTAAAAACCGTGAGTTTTTGCCTTAGTTATTTTTTTATTGGCGAAAAACTGCGAACTCGGCAAATTTGGTTGCACAACTTCCCTTTATCATATACACCCAGCGACACCGATGCCAGCTGACTGTACAAAACTGGTAGGAGGTAATACATTTGGGGCGAAATTATTCAAAAATCAGTTTTTGGATGTTGCAATGGCAGTGGTGGGCCAGGGTTTTTTCCAATTAGTGACGGCACGACCTACCAGTGAAGTGTGAACAAAATCAGCTGAGGCAAAAAAATCACAGAGGAGTTAAAAGCCGTTGCTGGTGAAAAGTTACCCCAACTTTGGGGTCAAATTTCTCGGTAATGAAAAAAAGATATCAAAAATTCAAATAGTAACTTTGTGCCCACACTCAAGCTGAGTAGAATGAGCTATGTCTGAAGTGTTTTATTCCAAATTTGTAGGAGGAGATACATTTGGCGCGAAGCTATCCAAAAATCAGTTTTTTGGCTGTTGCTATGGCAACGGTGGGCCAAATTTTTTTTTTACTAATAACTAGGGCGAAGGTGTGACCTACCGGCCAAGTTTGAAAGAAATCGGCCAAGCCAAAAAATCACAGAAGAAATCATACGTGAAAACACTGGAAATTACACGCACAGACACACCCACACACACAAAACGACAAAAGTGATTATAAGGGCAATCCTAGCGGAGCGGATCGCCAATATATATGATTACGATATACATTGACTAATATTCGGGAATTGTTACACAACGTCAAGATTATAATTCGGCTTTGCTCAGCTAATCGTAACATACCTTATACCCTGTATGTATACTGACTGTCATTACACGACGTCAACTTGGCATAAATTGAATTGCATTATTACATATATATTGAACTCAACCCCGGTCCCCGTGATAATGATGTCATTGAAGCCGTGTCGTCCATGAAGTCAGAACTACTAAACGAAATGAAAAAGATGAGGGAAGACATACATCATGAGTTACAAGACCTGAAATCTGAACAAACAAATTTACGTGAGACTTGTTCAGTGATAAGCCATGAGTTTGTTCAACTTAAAAAATCGTTTGACAAAGTTGAAGTGGACGTTCGTGAACTGAAGGAAAGTAAGCATGCAGTAAATGTAGACTTTAGATTCGTCATTTTTTTTTGTCGGAGGCCTTCGGAAAAATTGACGAATCACAGGCTGGTTATCGTGTTGGTTATTCAACTGTTGATAGTATCTTCATTTTACAGTGCGTTATTCAAAAATATCTGTCTAAAAAACGTGGAAAATTTTACTGTGCATTTGTCGATTTTTTCAAGGCCTTCGACACGGTTGAACGCCAACGATTGTGGTATATTCTGCTGAGGGGTGGTGTTACAGGTAAAATGTTCAAAATGCTTTATGCTATGTACAAAGATGTCAAGTCGTGCGTGCGCACATCTATTACTAGTTGTACTGAGTATTTTAACTGCCCAACCGGTGTGCGTCAGGGTTGTATGCTTAGTCCCTTTTTGTTTTCCTTTTTTATAAATGAATTCAAAGAGATGCATTCTGGGGTTCAGAGGGGCATACAACTTTCACCGGATTTGGTTGAAATTATGTGCTTGCTTTTTGCAGATGATGTCGCTTTATTCTCTGACACTGTCATTGGCTTACAGCGACACTTTAACACATTGAGTTCTTATTGTAATAAGTGGAAACTAATTGTAAATTTATCTAAAACTAAAGTGATTGTATTCAAAGCTGGGGGTAAACTTTCAAAAAATGAGGAATGGACTTACGATGGGGAACAAATCGAAGTGGTGCCATATTATAAATATTTAGGTGTTATTTTTTCAAACCGACTTTCTTGGTCTGAAGCAACAAAAATATTATCACAACAGGCAAAGAAGGCATTTTTCAATATTACCAGGGTTACACAAATTACTGGTATGTTATCCTTTGATGTATTTTTTAAAATGTTTGACACTTTGGTGTTACCAATATTAACTTATGGTTCCGAGGTATGGGGCTTTGGAAATCATTTATGTTTGGAACGTGTACAATCTCTAGCCTGTCGTTATTTTTTGGGTATCTCCTGCAATGCTCCAAATGTTGCAGTATTGGGTGAGTGTGGCAGATTTCCTATTTATTTTCACACGGCATTAAAATGCATTAGGTATTGGACAAAATTATTAAAAATGCCAGAAACCCGTTACCCAAAGAAATGCTACCTTATGTTATATAATATTGAAAAATCCAATCTTAGATCCAGGTTAACCTGGGTTAGTCATGTTAAAAATATATTATTTTTATGTAATTTAGATGATGTTTGGGAATCACAAACTGTCAATAACGTAAATGTGTTTTTGCGCATTTTTAAGAAAAAAATGAAACAAGTTTTATATACTGATTGGTTCAGCCAGGTATGTACTTTAGAGAAACTGACATTTTATAGGGAATTTAAATTTTCATTGGAACCTGAAAAGTATTTATTTTGTGTGAAAGTGCATTCTCATGTTCAAATGTTGGCTCGACTCCGCTGTTCATGCCACTATCTTCGTATTGAGACAGATAGAAAAAATAATGTAGATAGGAGTGAACGCATTTGCTTGCTTTGTAACAGTAACAACATTGAAAATGAATACCATTTTTTACTTATTTGTTCCTTTTTTGTTAATTTAAGAATAAAGTATATTCCTGCTAACTTTTTTAATCCCCCAACAGTCAGTAAATATTACAAATTAATGGGTACAAAAAATACAGATCTTCTTCAAAGACTGGGAGCCTTTACTTTTCACGCAATGAAATTGCGAAAAGAGCTACAAGTATTGTCAATTGTTTAAAAATTGTAATTTTATTTTCAAATATAAATAATGTATGTAGATATTATGGGCCGATGGCCTTCTATTATAAATAAAGACCATATATATATAAATATTCTTGACGAACAAACTCATGTCGGACGCAAAGAGATACAACGTAGTAGGGTTATTTTAATACTACTAATAATAATTATTATTGACGCAACACTGACTCATAAATGTACAACAGTAAGGTCACTAGTCAATATACTTCAAGAAATCAAAGGAGCAAGACTAATAAAACTACAGGAATATTTTTTTGAAATGGGCCTCGTCTTCGATTTCCCTACTGGTGCATAACCCACAGATTCGTTTGTCAATTGGAGTTTTGCGTTTGTTGTGTCTGTAACCGATTGAAATAATTAGACCTTAATGATTTCATACGATTAAGAGTAGGTTCTAACTGAGTATGTATTGTAAGTCAATAGACCCAGGGTACGATAGCTAGTACATGTTAGTGTATGTATACCAGCTGGTGTTTATTGATACTTGAGAACCCACTATCAGTTGTGAGAGTGACAGTTAATTAGTGTTATGGTTAGTGTGTGTGAACTTCAGTTAAAACTACAGGGAAAGTAAGAATTAGGTCAAAGCCAATTATGTGGTAATGAGTATAATCAGCAAAGATTTAATGTTTGAAGATTAGCCGTAGTATATCGTAGATAATTTGTGATTTTTATTAGGAGCTTTTGAGCGTTGCTTAATTTTTTCAAGAATTACTGTGTTTACTGTTTAAGTTTCCTATACAGGGTACTATAGCTTTCTTGGTAGCTATGGGGTAACCATGGAGACCAAATTGAAGATGAAGATGAAATCACTTATTACAAGCAAGTTAATGACTACTTAGTACTAATTAGGGCAGAAATTAATTAGAATAGCTTAATAAGGAATTGAGGTGATTAATATTAATTAGTCGCGAAATTAATAAGTTAACTAATTAGACATATGATAATAGTATATTGACGTAGGTTTCTTTATTTTTTATTTTTATTGTTATTGATAATCACGCACAATTATCCAGATTTTCAAAGTTATAAGCACATTCCAGGCAATTTTCCCACTTTTTCAGAAACAATGGGCTGAGATGCGTTTCACTCCATATAGGGATTGGGGAATTTTAGAATCATTAATACCTGTCGAAAAGTACACCGTCATTATCAGATGATGGACTCCTTGACCTATGGGGTGCGTCCAAGGGTGGAGTTACCCCAGTAAAGATATTAGCTTAATTTGCAAGTTTGAATTAGTCAGCAGATAGTTCCCAGAGTGTCGACAGTGTTTTGGGACAGCTCTGTGGGGAGCAGTTGCATTCCTGCTTAAACCAAGAGTCAGCTGGGATGTGGTTCTCATAGTCAGAGAGCTTATGAGAAGAGGAACACTGAGAACTGTGTTTTCGGGAGATCGGACCGGAATCAACGTTTCCAGCTGTATTTCAAGATTTCCTATGCAACGGGAGTGGGTGAATCTCACCCTGAACTTTTGGTTCTTTCAGTTCTCATCCATCAAAAGAACCGCTGACTGGTGACATCTGATGGCAGCTGTAACTAAGCTAATATAGGGTACAGTAATTCTACCTCTCAACTTTCTACTTTCAAACTGTCTGCTGAATAACACTTGTACTGTGAGTTGGGATTGGTAGTCAAGTTGTGTCCCACTGTACAGAGAACTATTTCTGAATTATGACAATTGATTATGACTATTGTTCAGAATTTCTACGAATGAACTTTTGATAACATTGTTGTTGAACAGTGCCCTCAACGCTGTGCCTGAATAATCTGCGGACACACCCAGGCCACGCCCATTGTTGTTGAACAGCGCCCTCAACGCTGTGCCAGAATAATTTGCGGACACACTCAGACCACGCCCGCTGTTGAACAGCGCCCTCTACGCCGTGCCTGGGCAATCACCGGACACACTCAGGCCACGCCCGATTTCGTCGTGCAGCGCCCCCAACGGTGGATTTTGTCAAGCCTCAGGAACTGCACACTGAAGCTGACTGTGAGTGAACTGTGACCTGATGTGAACATCGATGCTAAACTGTTGACGTATTCATGTGTTTGTTACTTATGTACACTTGTGTTGTTTGATTGATTGGTGGTTATTGTTCAGTTATTGTTGATAACATTGGCTTTGTTAGGGACAAATTAGCTGATTTTATTATTCATTGAGGGGCCGATTAGCACATTTAAACTCAAACTCTAATTAGCTAAGGTTAGGTTTTCTTTCTTTCTTTGATATATTTTCGGGATATCCCATTTCACATATTTATATGCATATGCTAATTATTGTACCTTTGTTTATTTTACTGAAGTAGATTACATTAAAGATTGTGGAGTTAAAGTGCCTGTGTGTGCCGCCTGGTTTTGTTGCCCCTGCTTCCGGTCTTGGTGACTATATCGATGAACCACATGTATCTTTCCTGTGCCGAGCCCCAAAATTTACCTTTCCCGTACACATTTGTCCCACTGAATCAATGATCTGTGAGGCTTTGTGAACGGTGTGTTACATCTTGGCGCCCAACGCGGGGATAAGGTTAGTGTTGACATAGTGGTTTATTGATTTTTTTCGGCAAGTCACGGACGGTAGTTCGGGGTTCAGAAACAGGTGGTCTTTTATCTTTGAGCGGTGGCCAATGCTGACGATCCACTGGTGCTTACAGCTGAGAGAACAGTGCTGTGCTGGTGATAGCAGAAGCTCAAGTCAAGCATCCTTGTGACGCCGGACTAGGCAGGTGAGTTGTATATTAGTGTATGTTGTCCAATAAAGGATTGTTAAATCCAAAGTTGATTCAGAGACGAATAGTGAATGTCCTGTGTGTATTGAGAATATTTGGTGTATAAGTCGGGATAGTACGGAAGCTAGGCATAATGGCGAACCTGAAAGATGAGTTGGCGTCGCCGCCCGTGTATACGCCACTGACGAGGCGCGGTATCCCGGATGAAGGGGCGATCCCCAAATGGTCTGGTAGAGGACGTGGTAAGCTGCTTGGGACGTTGTTGGATGCGTCCACACCCAAATCTGGCACAGAATTGGAAGCTAGGGAGGCCGATACTGAGAAGGACGATAAACTGGCTCTTCAGCAGTGGGAGTTTGTTGAAAAAGAACGGCTGCGCCTTTTGGAATGTGAACGCCAGCTGAAGGAGGATCGCATGAAGCTTGAAGTTGAGATGCAGAAACAAGTTCAAGAAGATAAACAGCGAAAAAGGCTTCGGTCACCGTCTCCAAGGCGAAGAGAGTTTTCTCTGCAGCAAGAAGAAAGTATTTCTGAGGTAAGTCTAGGCCCGAATTATTCAGCAGGCAGTAAGGATCGTTCTTCACACTCTGACACAGAGGTACCAGTGACCCCATTATCTGTCTTTCAAGCACCCAGATTGTCAACTTTTTCTGGTGATGCTGAATGAAAAGGTGATGTGGATTTTGAAGTTTGGCTATATGATTTAGAATGTTTGAGGGAAGACAGGTCATCCATCCCAAGTTTTATACTGCGCACGGCGACAGGATCTTTGAGGGGTTCCGCAAGAAAGCTTGTAATGTCCATGCATAAAGATGCTAGTTTAGTGCAGATAATAGAGAAGTTAGAAGGGGTGTATGGGGTAGTTGAGAGTGGAGCCATGTTATTGAGTCGCTTTTATGCTAGTAGACAGGGAGAGAATGAAAGCATTGCTGCTTATGGAGTACGATTAGAAGTAGAGCTAAACAAAGTTCGTAGGCGGGGTGGGATAACAGCAGCTATGGTTGACGAAACTCTCGGAACAGTGTTCTGGAGAAGTCTTCGAAACGATACTGTAGTGTCCATGGTCAGACATAAAGTTGATGGGTGTACAACATTCGATCAGTTAAGGAAGCTGTGCCGGACTGCAGAGCAGGAAGCATTGGAGAGAGATATGGAGATAAAGTCGAAACGTAGTGCTACAGGTAGAACCCAACAAGTGAATGCAGCAGAAGCAGAATCGATTGATGGCTCAGAAGATATGGCGGCCAGGAATCTCAAGTTATTGACAATTGCCACAGAGGGTATTCATAACTTGGCAGATAGATCGAAGCAACAAGAGTTATCCATGGAGCAAATGGGGAATTTGGTTAAGAGTACTCAGGAAGCATTGCAATCCCAGATGGAGAATTTATCAGACTGGAGAGTCAAGTAAAGAGTCAGCGAGCTGCCCTGGATATGGTAAGCAAACAGGAAGGGAATTCATCGCAGGGTAACTCTTCACAGTATCCACAACCAAAGTGTTATAACTGTCAAAAAGATGGTCACCTGTCACGAAATTGCAAAGCGCCGAAAGTAGAGCATAGGAAGTGCTACAATTGTCATGTGGAAGGACACTTGGCAAAAGACTGCCCACAGAAAAAGCAAAAACCCAAGACTAACCTAATGAAAGGACACCAGAGACAAGCCCAGAAAGCAATACGTGTGCAATGTGATCCCACACCAGATGCAGGACTGATTGGAGGAGCAATGGAGGAAACAGTTTATATAGAAGGTACCAGGTGTAGTTGCCTTATCGATTCAGGATCGCAGGTGACAACAATTAGTGAGATGTTTTACCGAAAATGTCTATCTCATGTACCACTTAAAAGTGTGGGAGATAGCATAGAGGTGCATGGAGCTGATGATCGTCCCATACATTTTACAGGGACTATTGAGGTGAGCATGGCCTTCCCCATAAATTTATTTGGTGATGACCATGCTTATATTATTCCGGTATTTGTAGTGCCAAACACACCCTATAATAGGAGAGTGCCTACAATAATAGAGTTAGCACTTTGCCACTACTTTTCAGTACATTGCCACTACTTTTCAGCACTTTGCCACTACTTTGCCACTACTTTTTCAGTACTTTGCCACTACTTTTCAGCACTTTACCGCAACTTTTCAGTACTTTGCTACTACTTTGCCACAACTTTTCAGTACTTTGCCACACTTTTCAGTACTTTGCCATGCTTTTCAGTACTTTGCCACAGTTTTCAGCACTTTGCCACTACTTTTCAGCACATTGCCACACTTTTCAGTACTTTGCCTCTATTTTGCCACTACTTGTCAGCACTTTGCCACACGTTTCAGTACTTTGCCACAACTTTGCCACAACTTTTCAGTACTTTGCTACACTTTTCAGCACTTTGCCAATACTTTTCAGCACTTTGCCACAACTTTCCTGTACTTTGCCACAATTTTCAGTACTTTGCCACTACTTTGCCACAACGTTTCAGTACTTTGCCACACTTTTCAGCACTTTGCCACTACTTTTCATTACGTTACCACAACTGTTCAGCACTTTGTCACACTTTTCAGTACTTTGCCACTACTTTGCCACACTTTTCAGTACGTTGCCGCTACTTTGCCACAACTTTTCAGTACTTTGCCGCACTTTTTAGCACTTTGCCACTACTTTTCAGCACTTTGCCACAATTTTTCAGCACTTTGCCACACTTTTCCGTACTTTGCCACTACTTTTCAGCACATTGCCACACTTTTCAGTTCTTTGCCTCTACTTTGCCACAACTTTTCAGTACTTTGCCACACTTTTCAGTACTTTGCCAGTACTTTTCAGTACTTTGCCACTACTTTTCAGCACTTTGCCACACTTTTCAGCACTTTGCCACTACTTTTCAGCACATTGCCACACTTTTCAGTACTTTGCCTCTACTTTGCCATAACTTTTCAGTATTTTGCCACACTTTTCAGTACTTTGCCACTACTTTTCAGCACTTTGCCACACTTTTCAGTACTTTGCCACTACTTTGCCACTACTTGTCACTACTTTGCCACTACTTTGCCACTACTTTTCAGGCCTTTGCCACACTTTTCAGCACTTTGCCACAACTTTGCCACTACTTTTTCAGTACTTTGCCACTACTTTTCAGCACTTTACCACAACTTTTCAGTACTTTGCCACTACTTTGCCACAACTTTTCAGTACTTTGCCACACTTTTCAGTACTTTGCCACTACTTTTCAGCACATTGCCACACTTTTCAGTACTTTGCCTCTATTTTGCCACTACTTTTCAGCACTTTGCCACACGTTCAGTACTTTGCCACAACTTTGCCACAACTTTTCACTACTTTGCTACACTTTTCAGCACTTTGCCAATACTTTTCAGCACTTTGCCACAACTTTCCTGTACTTTGCCACAATTTTCAGTACATTGCCACTACTTTGCCACAACTTGTCAGTACTTTGCCCCACTTTTCAGCACTTTGCCACTACTTTTCATTACTTTGCCAAAACTTTTCAGCACTTTGTCACACTTTTCAGTACTTTGCCACTACTTTGCCACAACTTTTCAGTACTTTGCCACACTTTTCAGTACTTTGCCACTAATTTTCAGCACCTTGCCACTACTTTTCAGCACTTTGCCAATACTTTTCAGCACATTGCCACACTTTTCAGTACTTTGCCTCTACTTTGCCACTACTTTTCAGCACTTTGCCCCACTTTTCAGTACTTTGCCACAACTTTGCCACAACTTTTCAGTACTTTGCTACACTTTTCAGCACTTTGCCAATACTTTTCAGCACTTTGCCACAACTTTCCTTTACTTTGCCACAATTTTCAGCACTTTGCCACTACTTTGCCACAACTTTTCAGTACTTTGCCGCACTTTTCTGCACTTTGCCACTACTTTTCATTACTTTGCCACTACTTTTCAGCACTTTGTCACACTTTTCAGTACTTTGCCACTACTTTGTTACAACATTTCAGTACTTTGCCACACTTGTTAGCACTTTGCCACTACTTTTCAGTACATTGCCACTACTTTTCAGCACTTTGCCACTACTTTTTCAGTACTTTGCCACTACTTTTCAGCACATTACCGCAACTTTTGCAGTACTTTGCTACTACTTTGCCACAACTTTTCAGTACTTTGCCACACTTTTCAGTACTTTGCCATGCTTTTCAGTACTTTGCCACAGTTTTCAGCACTTTGCCACTACTTTTCAGCACATTGCCACACTTTTCAGTACTTTGCCTCTATTTTGCCACTACTTGTCAGCACTTTGCCACACGTTTCAGTACTTTGCCACAACTTTGCCACAACTTTTCAGTACTTTGCTACACTTTTCAGCGCTTTGCCAATACTTTTCAGCACTTTGCCACAACTTTCCTGTACTTTGCCACAATTTTCAGTACTTTGCCACTACTTTGCCACAACGTTTCAGTACTTTGCCACACTTTTCAGCACTTTGCCACTACTTTTCATTACTTTGCCACAACTGTTCAGCACTTTGTCACACTTTTCAGTACTTTGCCACTACTTTGCCACACTTTTCAGTACGTTGCCGCTACTTTGCCACAACTTTTCAGTACTTTGCCGCACTTTTTAGCACTTTGCCACTACTTTTTAGCACTTTGCCACAATTTTTCAGCACTTTGCCACACTTTTCCGTACTTTGCCACTACTTTTCAGCACATTGCCACACTTTTCAGTACTTTGCCTCTACTTTGCCACAACTTTTCAGTACTTTGCCACACTTTTCAGTACTTTGCCACTACTTTTCAGCACTTTGCCACTACTTTTCAGCACTTTGCCACACTTTTCAGCACTTTGCCACTACTTTTCTGCACTTTGCCACTACTTTTCAGCACTTTGCCACACTTTTCAGTACTTTGCCACTACTTTTCAGCACATTGCCACACTTTTCAGTACTTTGCCTCTACTTTGCCACAACTTTTCAGTACTTTGCCACACTTTTCAGTACTTTGCCACTACTTTTCAGCACTTTGCCACACTTTTCAGTACTTTGCCACTACTTTGCCACTACTTGTCACTACTTTGCCACTACTTTGCCACAACTTTTCAGTACTTTGCCGCACTTTTTAGCACTTTGCCACTACTTTTTAGCACTTTGCCACAATTTTTCAGCACTTTGCCACACTTTTCCGTACTTTGCCACTACTTTTCAGCACATTGCCACACTTTTCAGTACTTTGCCTCTACTTTGCCACAACTTTTCAGTACTTTGCCACACTTTTCAGTACTTTGCCACTACTTTTCAGCACTTTGCCACTACTTTTCAGCACTTTGCCACACTTTTCAGCACTTTGCCACTACTTTTCTGCACTTTGCCACTACTTTTCAGCACTTTGCCACACTTTTCAGTACTTTGCCACTACTTTTCAGCACATTGCCACACTTTTCAGTACTTTGCCTCTACTTTGCCACAACTTTTCAGTACTTTGCCACACTTTTCAGTACTTTGCCACTACTTTTCAGCACTTTGCCACACTTTTCAGTACTTTGCCACTACTTTGCCACTACTTGTCACTACTTTGCCACTACTTTGCCACTACTTTTCAGGCCTTTGCCACACTTTTCAGCACTTTGCCACAACTTTGCCACTACTTTTTCAGTACTTTGCCACTACTTTTCAGCACTTTACCACAACTTTTCAGTACTTTGCCACTACTTTGCCACAACTTTTCAGTACTTTGCCACACTTTTCAGTACTTTGCCACTACTTTGCCACTACTTTTTCAGTACTTTGCCACTACTTTTCAGCACATTGCCACACTTTTCAGTACTTTGCCTCTATTTTGCCACTACTTTTCAGCACTTTGCCACACGTTCAGTACTTTGCCACAACTTTGCCACAACTTTTCACTACTTTGCTACACTTTTCAGCACTTTGCCAATACTTTTCAGCACTTTGCCACAACTTTCCTGTACTTTGCCACAATTTTCAGTACTTTGCCACTACTTTGCCACAACTTTTCAGTACTTTGCCCCACTTTTCAGCACTTTGCCACTACTTTTCATTACTTTGCCAAAACTTTTCAGCACTTTGTCACACTTTTCAGTACTTTGCCACTACTTTGCCACAACTTTTCAGTACTTTGCCACACTTTTCAGTACTTTGCCACTAATTTTCAGCACCTTGCCACTACTTTTCAGCACTTTGCCACTACTTTTCAGCACATTGCCACACTTTTCAGTACTTTGCCTCTACTTTGCCACTACTTTTCAGCACTTTGCCACACTTTTCAGTACTTTGCCACTACTTTGCCACAACTTTTCAGTACTTTGCCACACTTTTCAGTACTTTGCCACTAATTTTCAGCACCTTGCCACTACTTTTCAGCACTTTGCCACTACTTTTCAGCACATTGCCACACTTTTCAGTACTTTGCCTCTACTTTGCCACTACTTTTCAGCACCTTGCCACTACTTTTCAGCACTTTGCCACTACTTTTCAGCACATTGCCACACTTTTCAGTACTTTGCCTCTACTTTGCCACTACTTTTCAGCACTTTGCTACACTTTTCAGCACTTTGCCAATACTTTTCAGCACTTTGCCACAACTTTCCTGTACTTTGCCACAATTTTCAGCACTTTGCCACTACTTTGCCACAACTTTTCAGTACTTTGCCGCACTTTTCTGCACTTTGCCACTACTTTTCATTACTTTGCCACTACTTTTCAGCACTTTGTCACACTTTTCAGTACTTTGCCACTACTTTGCCACAACTTTTCAGTACTTTGCCACACTTGTTAGCACTTTGCCACTACTTTTCAGTACATTGCCACTACTTTTCAGCACTTTGCCACTACTTTGCCACTACTTTTTCAGTACTTTGCCACTACTTTTCAGCACTTTACCGCAACTTTTCAGTACTTTGCTACTACTTTGCCACAACTTTTCAGTACTTTGCCACACTTTTCAGTACTTTGCCATGCTTTTCAGTACTTTGCCACAGTTTTCAGCACTTTGCCACTACTTTTCAGCACATTGCCACACTTTTCAGTACTTTGCCTCTATTTTGCCACTACTTGTCAGCACTTTGCCACACGTTTCAGTACTTTGCCACAACTTTGCCACAACTTTTCAGTACTTTGCTACACTTTTCAGCACTTTGCCAATACTTTTCAGCACTTTGCCACAACTTTCCT